>NW_024885310.1:3198792-3308766 GCF_019232065.1 Centrocercus urophasianus
AAGGAAAAGGAAAAGGAAAAGGAAAAGGAAAAGGAAAAGGAAAGAAAAGCAGTAACTGAAAACTTCCCTATCCTATACATCAGTGGCTAATGACACTCCTATCTTGTTTCTCCTCCTCCCAGGATACAGCTCTGCAAGCTCAGGCCAAACTTGCGTCTTTGCTTCAGTTCCCTTCTCCAGTTTAGCTGCAATGGTTCAAGGAGCTACAGAAATCCACAGCAAAGAACGTGAACAGGGAGTTCAGTTTCCTCATTCAGAGTAAGCCGCCTACAGTAGTAGTTTCATTGGTCTTAAATTGTCTTTTGGCGAGTTAGTCATTAAGCCCTTGTGAATAAGAAATGGTGTCCTTTTTAAAAATATAGCCCCAGTCCTTTTTTTGTGTATATTTTTGTCTTTAAAGTGGAGACATGACCACTCCACACGGCTTGTCAAGTGCATTATGATAAAGAGTGATGCGCTCAGAAGTTACTATAATAAAGACCAGACAAGCACCTTAGAAAAGCAGTCTAGTACTTCATCCAGACTAAGCATCACCTTCAGAACTTCCTTAGGAGAGCTTCTCAAGACATAGCAGTAGCAATAATGGACTGCAATTCTTTAAATAGACCTCTCTATGCTCTAAGTGCATCAGCATGCCTTCTTCTCTTAGCACCAAGGCACTTACTAGCTGACTTTGGTATATCTGGTATCAGTGATATTTGATATCAGGGAAAAAAATGCAGCTTGTCAGACAGTGGTGTCACAAACTGGGGGAAAGCATTATCCAAATGTTTGCTGCAGCTGTATTTCCACCCCGATTAAACCCCCCTAAATACACTGGGGACATTCAAAACAGTTTGCAGTGATTTAACTGTGCAGCTTTTACTGATATTTCTGGGAGCCACAAAGATAAATCCCCTCACGTTGCTCTGAAAGTTTCTCAGCACATTGGAGGCATGCGTCAAAGTCAGGAGAGTTCTCCTAATGAGCCCTGCTCCCTTTGATGTTTCCACTGGATAGCATTTCTGGCACTGAATATTTTACATGTCTCACGCAAAAAAAAAGTCAGTTTTCACCTTTGATAAGCATACATCTTACTTTAAAAGCCTTAACTTCTAAATACTAGGGATAAAAGGTGATTCTTTTATGTCCTTTTTGCCATTGAGAAGCAATACTCTTGTTATTAAAAATGAATAATGTTTCACATTTTGTAACCTTAGTATGTATTAGTCAACCAATCACGCTGAGGATAGAAATGAGAATATAAAGTTAAGCAGTGTTAATGCAGTGGGTAGCTCATTTCTCAAAAGTGTTTTAAGACTGAACATATTAATTTTCATGCAGTAATTCACAAAAGCCTATGGAGAAAATATCTGGAATTTAAGGAGAGTCACCCAGGATTTTGGCGAGCCAAACCTGTTCAAGCAACACTGATGTGTCCGTTTTTAGTATCCTTAAGAGCAGCATTTGCAGTTCACAACAAAGAGTAAAACTTAGAGACAACATAAGCATTACTGAAAAGCAGTGCCTAATCAAAATCAGGATTCACTCACTAAGATTAGAGCAGAAAATATTCTGCCTCTTTTACTCAGAGAGGCATCAGAAATTCATAGCAAGGCAAAAAGGCTGCATGGACAAAGTTAAAAGAGCAGGATATTTTTTCCACTGTTGCTGCCTCTTGCCCCACACTTGCAAACTTTCTATTAGCTATATGCAAGAATGACAACAGTTGAAGTTTTAAGACACTCGCCCAAAAGCTATCTGTTGGTCTAAAAGGGTCTTTGTTCATCCAAGAAAGCAGAGAACTTGAAGATTTCCTCAGATCAGACTCAGCTTTAGAAAAATCCTCAGCAGATAACAGATACGTTCCCACGGAAGAGTAAAACGTGAGAAATCAGCGCACAACAGAGCATGTTTGGGGATGATTTTCAGTTAGGTTTTTAGAGTACAAAAAGCTGATTTAACACTGATCCTCCAATTCCAAGGGTAAAGAGCTTCGCCCACAACAAAGCCAGAGCCCTTTGGGACACAGCCATGCTAACACAGCCCAGCAGAGCCAGGGGACTGCACAGGTAGATCAACTTCTGCCTAGCTACCTGTGTCAATAAATCACACCCGCGTGTGCATCCTAAACCTCAGTCCTGTTCAAGAAACACAACCACCAATCACTTCCACCAAATAGCACATGCATGACTTGTCACAGTGTGTAACAGCAGGACCTCCTGGAGCCTGTGCCAACATCCCAGGTAGCTACAACACAGACACCATAAGAAACTTAAACTCTTTCCTCGTAGTATTGCTGTATGCTTTGTCCAGCTACTGAGTGGCGCAGAGGTTTCTCTAAGGTTTCTGCACTCACTTTTCATGGGCAGTAATGAGGCCCATTTCACTACAGTACATTCATGAAAGTTTTTCCTGGTCTCATTGAGAGATCTCCTATTAGACGGCTTTCACAACTGCATCTGAAGACAACAAAACCAGGAAATAAGCATTTTTTTATTTTCAGTCCTGCTCAAGGCCTTAGCAGACTCATCCCAGCAACTCATTGGGGTAGACCAAGATCCCTAAAAGCACAGCTGCACCCACTGCCAAGTTTAGGATTCAACCACTGCTGTCCTTCACGTGGCCCATTAAAAGCTACGAAGGCTCACTGATGATTCAAAACAAGGAGCTCGCTGAGACACTCCCTCAAGTTTGCAATGCACAGTAAAATGCGGAAAGATTTTAAATTATAAGGTGAATTATTGAATGTTAAACTACCCAGCATTGATGAGACTCTGAAAGTTAAGAAATACTGTCCAGTATGCTCCCTATGTTTGGGTCTTCTCCATCACTAGCAGAGATTGCTAGACATACCTTGCAAAATTTTAGGTACTAGTAAAGAGTCATTGCCTATATATCCATTTTATATCCCTAACCTCATGTTTCAAAGCGCCCCACTGTACCTGCCTACCTAATGAGGAGAGGCAAATGATCCAGAACTTATTTAATGTCTTCCTTCCACACAGAACCACGACTGCCTGAAAGCAACATCTGTAAACTGCATTTTTCTTTGGTGTGTTTCCAGTAAAGCACAGCACTGCCAACAAAGCAAAAATGCTTTGCTCAGCAGAAACCATAAGGAAATGTTAATGCAATAGCCAACTTAATACTCCAACAGGAATAATGATAGTATTAAAAGGACATGGGAATCCCCACTTAGACAGAAAGCCAAAAAAGTTCTGTATCATCTGACAGCCTAAAGAAGCTAGAGCACTGCAGCACCAGTGCAGCACAATCACAAGAACAATACACTGGGTAACGACTTTCAGCATTTCTGCAGTAATAAACACTTTGGAACAGCACTACATAAACATACCCTACAAGGTATCACAATGCTAGCCCTGGATATTAAAAACTGAAATAAAATTTGAATCACTGTCTTTTGCAGACCTCATGTGGAGGCAAATATACAAATCTGAACATAATTCTTTGATGATAGATTTAGAAGAAATTAGCATTGAAAGAGAGTAATTGGGAATTCTTTGCATCACAATATCAATAGTGGGAAAGCCTTGCCCTTGATAGTCCTTCAGTATTGTATCAAAAATTCTGGCATTCTTCAGTGTGCTTTATGTGTAAGACACTCAGAAAATCTAAGAACCTACAGCTAAACTTGAGGTATGAAATGAAAACACTATGACTTTCTGCTTGCATGAAATGAAAAGACTATGATTGTCAGCATATGATTTATTTGCCACTTATTTCCTCCTTCCAGCCATTCATTCTGATGCAGCTCATATGATCTGCTATTTTTCCACAAGATTTTGATTTACTGAATGCACAAACACTTGCTAAAGAAAATAATTCAGTCTTAGCATTAGTTAACATTTGGTAACATTTTCCACGACAGTCAATAGGGTTAAACTCAAAATAGCACAGCAGCTCAACCTGAAATCATTAAAATTACTGCATTGTATCAAGACAACCAACCTCAAAAAACAGTTTTGAGTCCAAGCTGCATATACAACAGGTGACGTACACGAAGCAGCACTGCTTGTCACAATGATGACTACTTCTACTAAAAACAAAACCATGCTTTATGGTGATCATCGTGGCAAAAAAAAAAAAAAAAAAAAAAAAAAAAAATAACCTGAAAAATTAAAAGTGCAGCTGCTTTTATATGCAAACTTCAATTATGTCAGCTTTTGAGCATAACTGACTGAAGAACACACATGTGGAAAAATGTGCTACAAGCTTTGATAGCTTCTTTTGTCAAGCCTTGTCCTGTTTTGTTAATAGGACATAAATAATTTTATTAATTCGTCTCTATTGCATGAGTTCATCATTAAGCAATGCACTGAAATACTGCATAGAAGCAGTACCAATTGTGCCATGCTAAAATGCTCTCTGGGATCTTGAGCCTTTTATTTACAAAGCAGTGCTAATTTCCTTCTCTGCATTTTTCATTTATTGGAGCAAGAAGCCATTCTGTGGAGCAAATTTATACGAAGGTCTTGGGTCCCCCAATTTTAATCTCATTTTGCTTACATGTAATGTTGCATCTCTTCTCAAGGCTTAAGATTGCTCAAACAATAGTTCAGCTTCCTGCAGTCTTAACCAGATGTTACAAAAATTGGCATAAAATCCAAAACTACTATTTTAACCTCTTTAAAAGAAAGAAAGCCATCTGAAAGTTACCGATCTGAAGACAAAAATTCTCATTACTTTATTTCTGTGAAGATAATATTAACGAGATAATCAGGCCAGGAAGGAAATCTGACTACATCTGACAGTAAGCTCAGAATTAAAATTTGCTGCTCTTCTCCAAGATGATAAAAAAAGAAATCCAAGCTGTGTGACTGTGACCTCAATACCGCAAAATGAAAATAAAAAGGAATTAATGTAAACGCTAAGCTTCTTCAGCCCAAAGTGAAGGACTGGCAATATCCCAGTGGTTCTTTGCTATGTCTCGCCCTCTACAGGACAGTTGCAACTGATTAAAAAGATCAATGTCAAACTGCTCCAGCCTGTATCAGATAAATGGTGACATGGACTGGGAACTGGCCAAACTGTGGGCTCAATGACTTGGGACCAGGGCCACGAAGTCCAATAGGAGTCTGAACACTGGTGGGATATCCAATGGAATCAGTACTGCACTGATAATCTCAGACATCTTCATTGGTGACCTAGGTGATGGGAACCAAGCAAGTCTCATTCAAATTTTATGACCCCTTTGTTCTGCCTTACTGACCATAGAGCTGAGGGCACCAGCTTAATTTTCAAAGATGTCTCATTCCTACAACTTCTACTAAAGCCCACAGAAATTACAGTTTGCTTATTATCTCTGAAAATCATTCTCACAAGTTGACATCACAAAAAACATAGTTCAATTTAAAAAGACTTCGCCCATGGACAAAGTTTTTCTCTGTTATACTCAAAAAAAAAAAAAAAAAAAAAAAAGAAAAAGAAAGCAACAAGACATAAAAAAGGAAACTGAGCTGAGAAACTCTCTAGTTATTTAAGCACATCTCTACATTACAAATTTCTTAACACAGTTAAAACCAAAAGTCTCTTCTACACACTACTACAACATTTGCATCTTTATTGTTTTCAGCAAGTCTATAATATCTCATGTATATACATAAATTCTCAGTTCTAGTTTACAGTCACATTTCACTGCAAATCAACTTCAAAACACTACTTTTAGTTTCGCCTAAAAAGGCATAAACTTAATCACATTTAAAACGAACTCACATTTTTCCATTGGTTTAACTAAACTCATTTCCAACTGCATCATTAGTGAAACTGATGCAACTCTGAACGTGTGTAATACAATCCAGGAACCAAAGTCTCAGTGAAACCCAAGGGAAGGTAACCACACCTTCGCAATTTTATCTCAGACCTCAGGTACACTTCTAATACATGCTCTGTGCACCAAGACTGATAAAACAGGCAAGATAAGACTTGCATAGGCACATCCTGGTAGTCTGTTGAAACTGCTCTGCCTCCTAAACAGAATTTACTCAGAGCTGCCCCTTCGACACTCGTTGCCTCTAATAAGCATCACTTTCAGTACACTCTTTTTTTTTTTTTCCAGTTTGCTTATTTTGTTGTTGGGTTGGTTTTGGATTACAGCCTAGATATCTCTGCTGCACAAGAGCATTGGGTTCCTCCTCCTTCTCACTCCATCCTCCCAAACCTTCACAGAAAAAACCTTACCCCAGCAGCCAGCACAGTACCTGCCATAACACAGTGCTCATCAGCTTCACTAAAACCAAAGGGGAATAAAGAAAAACAAACAACATCACATATACTAATCACTTTACACAAAGCTCTTCTTAGCTTTAATTAAATTTGGGCAGTAATTGAGTGAATTTTCATCACACAAAAAGGTGGCAATTTTGGCAGGCATGGTCTTGACGTAGCTTATCACAATGAAGTGGTCAAATTGACCCCTCAAGATTGTGGGGGTTAGGACAGAGCACAACAGGACTCCAGGTCGCAAATTAATATAATACAGCACTTCTTATGTACCTTACCAATGTCAACAGAGTAAGGGAAGAGAGCATGCTAACATACAGTAGTGTATACATATGCAATAATAACAAATACTCCTACATTTATTATTAGTATGTGTACATCTAGGTGGGGCATCCCATAAAGTTTTTTCCTATCCCAGACAATGGCTGTCCAGTTCTTTGTTTTTTTTTCCTACAGGAAGGGGGAAATTATGAGTCTGAGTACAAGGCCAGGATCTGCAAAGCACTAGCAGCTGCTCACTCTACGTTGCTAATAGTTATTTTACTTATGGCTAAAGCACCTCACAAAACTATTAAAGAATCTACTTTTACTGGGTCTCACATCTTCAGCGTCTTCCACACTAGCACTGCCAAATTTTTGGATAACATACACTTATCACACACTGAAAGAAGACTGTGCTCACTTTCCGAAGAGAACTCAGGGGTGCTATGGACCACAAGTTAAAGATGCTAAAGCCTAAGTATTGTACTCTGCTCATGGAGCTGTTTCTTTCCTGCACCCATTCCAATCAAACACAAAGACCTTCACAGCATCCCTTACTGCAAATGATGCAGGATAAATATGGAAGAACATAGTCTTACAACTCCAAAGACAGATGTGAGACACATATAACAAATACCTCAAGATAGCACAGAAGTGGCTATTAGTCAGTTCAAGTCTTTACTGTGCCACTTTTGTACATCACAAGTAAAACGCCCTCCATGTCAGACTCTATGTTCTTTTATGGAGAGTGTTTCAATTCTCTTCTGTCTCTTTTCTTTTCGACCTCAAATTTTGATCCAGAGATATATATATTTAATGGTGGCTTATTGTTTGTTTGTTTTTTTTCCATGTCTGGAACATTCCCAAGAAAAGCTCTGGCTTCAATAATTCAAATTTCTGACAAAATAAGCCTCATAGAAAAATAATTCCTAACCAGCTCAAGTAATGCGTGATATAAAAAGAAATACATAAACAGAATGAAAAAACTTAATTACAGAATCTCCAAGAAAAAAAAAAAGAAAAGATTCTTTTCTTCCAATAGGCAGGGGACTGCAGCAGAACTTCTGCCACAGTGAATGAGGAGTTATAAGCACACAGAACAGATACAAGTACGGCTTTGAAACAGAACAAAAACGCACTTGGAAAACCAAAAATCAAACTGCAATGCCTTAAAATGGTTCCATTTGAATTTGTTTCTAAAAGTGGGCAAAGACATGCAAAAAACATAAGGCTTTCTTATGTCAAGAACTTAATTCAGATTCGTCCGTGGTACAGCGTGTCAATCTGGGTCACAACATGAACATCAGTAAAAGTAATCCTAAAGCAAGTAAAGACATATCTGTCATCAACTTGGTTCTAAAGGCTCCCTCAGGACCTCTTTGGACTCTGGTGTTCTCTCCAGGACCTCGATACGTGTGAGAGACTTACCTGACTAGCACTGGCCACAGGAAGATGCTTCTTCGAGAAAAAGCACCTGGTACCATAAGGCCCCAAACACAGCCCCAGTTGCTCTGCGGATAAATCTGTGCTAATCAATTAAAAAAATGCTCTGAGCTGTTCTCTGGCACTGGGGCCAACTCCTGTGGTTCATTCAGAAATCAACTCATAACAAATCTCCAGCACTGAGCCGGCCACATCTAACGAGCCTGCTGGGGATGCTCATGTTAGCTCTCAACGTACACCCAGAAAATGTCCAGGAGGGCAAAGCCAAAGCTGTGCCAGGGACCAACAGAGCTGTTTAACAGTCTAACAAATACATTCCTGCATGCGTGTCTGCAACCTGCTGCTGTTTAATTTAATTAATTATAAATGACAGGAGCAGCTTTTGCATATTCTTAAATTATTTGCAGTGCCACATGAATGATTCAGTGCCACAATTTAATGGGTTATCCAGATAGGAATGAATTTCTGCAGCTTGACTAATTTCTGTAGTTCAGTCTTACCGTTAGATAAAACTTAAAGATAATTTTTTTTTCCCACAAAACACAGAGTTGCAAAAAAAAAAAAAAAAAAAAAAAAAAAAAGACAAACCTGCAGCAGAGCCACTACTAAAACTACTTTTCACACCACAGATCTGCTCATCTAATCAAATGGTTCTTCAGACAGGATTAATATCTTCTTACAACATACTCTTGAGTACTCCAGGAATCAAACACTGCCTGATTCTGTTGTCAGACACCCTTTGGAACCACTTCAGCTTCAGCATCCCTATGCAATGATGTATCAAGATCAGTCTAGGTTCCTAACTATCCTCCATGTTCCCTGCAAACAGCACTCCCTTTCCCTTAAGAACAACAAAAACAAGTGAGATAACAGGAAGAAACCACGTTCTTTTACAATCAATATAATTAACCACACTACCAATGCAGAATTCAGAAACTTGTAACTTCTATTGTTGATGCATCAGTTAATTAGTGAGCCTGCAGTTGCTCTGATACAACCTCTTTCGAAACCTCTGCTCTTACCTCCTCATTCTTTGCCTAGAATTATTTTTATATGTGCTCTGAACTACAGGAAACATACAGCCCTTATCCCACAAGTGACATGTAAGTTCACAGAGCTATCATTTATTTCACAGAATTTGTTAATTGTTTTAGTCTAGGGGGAAGAAGATTTCTACCTAATTTTGGTTTAAAGAAAGGTTTCAGGAGCACTGTTCTTATTATGGTAGTGGCTTTATCACAGCTTATTTTATTTCTTATCACCTGTTTTGATAAAAGAAAATAGCTTATTTTAGAATAAACTTTCTGTGGCATTGAATAGAATGCATAATCTCTGCTTCGGGGTTTGCAGAGACTCTAGAGATCAGTAGGAATATTATTCATTGTCACCAACTGATTTCAATGCAGCATTTTAGTTGAGAATTTCAATGCCCAAAAGACAAAAGACTCTCGTTAGTTCCCTGGAGAGGGAAAGGTTATATACTGGTGTCTGTTCTACATTTAGCATTTCACAGTTAACATGCTTCTGCCACGCTTGTTCAGAACAGCAGCAATCAAAACAAATGCATCAAAAGCTATGTATGTTTGGAGTTGTACTTTGTGGCATCAGAGGAACGATCTTTGCTGCAACAGTAGATTCTTACCAGTTCAGAACAGAGGTTCAGGTTTTCCCTGCCTCCACTTCCGTGGTCCTGGATGGATTATGAGAGCCCTATGGGTGCCTTGCAGTCAATGGAGAATTTTCTTCTTGGAAGGTTTTCTGAACCTGCATACAAAACCAAACGCCAGTGACAGGAAAAAATGAATAACAAGTTCACTGCAGGGGAGAAATTCAACATCTGTGAGAGCTGCTGCACTCCTGCTGCTTTAATAACAGTCAGAGCTGACTTCACTATTCTGTCCAGCCTATAAAAGGAAAATCCTCATTACCTGCATTAAAGAGTCATCATCTTATGTAAACTGATTATTCTGAACATATTTTGATAGCTGCATTTGTCTCTAGAGGAGAAGACAGTATGTTCAACAGTCCAGAACATATATTCTACCCACCTGCCTTCTAGCTTTGATTAACAAAATAGAAATAAAAATAATTACCACTGCAAGCCTCTCCAATGAGTACCTACCAGCTTCTCAGGGCTGGGGAAAGCTTTTATAACCCTCAAGGCAGAAGTTGGCTGAATTCCACTAGTGGCCAAATTTTAAAATGATCCCTTGCCAAATCCTCACAGACAAAAATTCAATTCTTGTGGGCTTTTTTCTGTAAATTTACAACCTATTTCTTACTTTACTAAATGAATCAGAAGTAAAACCACTGCTTCATCGCCTGAACGCTCCAATGCAGGAAGCAGCAGTGCTTCATAACCACTTCAAATAAAAGCAAGCACTGTTTTATAAAAACAAGGGCTTTGACTCTTACTGAACTCCAAAATCACTCCTATTCATTTTTATTTTGAAATCATACCAGAAGCATATTAAGTTAACTTCGAAAACCAGAAGACTTTACTTGTACGAGGGAAAAATATGTTTAAGGGTTTTATTTATCCTCAGAATAAAATGGAAACAAATAATGTTATTTCAAAGCAATTTGGAGTTGATGGGAATATTTGAATTCCTTGTACCATCTCCCGTGAGTTACATGGACTTCCAGTAAATTGCATCTTGTTCACCACAGTCTCAGAATGGACATTACAAAGACTACACTAACAGCCTCCAGCTATCACACTTACAATGATAAATATAATTTCAAATAGGTTACGCTTCTCTCAAATTATATTCATTTTAGCAAAGAATGATGTGTGTAACCTTTTTTTCAGTTTCCTTATTTTTTACAAAGTATAACAGAAGTCAAATGCTTCACTGGGCAAACTAACATATATAAAATGGCTTCAAGTAATTAACTGCAACGGCATCGTAGAAAAATAAAACATCTGATATTCTTGGCATTTCCTGGTGTATGCAGAATGTCTCAATATTTAAATGTCATGTGTCAGCCACATTCACTGACCAGCTATTTGCTAGACAGCTCCCTGAAAGGATAACTATTATTCTTCTTTTCTATGCACTTCCAGCCTGGAATAACGGACAGAGATTTTGACGGACTTAAAAAAATAATAATAATTAATCTCTGCAGGAAATAGAGAGAACACAACTTTCACTCAACTGAAAAGTCCTGTTCTAGATCTGATCATTAAAAACAGGGCCCAGATACCCAAGGAAAGAAACGCTGTTTTCACAAGACATCTTAAGCACAAAAGACTGAAAACTGCTGAACATGTTTACCTCTACGGTTAGCAATACATAGGAAGAAAATTTTTGCCAGAAAAGCAAGTAATAGCAATAGCACTTTTAATACTCAAAGGAAAGCATTATTTCCAATCGCCAAATATTTCCCAGCAGGCTCACTGTATCTGTTATGAGATTAAGGCAGAGGTTACAGTTTAGAACAACCGCTCTGGCTTAATCTGCTATGATATTGGAAATGCACATAAAACATCTTCAACATTTCTTTTCAGGTGTGATTGACGAGTTTAATTTATTTGATGTAGTTCTTAGCTATAGGGATAGCAACAATGCCATGGAAGGAAGCGAGACTGACGCTGCACAGCCGAGTTGCCTTGGCAACAAGCAGCCAAAGTTAGCGTATGAGGCATTAAAGGACTGGACACAGACTGAATTCTCCCTTGGTGAAGAAGAATGAGAAGTTTTACAACAAAAGGCAAATTGGGGCAATATAACAACGCTTGCCTGTGACGCTGGTAATATCCAGAAAATGTGACTTTAAACATCTGACATTATTATCCTGAATTTGTCAACACTGACTGCAATCCTTGGCATTCATTTAGGAAAACATGGATGTTAGCAGCCTAAATGCATGGGATGAATCAGGGCATCGGTACCTGCTGTTCTGCCTTTGTGCAGCTGCAAAAATGAAGCCGAGATGAAAACAGAATTCTCCTTTTCCTGTTACAAGTCTTGCCCCAGACCCTGGGCTCCGACAAAGGTGGCGTTATCAAACCACCTGCTCACTGCCAGACTGACAAATATCCCTCCTAGGGTTACAATAGATGAACACAATTCTGAATGCTCTCTTTCCAAAGAGAGTTATATTTTTGACAGATGGATGTAACAGCTTCCATTAGCATCATAATCATAGGAAAGTGCTAGAAAAACATACTGTGTTTGAGCAAGTAAATTTTCATGGTACTATTTTTAGGCCCCGCTGAACGTATTTTCATGTAGCAGGCACTTCCTTTGTTTCCTTCATTGGAAATCAAATGTTAACATGAAATGCTAGTAAGCAAACCTTAGCAAGTGAGAAGAAATCGAAATAAAATAGTTGCAAGAGTAAAAACTTGGAAGGAGCCTCTGGAAATACTGAAATCCTTCCATTTTTGATTATTTTGGGGATGTTCTGTGCCTTCACAGCAGAGGGTGAAACCTTGCAGGAATGCATATTCTGGCTGGGCTTCCAGAAGCATGATGTTAACCCCGACACCATGATACTGCACGAGGGGACATGACACAACCTCAGAAAGGAAAGGACTGACCTTTTTTTTAATGGCCATCACTGCTCCATGGTGAAGCTAGACCTTGGCAGAGGATAAGGAACATCACATCCAGTGGCACCCAGCTTGGCCAGACAAAAGCGGAAGGGAAAGGAGGTTCATAATTCAACGCTTCCTTTTGAACTTTCTTATTTCTTGCTGCACCTGAAATTCAGAACAGAAGAATGGCTTGGAACCTATTGCTTACAGCCAGTGTGGAGGAAATGATCACAATTGTGACTGACATTGTAATTATTTGCACTGTAGAATTTGTTTTCATTATAAAACATCTGCCTTGTTTTTAAGCATTTATGTAATGAACTTTCCTTTGTTTTTAGAGAGCTTTAGACTACATGATTTATGCAACAGTAAAGCTAAAGAGGTCTTTCATTCACCCTACAAAGGACTTTATGATTAGTAATAATAATATCACAGTTAACATTTTCCCCATATATCTTTCACCTGATCTGAACCTGGATCAATAATGTAAAATTCAGCCCGCTAAATCTCACGGTTTGAGTATAGCAGGCTTCATTAGTCACTGCATAGTCAAATTGACAGCACTGGGCATCCTTGAGATGTCTCCTGATACCTAGCTACTAGCATTTTGGAGGAGTATGAGTTCATTGTGTAGCATCCATGACAAAACCAGCTCCGGTAGGACTCCCCTGAGTACAAAGTAAAAACCAGTAACACTGTAGGCTGGGCTGTATTAACATTTCATACTTACAAAGCACTTCCCATCCAAGGACTCTCTAGCAACTTGACAATGTTAAGCTGAACAGTTACTTAACATGACTCTATGCTTTTCCACATGTGAGAAGCTCAAGTAGAGCAGGCTAAGATGTCCTTACCTCAGATCAGTAAATAATATACTAAAACTCTCAGTTGGTTTTGTTTATTGATTAAATAAGCTTCACGTGTGTGAAATAATCAGTGTACTGCATAGTATTTTTCACAAGTGGAATCAGAGTGGGAACCTCAGTACCAAAGCTCCAAATGTCCTACCAAAGAATGAGTTACAGCATCCAATAGGCACCTTCAGCATAATGGGGTGCCAAACAGCCAAAAAGCTAAAATTTTGGAAACTGAAGCCATTCACGATCATCCAACAGTGAAATAGTGCAGTTTCAGTTTGCAAGAATAATTTCTCTTACCTCAATTTAATATAAGTATGGTGAATAATACTGCGGTAAGTATTTGCAGAAAATTCTACAATTGGCCACGGATCATGAAAAGGCATTTTATATGCTTTAAAATTAATTTTCTTCATTTATACTTTCACGAATGTATCACTCACATAAGCAAATTTTATAAATAAACATAAAAGTTAAAGCATGTGCTATTAACTCAACTAATCGCTGCCTTGCAGTGAATTTCAGATAAGGAACTCATTCTGCACTGTACATACTCAGGCAATAGGTTACAAAACAACTTCATAAAATGTCCAGCTGAAAAAATGTCTATTTTGCCTTGTCATTTCAAACTTCTCAGGTGGTAATGTCCCACATTTCTATATCCATCTTATTTCCTGCTCTAGAATTTCTCTAACTGGAATTTCTCTACGCAGCTCATTGGAAATTGAACTTTATTCTTTCAAAAGCTATAAAGAAACTAAAAAGTAACACAGCACTGAAATTGGTTGTGTGCCATCCAATGTTTTTTTTTGTTTGTTTGGTTGGTTGTTTTTATTAAAAGTGTGAAGAAAGAACAGAGATACAAGGGAACGCAGTGAAAATTAAAACAAAAAACTGGAAGTCATGGCAATTACAGTATGTAAAAGCCATTTATAACAAAGTAAAGGCGCTCCTTTCTAATCTAAGTGAAACTACAAGGCAAGTATCTGTTCTCATGTCAGCACCATCACTGCACACTTCTCAGGATTCAATACAGTGTTAGTAACTGTGTGTACTAGCTTTGAGCAAATGTTACGGCATCTTTTCTTTCCAACTGCTGGTAACTACTCCTGCAGTTTAGAAAATCTTGCTTTAATTACGTGTGCAATTCCCTTTCTAATCTGTGAATACAATGCAAGACATATATATAAAAGAAAACAACTCTGGGGCTTGGTTCAGAATTTAAGATAAAATTAAAATCTACTGTTGAAGCACCTTTCTCTTAGTTCTCAAAATTTGAGTGGGAATTTACCCATAAAAGTAGTTTTCAACTTTAAATGTTGAACAGACCGCAACAACGATTAGGAACTTTTGAGTCGCTAGCTTTGGTGAATACCCTTTGTTTACTGTGCCTTGTTTAAGTGAAAAATTGTTGGTATTCTCTCAGAGATATTGGTATTTAATTAAGGCAATCTGAGAATTAAAGCATGTAGGCTAACGTTGTATTTGTATACATAGAGTTGAAAGAATTCCAAATAACTAAAATTACAAGGAAAAGAAAAAAACCTTCCCAACATCATGAAAATAGCACAAAATTTGAAGGCTCTGGATAAATGCACCCAAAGCATCTCAAGATTCTCTTAAAAAGAATAACTGAGTGCTTGATTGCAAAGAGCTTTAAAAAGCTTTAAACTGATGGAGGAATAACTTTTACTTGGGGCAAAGTATAATGCATATAGTCTGAGTTACAGTTTCCAACAAACTGTTCTGACTGAGAGGACTGACATCTAAGACCTGTGTTTACGGCCAGCAGAGTAGAGCTCTGAAGCCACAGGCTTTGACTTGCATGCAGCTATGCAAATACCACACAGAAATCTTCTTTTTCTTTTAGCAGAACAGCAAGAAAGCCTGAGTAATATTTTTTCCTTTTTCATCTGGTCTTGACTGAAATGGTTCTAGGAGCCCATCACAACCCTGGCTATATTACATTTTCTCATTATTACATTACTTCAGCTGCAGATGCACAGGCAGAAAGTTATTTCTACGAAAATATATGGTCTGTCCATACAAAAAAAAAAATAAATAAAAAAAATAAAGAGAGGAAAACAGGACATATCACGTGAGGCCTTGAAAAGCCTTGCTTTATAGAAAGCTGAAGTTACAGCCAGACAGGGACTTAGAACATCTTATTACCATTCCCACTCTTGGGAAAGTACGCTAGCTCCCATGAACGAGAGCTGAAGCATAAAGATAAATGAACTTCATCCTGCCAAGAGCAACGTGCAGCCTGCTGGGGCCAGCCCTGCCATTGCAGCTCCTCCAGCTGCCAAAAAGGCAGATGAGCTCACAAGCCTAGCTGCAGGAGGAAGGAGGGACCTCTCGCAATTCCCCCACTACAGCTCCGAGCTGCCCAACGCAGCTTGAACTGAAGCATACACAAGATTCTTTTCTATCTGCTGCTTGCCTAGCTTGAAAATTAGAAGAAGCTATTGGTAGCAATTTATATGCACCAGGAGAGCTGAGAGAGGAACTTGAGCATGCTAAATTGCAAGTAATCATTCACTGTTCGGTGACAGCTTAACAGAACTTAATCACAAAACTTAAAAAATAAGATTGGGAAAGAGGATGAGAGGACATCAAGTCCTTCTCTCAGCTCTTCTCACCTAGTTTCTATTTATAAGCTTTCCAATAAAATCTCTGTTTAGGGACTGGAGTTTAAAGGTGCCGAAGAGACTACGGTTAGCTGCAATTTCTGGGCGCATGCAAGTGTGTTAAGAGCACCTCTCTCTGCACATGACAGCTTAATTCAAAATCAGAATGTTAGCCTAACATTTCCCTATTTCCATACTAAAAAGAATGCTATTTTGATAGAAATTACATGCACTCAGATAGATGATAGACTAAATTTTGTAGACTGGACTTCACTTTTCTTATCTTTATGTTAACATGCCAATAAAAAGCTTTCCATATATGCCATTTTTGAAGAATTGCTTCCACAGGAAGAGCTTAACACAAATTTCTAGTTTGCCAGCACTGCAAAAAAAACCATTATCTTATGAAGGGGGGTTCCTTTCTAATCTTCAAGTGCTGTTTGAAAATATTTCTCACTCCTTTCTCTTATCTTTTCAGCTAAAAATCAATTTCAGCTGCTTGAGAGAAACATGGGTGCTCGGTGCCAAGATGAAGGGAAAAAATGCTACTGGGGGTGCAGCTAAAGAGAGGGAGAGAAAAAGGAAGGAACCCAAGAGCAGGGAGGAAGAGAGACAGATGTATGCTTACACACAGGTCAGGTAAGGCTAAAAACATGCTACATGCAGTAAGTTCTGCAGCATTTCGTGCTAAATGGTAATATGACATGATGTGTTCAATGGAAGAAATCCCCTTTCTGAGAGCAGTGCTAATCCCTAGAACTTCAGACAGCCGAGACTGCGCACTCTTCTGTCAAGCTACAATATCAGAGTAGTCTTTTAAATTTTGTGTGTCTCACCCTATGTGAATTAACTCATTTAAATTGCTGATTCCTCCTCCCTTGCACGTGGACGCATATTATTTATTGTGCTTCAATCACATCATTCTCAAGTGACAAATTGAGGTTGAAAAGATTTCTCACTTCTGACTAGGAATCATCTCCCCTTCCTGCTCAATTCACAGAAGCCAGAGAGAAAGATTTCACCTACTACCTCTTGCTTATTCTTTTTAAAATGGCAAATGAAACAGACAAAACCCATTCAAGATTACCGTGCAGAAGAAAATGTTCTTGCCATTAATGTCTGAATCGATACAACAGCAAATGTGTTCTTAGATGAGCTCTGGTATTACCCAGCTGGTATCACTATTCAGTAATTAGCATCAGTGAAACAAACCATGTTCTTCCACAATCCAGTGTCCGAAGAAATATCAAGGGGTAAAAAAATCTTAGCAATAGGCTTTCTTTTTACTCTTTCAGTAGACAGTCACTGCGTACTTTATTTTCATATAAGAGATTTTACCCATCCACTCTCCTACGCCTTCATTGCCCACTTTCCCCTCACAGCTGCTCCCTTACCTAAAGCGACTGCAGTCGGTACCACATAGCTGTACAACAAGGAACTTAGACAAGGGGAATTTATTGCCAAGGGCAACGATACTTACCAATACTACAAGTGAAACGAATCATGTTAACCCTTATAATTACTGCTGACACTGAGTACAGCTGTGAGCCAAACTGATCACACAGGGAGCCCAGCAGGTCACTGTGGCAGCTCGGGAGGTGGAAGAGTGACCCACTGGGAAGTCACTTGGCATCCAAATTCGTGTGACCGGGGAAAAATATTGTCTCCTGAGCAATGCTCATACAGACTGAAGGAAAACAAGTCCTCAAAACAAAAAATTTCCACGAGACCTCCAGATACAGCAAGTAAGGAGTCTGTCGAGCCTACCTGCATACGGTCAGAGCCTGGAGCTGTTTATTTTCTCCCTATCCCTGGTATCTTATCCAAAAATGTTCTGACACAGAAACCTTTGTTTCATCACTTTCAACAGAAGTTGAAAAACATCCTTTCTCGAGATACACTATCTTCAGCCCAGAAACAACCAAATTAAACACATTCCTGCAGCACTTATTTTCTGTAATCTAGACAATTATTTGCAAAACATCTTCACACCTTGCAGATCTTCCACGGGCTAAAGCTTCTCAGAAAGCCCATCAGAACACAAGCTGGAATTACAGCATACATCTACAGTAGCATTTACATTTGGACACAGGAGCAGGCATGTGAAACACCTCCTGATCATTGCAGCAAGCAATCCGGAGGGCAAGACCTGAGCTCCTGCAAATGCCATTAACTGGGAAGGGCACTCCAGCCAACAATGGGAACTCAGACCAGAGACAGCCTGTAGTAAAGCCACCAAAACTGTACAGTGCAGGCACTGGATCCTTAGCACAATTTTGTATCTGGCTCCACACAAGTGTTCACACAGCTGACTGCCTTTAATACAGGACCAGGTTTGTTTGTTTGCTTTTTGTTTGCTTTTTGAGACAATGTATTCGGGCTTTCTCAGTAAATTAGCATCCATAAGAACTATAAACTTGTTCACAGGTTAGCAGTCCTAATCATCTTAGTCTGTAAGCACAGCAGTGGACAAATAGTCTCTTGTTTCGGCAACAAAGATGACCCCTGAAGGTCAAAGCAAGAGCCCTTTGCTAAGCAGAATGATAAAGGACATTGTACTGCAGTCTACACCAGTCCTGCTCTTAGAGCTGAAACAATTTTCACCATTGCAATCACTGGCATGGCAAAATTTGCTACAACTGAAGTCTGATGATTTTATACACACATATACTTCTGCAGAGTCTAAGTTCACCAGACTGTAGAAATGCTATATTTATAGCAAATATTCTTCTAACATATTCCTTCACACTGCTGATAATTAAAGATCAACTTACTTAAAAAAAAGGAAAAAAACCCAGGAAGTTTTACTTGTTTATACAGAAATAAAGAAGTAATAATACACGTTCCTAGCCTTCCATATTAAGAACTCTGGTGTAGGATTGTTGCTATTGCCTTTTGCAGGTTTTCATGTAACTAAAGTCAGAAATACAAAAAATCAACTGTAAAGAAATCATGTTGACATATTCACTGAAATGAAAGGTCCTCTGTGGGACAGTATTCCAATGAATTTTATTTTGTTTCATTTTAGAACTTCTTTACAATGCCACTAAAACTGCACAGGTGGGCAGGGAAATGAAGGAACAGAGTCTTCAGAATTATCATCTTCTTGTAATCTTGGAGCCACAGGTAACAGCAACAACTTAAGCAGATTCAGTACATATCCCTGTTTTATATATGAAATACTCCTTTATCGAGGCAAGAAGTTCTTTCACCTGGAATCAACACATTGGAGTAAAAAGTAAAAAGAGTAAAAAGTACAGAAGACCATTCCAAGAATGACAATTTTCAGTCTTCAAATCATCCCCAGGGCAGATGGCTGGGACAGGAAGACACAGAGTTTTTGTATTCTGGAAGAGGAGGAGGGTGGTGAGAAAAAATACAAAGAAAAAAAAAAGGAGTCAGGACAGAGGGGGATTATCAGTAGCAAGCTATCAAGACAGAGAGGACAACTCATGAACTGACAGAGATGAGATACAGCACTGAAAGTTTTGAGGGGGGATGGAAGTATGTGAATGCACTTTCACAGGACAGAAATGGTCTATTTTCAGCCTGCTTTTACCATGCTGTAAGCTTCCACAGTAGAGAAGAAAATAGCACTGTAGCAGAAAATGATTGTGACCTGCTCAACAAACCTGACCTTTAGCTACAGAATGTGCCAGCGTTATGAAGGAAATGAAGAATCTTAATGAGGCAAAAGGAAAGCCAGTCATCCTAATGCAGTGGGTTCCTCCCAGGAGATCAAGCTCGAGAGGAGGATTCGCTGTGTTTTGCAACTTTATTTGAATTCATCCTGTTTTATCTTTTAAAGAAGTAAGATTGTTCATAAATTGATACTGTCTACTTAGTTTTTTCCCCACATTTATCCTCTGAAGAATTAAATTGTACATGCAAGTGCACTCAACCGTTCTGGGGAAGAGTGACCTCAGGAGCCTGAATAAAGGTTAGGAACAGGGAGATGGCCACCAGTTCTGGCACAAGGAAAAAAATGTTAACAGATAATCAGTCAAGGTGTTTTACTGACCTGAGACAAAACTACATCCCTCACATCCACCACTATACTACAGATAACTCCCAACAATCCCCCAGTTGCATTTCCTAATGAACTGGAGAACTAAATTAGATTGAGTTGTAACAGGATCAACTACATTGCCCACATCTCACATCAAGCAGACCCTCATGTAAAGGTTATACCTGAATTACATGGGCCTGCCCTCTGCCCTTGAGGACACACAGTTCAGCAACAGAATCATAAAATCTCCAAGGTTGGAAAAGACCTCCAAGATCATCCAGTCCAACCATCCACCTATCAGCAATAGTTCTCACTAAACTATGTCCCTCAATGCAACATCTAAACATACCTTGAAGACTTGCGTTAGTGAAAACCATGATCTTTTTATCCCCAAGACAGGTCTTACTCATCCTGCTGTGGGGGGGAATGCTCCTCAACTTTCACATAATGTCCCAAATCATCTGTTTAAACTGACAGGCATGGATGCAAGCCCTACAGAACAGCAAACAAACATTAAAATGCTATGGCTGATCACACACCACTTCACAAATTTGTTCTCTAGCCCTATTTCATTTCTTGACATAGACATGGTCATGGGAGACGTACAATACGGACACAAGACCCTCCCCAAAAAACTCTTGTTCAGACAGATTACTCCCACATATGGTTTGAGGCTGCATACAGACACACATTACTGTCAACATTACCATCCATTTCTCTTTTATCTATTGTTTCCCTTTTCTATGTCTCTTTCACAGGCTGTGAAGCAAATCTAAAAATATAACTTTTTTCCTTGAAAATAAGGTTCTTACTGTTAGCCCTTTATAATCTTCTTTCTTTGTTCCCAGTCAGCTGTTCCAACCAAATCTCGATCTGATAAAAGAAAGCTAAAGATAGATGCTAAAACATCCTTTGTTTGTGGTTGTTTGTTTGTTTGGTAGTTTTTCCTTTTTTTTTTTTTTTGTTGTTGGTTGGGTTTTTTTTGTTTGGCTGGGGGTTTTTTTGTTTGTTTGTTTTGAGAAAGCGTCTTCAGCAGGCAAGCTGCAAGAATTATTAAGACTTCAGTTAAAAGTTGGAGATGACTTTGCTGAATAATTGCTGCTTTTTACATTTCTGAAATTGTTAGGTATTTTTGTTTGATGGGGTGGAAATTTTTGTGTAATTAACAACTTGATGAGGCAAGGAACTCCAAACTATCATTTTTCTTTCTGAAGCCTCACTTCCTAGTTTATGCATTTCTATTCCAGTCTCCTGTGAGATCATTTTCACATGTATTGATAAGGGATTTTTTTTTTCCTCATTGTTCTATGAAAGAAATGAGTATCTTTAAAAATTCCCAAATCATATTTTAGCTGAGAGCTGGATCCCACCACAAAGGACTGATAATTCAGCAGCATAACATTGATACTTCTCAGCACAGAAGCTGGTCTGCTGCATCTCGTAATGCAGGGATGACCAGCAGAGGATAGCTCTACCTAAATATTATTCCATCCATCCCTGAGCAGCCTGATCTAGCTGTGAATGTTCTGGTCCATTGCATGGGAGTTGGACTAGATGACCTTCAAAAGTCCCTTCCAACTCTAAGGATTCTGTGATTCTATGACTTGGTGTGAGAAGCTGCAGCATCTTTCTTGTTCTTTGCTTTTTGCATACTGACTCTACTCTAAAGACAGAGAATAGCATATGGATCTTACCACGACCTGTATTATTTTGGAAAGAGATATTTATATAGCACAAGTCACTACTGCTATCAGAATGGTACACGCACAAGTGACAACGTCAGGCATAAACTGGAGTATCCCTGATTCATCCCCTTCCAAACCACACAGAGGTTAAAATAGCTACAGCACATCAGCAGAACACAACGGCAAAAAAGGTGGTTAAGCATAAGCCACAGTCTCCACTTACAGCTCCATCAGTAGCACAAGGAAAAATTCAATTCTTATGTTACATTTGAACATTTTATCCTGTAGTTTAAGCAAACGTAATGGACTGCTGTGGTGCTGGATAATATTTTCACTTCAAGAGATGACATTTAATAAAGCCAGGTGCCATAATTTGTTCTTTTACAAAACACGGTTGCAATTTCAAAACTAACAGTGCATCCATTACTCAAGAAACACATTCATTTGAATCAGAGACATAAGACTTGACATCTTAGCAATACAACTAATCTAAAAAGACAAGGGAACAGAATCTACTGGTGGCCTGTACTAGAAACTTACTGTGTAAAAGCATCCATCTTGATGCCCTTAGCTCACTGTCACTGTTTTTAGACCCATCTTCCTTCCCTTTTCCCTACCCTCCTTTCCCAATTCCCCTGCTTGGGCACGGGTTGGTGGTTGCCTCCATTCCATTAATCACAGAAGCTGGCCAAACCAGCCCAAAAACGTTGACGGTCTTCCACCAGCACTCTGACCCAGCAGTGCATGCTGCAGACTGCTCTGAGCAGTTTCCCTCCTGGTAGAGCCCAAGAGGACTCAGCAGCAGGTACTGCAGGTATGCTGAAAACAATGTGGTGGTACACCATGCCGTTTTGAAACACTTTACCTGATAGAATATAAGCAGAGATGCAGCAGCATAGCCTAAACATGCACATAACTGATGAGCCACGTAGAGCCTAAACTCCACAGGTCATTTTTTTTTTTACAAATACCAAATACTGGATACCAAAAGCTAAGTGAAATCCATCACATGGATTGTGTTTGTGATGATAGTTTCTGTTTGCAAATTTTTTCTCTTTTTTTTTTTTTTATAGCATCCAGTCTCCCACAGGAAGACTGGCCAGCAGTGAAAATTCCAGTCCTTGTTACTTTTGAAAACTTATCATTTTGTCTCGTATTTTAAGAGCCAAAGATTGCTTGTGTAAATGTTCACTAAGATCTCAAATATTAAACGTCTAAGCAACATAATGGACCAAAACAAACCTATTTGTTTAACCACCCCAAAATTTCAGCTAAATACCTTCTACTCTTGCAGAAGTGTAACAGACAAAGGCAGAAAGTAATCCAGAGCCTAGAGACATGCTTAAAATAAAGTCCAGTCCCTCCACGCTTCTCCCAGTTTGATGCCAGCAAGATTCCCACTAAAAGCAATATATAGTTGCCATACATTGCAATATAGGCCAGCAGTACAAAGATGGTACATACGTAACTTTTGTAGAGATAGACCACAACACCCTTGAGACTCAGAGGGGCAGAAATTTTAGGCAGATACTTAAAACTCCTCAGGAGCTGACAGACAACCAGACCTCTCTGACGAACAAAAGGAAAAGTCTTCCCTCTGCAAGCTCCTGCTCACCCAAAGTCCCAGCATGATGAGACCAGTGGAATCCATGAAATAAAAATAGCATTTTTGACAATTGTTATTGCTGTCAGCTCTTTAGAGTCACAAACAGTGAAACAGTGGTGGAACTCTCTACTGCACAAACAGAATTTGTTAACCAAGTGTCAATTACAGGACCAAAAACTTATCTGCCTATCTACAGCTGTCATCACATAAAATCTGATGATAATTGGGTTGAGCAGATGAGTAAAACAGGGTAGAATCTGACCTGCCAAACCTTCATTATTTGTGATGTTATTCGCTGAATAAAATGCAAATTGACTTTCCAAGTCTAGTTCAAATCTGCATTCCTGCCCGTTAAAGAAACAAAACCTTTCACTTAACACTGTCCAAAATTTAAATTGTTATAAATAAGGAGCAAACGTGTTGCTCCTAAATTCTTATTTTGTGCCACCAAATACAAGTACTCACATAGTAAATCCAGGGAGAGAGCAAAAACAAAGAGCAGCTCAACTTAGCAATGTTAATAAACACTGTTGAAAATGCAATTTTCAACACTCTTTACAGCAGTTGCTTTTCAAAGATGACATTAGCAAATAAAAAGACGATGTGAGTACCTTGCACATCCTGGATGTATTCACAGTTAATGAAGTTTTCATTTATAGACAGTACATTTTTAAATTACCTTTACAGTGCTATAAAATGAATACAACTATTATTTTTCTTAGCGATATCATTTCTGCAAGTTCTGAAACACTGGTCTATTTATCACACAATGCACAAGCTTCTCAAATCATCTGTTTTGCTTGACACTTGTGAAGCAATTTCTGATAAACAGTCAACAAGGATCTGGGGGCACGTGAGCTCAGGCTGCTCTTTGCTGCGGCAGGACAGCACGTGTGTGCTGCCAAGTGAGCGCCGCAGCACTACTACCTTCCTTTTTATAGAGAAGACAACTCAGTGTTTTCAACAGTCTCTGCACTGGCAAAAGACATAATTTATCACTATCCCTGAAAATTAATAGTGTTTACCCCATCTGCACTGGGGAATGTGGCTTGCTAGGCAGAACTCCTACACAGCCCCACAGGTGGTCTGCCCAAACATCCCTGTACCTCAACTAGAAAACAAGGCATCTCTCAACATGGAAATCCAAAAGCAAGAATAGCACTGCCTTGCATTTTCTGCAGCCTGAAAGTCTACTGAAAGTCCCTGAAAGTCCCTACTTTCCACCAGTTCTTGCCTTCTTCTAAATATCTCATCAGATGGACTAAACAACTCAGTTTAGAAACAACAAGGTTATTCCCAGTCTTTGAATTCAGCTAATTCCAAACCAGAGGGATCTGCATCCAAATGGAGTAAGCCAAAGGAACCTTTGCCTGAATGCAGTAGTTGTCTACGAAACTCTTATTTCCCTCACTTTCAGTTCCTTTCTCTTCAGTCATCAGACACATGCCTGATCACGTTATTGTCCTGTGAACACAACATCTCCTCAAGTGACCTCCTCCAGCCAGACCCAGCTCTGGCAGAGCCAATGCAGAAGGCCAGTCAGCAATCCAGTCACACAGCTCTCATCGATAGAACTTCAACAGGATACAACAAATCTGACAAACGCGCCAGTCTAGTGCAACTGCTCTGTATGTCAATCACAACTACCTCAGTTATCCATGTAATTAAAACCACACTGGGAGCTGAAATCCCAAAGGAGACAATGTAAGTCTCCCACCTATATACTGAAAATTAAACCATTCTACTTTAATTCCACATAACAAATTGCAGAGAATCAAGAGAGCACAGCTTTCTAAAACCAAGAAAGTTGTTGTTGAATAACTGTAGGCTATTAAAATTGAAGAAAATCTATGCAAGAGAAATTTTCAAATTCTAATGCCACTCTGACAATAGAGATTCTCCAAGTTTAGATTTTGCTGCCTACAGACAGAGAGGAAAATCAAGACCATTATCCCCAGACTAACAGGTCTTCAGTAGAGAACTCCTTTAATCCGGATGAATGACCGAACATCTTTCGAAATGCTCTTGCACAAAGAAGTTCTTGATGATTAATTTGTAATTACCATGCATTGTTATCAATCTCCAATGCCTTATGAGAAAGGATGTAGAACTATTAAGCTTGCATATAATAGGCTGATTCATTAAGCCATTATTTACGTTGGTTTTATGCGAGTTATTTGTCCAGGCTCCTTACAGTGAAATAGATCATTCCTAACGCTGCGTTTCTTTTTCTTCCTTTAAGTGTCTCAATTGGAAAAATTAGGGAGAAAAGAAGCTATTTCAAAGATTAAAAATCAAATTCAGATTGAATTGATGACATTGTTATTTTGTTCTAAAATTAATCACAGTGGAACTACAGTACATTCAAGTTGGAAAACGGCTACTAAGTTACTTACTACACCCTTCAATTCCTTAATCATCAGGAAATACCTACCCTTACCTATTACTTTGTTTCTCACAGCTGGACTCTTTGCATTCTGCTTATTTCATGAAATACCTTCTTGCAGATCTTCAAATGAGGTTTTTTTTCAGCACTGAAGAGGAATGCCAGAAGCTGCCATCCAGAAACTGTATTCTGCTGGCTAAGAGCTTACTTCAGTTTTCTTTCCTCACTTTTAAGGAATATATTTTTTTAATTATTAATGCTATTCTTCACTGATGGCTAAATTTATCTGTTTTTATTATATAGTGATTTAATGTAACTACTTTTATTCTAGAACATGGTGGTATGAGAAATGGATAGACTCACTTAGTGAAAGTAAGGATCTTACCCTTTGGTTCCCCAGACTTCAATAACTAGAGCTGGATTACAAATCATCATTTTAATGGACGTCCTCAGTAATTCATGTTACCTAATTATTTTGGCTGCAGTAAGACCAGAAATTTGTTCTTCGTTCATCTGTAAAATAATTAAAAATTCTTAATTTAGGCTTTGATATTTATAAATTAGCTTACCCTTCTGAGGTTCACTGGCTAGCATTTCCTTACATTTAAGATTTGCTTTAATAATTTATGTTCTCTGAAATTATTAGGGCCCATGATCTATTCAAATCATGTCTAACTCAATAAATTAAAATTTAGAATTCTTGCCAATTCCTGAAATATCTTTTATCTTTAATTTGCAATTTAAGGTTAACATTCAAAGAATAGAAACTATTGGAAAGGAGTACTAGCAAGAAAAAGTATAAACTCCCTGAAGATAGGGATTTATCAATGCTGCATAACTATTTTAAAACAGATCTAAAACTGAATGTTTAAATGTGGACATACAGTGTTTTTCATCACACATAAATACATAGAACCACAGAGAAATACAATTATTTTTGATGCTCCAAAGCAAGTGAAGTTCTGGGTTCTTTCTGGACTTCCCCAAAAATCCAGGGTTATCATCTCATCCTCAATTATAATAATACAACTACATTGCAGTCTTAGGACAGATATTTGCAAAATTCTGTTTTTTGTTTGTTTTGTATATAAACTAATCACTTGGCACTAAGCAACACAGTTAGGTCCCTAATGAGAAACACATCAAATGGTCAATGTCCCAGTTCACTTCAGGTAATGCTGTTGAGTTAGCACCTCATCACTAATTATAAATGCTTCCATTTAAAACACTGCAATTAGAGAGGAATAAGGATGGAATAATTAAGTGAAATTGTACAGTCATCCTCTCAAAATCTGTTCTTCCTGTTCAACTGCCATAGATATCACACAAAAAATCAGATACATTCAGGAGAAATTTCCTCCTTTCTGCTTGTCAGAAGCACTGCGTGTAGGGGTCCTTTCTTCTCTGCTCTATTTCATTAGCTCTTTAAAACATGAAGACAGAGATCTGAAACAGCTAAGCAAGTAATTCAGAGAATAAGAGAGTCAGTGTGGTTTACCCCAGATCCTATATATTGGACTATTCCCATGTTAGTCAAAAATATTATTCTCCATATGTTTTATGCAAGACTACTAAAGAAGCTCTGCATATTACACATGCTTCTTCAGCAGCGGTGCTGCCAATGGGTGACAAAGGATAAAAAGTAGACACAGAGCTTCCAGTTTAAGCAAGGAGTTGCAATGGTGCTCTGTGTACAGCCAGTGAGAAAGGCCAGCATCCTGTCTCTCACCCCGTGTATCAGCTCAATGCAGGCCCTTCTAGCAGTCCCAAGGACCAAAGCTGAAATGGAGCCCAGCCTGCCCTGCTTCACAGAACACAGCTCTGGAGGGAAGTGCCCACAACTCTTCCCTCAGCAGAATTACACATCTGAACAAGAGCTCCTTTAATCAGTGCCCAAATTATTCCTTAAGAGTAGCACAGAGAAAACTTCATACTGGCACCCACAGCATGAAGGAACTTGAACATGCAGCATAACCCATAGCGTCCTATGCAAACCATTAACTCAGCTCGGAAGCCATTGCAAAAAATAAAAATAAAAAATAGCAAAACGTAGCTAGAAGAATAATTCCTTGCCCAGAAGAAGTAGGCATGCTTCCTGACATTGACAAGGTGGGAAGGCAGTGCTGATCAGCTTGCTGGCAGACAGGATATATGGTGTAGATGGTTCAAAACCAAAGAAAACACAAAGTCGTGTGTAAACAATTACTGCGTCTGTGGTGAAGTCTCAAGTAAATGGGTTTGTCTGCCTTCTGGTACTTAATTAGTACGCTCTGTTCAGTACATACTGTGTCCCCAGTAAGCAGTGCCTCCAAAGCAAGTTAAAATGAGCATAATAAATCTTCCTTTCTCTCTGAACACACAAATCTCTCTCTATATTTATATATACAAATAAATGTATGTGTATGCAGGAAGGGACAGAAGAAGAAAAATAAAGTTGCAGGAGGAAAACAGAGCAGCAGCCATCATGTTCATTCTTGATCTTTCTGAGAAATCAGTTTAGCCAGGCTGTAGATAGCCTGATAGGCTGCAAGGCCAGAGCTCTGCAAGTAAGTCACACCTGGTAATGCTTTAGGTATCTCAGCTTCATCCTTTTGCAGGTCAGTTAATTGTACTTCTACACTTGATAAAAAGGAGCAAAACGTAAGCCACGTCATGTCAAAGCCTTAATACACTTCTGTATGCAGCAGTATGTCCATTTTACCACGTCAGTGATTTTGAGCAACTGAAGTACACTCCACGAGTAAAGCTGCACCTTTTATCTACAAGTCTTTTAAGAGACATTTATCTATCTGACTTCGGTGCAAACAGGCTACAACACTTGAATGTTTTCTTACAAGACCTTATGGAAATAGCAAGAAGTTTGGACGTGCACACATTAGCATCCTTGTGCCATTCAAAATGGCCACACTGTACAAGACGGTGCTCATCCAGCAAGAAAAAAATGACACCGTGCTAAGGCAGAATAGTTTGCAAAAGCAGTGAGAGACAAAGTGCGACACACAGCTTGTGTTTATAAAAATTCATAAGCATTTCAAGGGCACTCCTAAAGGAATTATGTAGATGCTGCAACAAATTCTTATATAATATAATTAAACACCAAACCCTGCAAATAGTAAAATAGCATTAAGGGACAGATTTTCATTGCTGTAGTGGTGGCAGATTGCAAGCAAAGATCCCATTAAAGGTAATGGGAGCTGAAGTTATAATCCACTGCGCAGAGCATTGAAAATAATATCCCTGTGGCTTCGGCTTAAACTAGCAGAGTTAAGGCAGCAACTTATTTGTAATTCTCCCTTTTGTGTGCAGATAGCAGCCTTGACAATGCCCGTGATTCCCCCCTCCCTCTCTAATATATTTTCCACGAATCCACAATGCTTGAGAAAAAGGGAGAGAGGGAGAGAGGATCAGGCATCTTATACATAACAGTTGTGTATTTTCTTTGCTTTGGTAGATTTAAATCAAGCCTTTAATTTATTTTACTATGGTCAGTGGTTAGAGCAAAGGACAAGAACTGAGAGCGCTGATGTTTTGCACTTCATAGCCATGGGTACACCGCCTGTGGACAGGGCCAGCCATGCTGCTAGCATGGTGAAGGTGCAGTGTCCTTCTACAAAACCACCCTTCACCTTTTTCAAACTCTTCTTTTCAGCTGTAACAGGTTATGCTTTGTCAGTTCAGCTCTTTCAGAAGATGGCCAGCTTTAACACAGCAGATGGCCACAAGTAAATGCTGAACTCCAGCTCCAGTCCAAATCTGCAGTCTGGGGGCTGTCTCCCACCTTTAAAATTAGAACTGAAAGTGATGAAATAAAAAGTGCTCGTGCGTAACCACGCGAAAGATCCTTTTTAAATTAATTTTAATTTGGAGGTAATGTCTAGATGCTGCTAGAAAAGAGCTTTACCCATGCTGGGACAGGAGAGGGGCTTTCAGACCTCCGTGTGGTTGATGGGATGGACTGTGCCCCCTGCAACCTTGTTAAATGGCACCAAATGAGGGGGACGGGGAGGCAGGGCTTTCATTCTGAGGGACTTCAAACAGCACTGCAGCTACAATGGACCAATGCTTAAGTTTCATAAAAGAGGGAATACAGTGGATAAGAACCTATTAAAATACTCCCTTTTTGTTGTTGTTATTTAACAGTCCAATTACAAAACCCATGGTATTTCTAATGCATAACTTAAATATACCACTTATATCATGATATTAACAAAAGATACCATCAGCCCCAAATATCTCTTCTTTTGACCTAATTCACACTAAAGTGTAGCTATGAAAATAGCAACAGGAAATATTTAAATAGCGGGGAGGGGGGGAAAGGAGAATTCATGCAGTCAGGTAAAAGTATTGTTGCACCTACATTTCTTCATCATCTCCTTCAATCACCATAACTAAAATTCAGGAATTGGGAAGTCAGAATGAAAGTTTCTAAACCAGCACTCAATAAAGCTAACAAACACCATTTTCAATGCAGGACATTTTTGGTTTTGCTACAGTGTTCAAGGCACATTCATACTCTTGTCACAGACTAATTGCAAATAGAAAGTAGACATTGTTAAGTCTGAGTAGGACAAGAGGAGTTTTTTAAGGCACTGTCTTGGCTTCTGTCATTTCTAAAATGTCAGAGTTCTTTCTGTCCAGGAGATTGAAAAGCTCATTCAAAACACAGATAAATGTGACCTGGGCTCATTGCCCAGGGAGAATACTAGGAATATACCAAACCTGTTAATCCTCTGTAGAGAAAGGGTCAAGTACAAAGTCATGTTTTACTTGAAGTTTGTTCCCTCCTGGAAAAAATGGTTTTTCAGATGAACTGGGAAAAAAAAAAAAAAAAGGAGGGAATAAAACTGTACTGTGTGCACTAAGTCAGAGGCGAAGTCTATAAATATCACCATGAAAGGATGAGAGAGTTCTCTGATCTTTTCCTAGGTACTTAGGATGATTATTTCACTTTCTGCATTGCTTCTGTCACTAACTGCTCATTAATTGTTTGACTGTTCACTGCTGTTGCCTTTTGGGATCTCTTATTATACTCTATTCTTAACACAAAAATATGAATTACAAATGAAGCAGCAGAAATAAGAGTTGATAGCACAAGCTAAACAAAGCTCATATGTTATTTTTTAAATAAATGACACTTATAACATTTACAAAGCCAACGTTCAAATCCTGCGTCCAGAAAAGCAAATAGAACAAGACATTTCATCCCATTTTTGGTACAGCTTTATCACTGTGCTTCAAAATTGACCAAGAAGGCTAAGAAATAGAACGATACAAATCCAATCTTTTAGTTTTCCAGGTGGCACTTCCTAGAACAGATGCAATAATTGCTGATTACGTCACTGCCCATGATCACAAGGCAGTAAGGCTGACTCACAATTCATCTCATATAGACAACTAAAAAGAAAACCATTTTCAGCTCTTCCTTCTATTTTGAACATTGCTGAAGCATTATTCACCGTGATATCAGTGAAGAGGATAGACTAAAACTGAAAGTCTCCATAGGCTACTATTAAACCCTGGGTGATTTGTTCAGTAGCATACACTGCCTCTTGCAGAAACCTGTGCATCACTGTGTTGGACTTCCACCATCACAGCATAGTTAAACTGCATCATAGCCACTAGTCCACAAAACAAACACAGAATGCACTAGGAAAAGTTATATGGTCTAAAATGGCAAGCACTTCAATGCATTAAATGTCTACATACTAGCAGCTACTGTGAGCACTGAAAGAAAAAACGCACCTGTTTGGTAAACCTCCACAAAGAAAGGTTCACAGTTGAAATTTATTAGTATTGCCACTATTTCAGAACAAAAGCATTCTGAGGGTATGTCCCCTTCTTGACCAGATGTTGAGTTTAGACAAATGACAATAGACCTGACTGTAACAACCAATACATCTCTAGTGCAGCCTGGTGCCTACCTTCCACGTTTGGTTTTATTAAAAGCATCAAGAAGCAGAGCGGAAGACCAGCATAACAGTAAACCTCTCTGTTCTCAGCATCACCAAAGCAAACGGAGACAAGCAGTCACACAATAAATACTAAATTAAACAGCAGAGATTCATTCCCTATACTCAAAAGAGTTTCTTCTAAAAATGAAACCGTCAGCACTGACTATAAATGTTTATTATTGATCTTTGGGGACCTGCAGTTCTTATAAAGTACTAGAGACTGTGAACTCTCTATTTTGGAAATCAAGCATTGACCATTTTGATAGCAGAAGACAAGGGAAATAAGTCATCTCTTTTTTCTTTTTTCGTTTCTCTTTTTAAACCATATCCTTATTTTATAGATCTCCTTTCATCAGAGCTTCATTTGAAGTTTTTAGTCTCCCTTGTATTAAAAAGAGTTCTGATTCTGCAGGAAACACTCTCAGTGGGAGGTTTCTTATAAATTAATACATAAAATTCAGGACACCTCTTCCAGTGCAAGAGAATAATCTGAAATAATTTAAGGAAAGATATTCAAGAAGGCCAGAGAAAAAAATACAGTAGTTCTCAAAACTGGAGGATGAGTTATAACAGGAAATACTGGTTAAAAAGCCTGTGATCATGCAAAACCCTGGCTCTAGTCTCAAACCAAGACTAAAGGTAACCAGGATGGCTCACGAGCCTTTCATTGAGCTAGAAGAAAAAGTCTTGTCTGAAGTACACAGAAACAGACCTTCCAATCTGATTTTCGAGCTTTTGTTGTAAAATTGCATCCAATCATGTTACATAAATCATAGGTTTAGACCTTCTGGCTATGCCTGGCTGGGAAGAGAAGCAACTCTACCACATCGGGTATGTCTAGTTGCACATGGGCTGTGGCAGAGGCACTGGACTTCCCAGTAGGAAGCCGATTCATCTGCCAGGCTGTGTGGTTATTTCTTCAAAAATACGTGCAGGATGTTTTCAACTCAGTGACGTACTATTCTGACATTACTGTCATACACGTGGAAATTTGGAATGGAAAATCAAGCAGGTGTGTAACCTCGTGTACTCCTGCTGAGCTAATAAACCTCCCTGAACTGAGCAGGAGACAATTATTTCGGAGCTTCCTTGGCATCTGAAAGTACCCCAGAGATCAGCTTTGGCAAGGAGATAACAGAATAGCATTGCTGAATAGAAACCAAACTGCAGGGAGATCATACAAGGTTACTCTCTGTGCTCACCAGTCTTCCACTGTGAACTGGGGACACCACAGAGTGGGGCATGAATCGCACTGTAAAGCAGGCTGAAAGCAGGAGACTGACCTCAACAGCTGAGCAGCTACATCCTGAAATGGTTAATAAAGGCAGTGTCTTTCTTGAAGTCACGTTCATCTTCAAAACATACAAAAGAGGTGGTCACAGGTCCTAGTGCATCTGTAATTTGGGTTGCAGACCATTCCCAACTCTGGGGCAGAATTTCAGCCCCAGTATTAGCAAAGGACCTGCTACCAAACACGTGAGGGCTGTGATCTTGAGGCCATGGCTGGGACAGCACACAAAGGGCATCTGTGGGCCACAGCACAGGGGGGGAATCACCCCCTCGAGATGTCAATTAGGGCTCAGTTCTCAGCAGGAAGAAACAAGGCACACTCAAGCATAAGAGGAACCTAGAAGACAATGGCTGTATTCTGTATTTTGAGACATAAATTACTGACATCGAGCTGAAACAACAGGGTGTATAAATGTAGCAGCAAAGTAGAAGAGAAGATGTACAGCACGGACCAGGAAACAGCTCTTCAGATTTGTTCATCAGTCGCTGCAGATTTAAATGCCATGTTTTCCAGACAGGAAGCAGCAGCTGATGCCATCACATTCTCTGCTTTTGATTCCTGTAAATTCCAACTAGGTTAAATTCTGATTTAGTATTTGATGTACTGTGAAACGACGATAGACTCCAGCTCTAGCCAGGCAAGAAGCCAAGATAGCTGGATTGTGAGAAGTTTGGGTATTGGCTCTGGTTTTGAAAATTTAACACATTTTAACAGCGGATTTTCAAATAAAATACATGCATGTCATATCAAAGCAGAGGAATATTAGGCTTCCTCCACAAGTGCACTGCAGAATTCAAATGCCTGACTTGATCCTAATTGCAGCAAAAAGAGACAAATGGCTCCTCACATTAATAATACCCAAAACAGAGCAACTGCTTAAACTGCATCTAGGAACAACCTGAGAGTCAGCATAATCAATTCAAACTGACAGCAGTGCACGTGAAGGAACTAAGAGACAAACCCTTGTCTTGGTTGTCTCTGAAGATTTAAAGTCATCTCTCAGCACAGTATTCCCAAGCACGGAAGTAGCATTTTGTTGTGATGAAGGTTAACTTTGGCAAAACTGGACCAGGAGCAACAACATGGCCCATTTATCTCTAGATGTTGTGGAGGACTTTAAAATGAAGTGGAACAAAAAGCTCAAGATTTGAAGCACAATTCCTGTATTTCAAAGCTATTTCCCTCATGTCATAGTGATGTTTTGAAAAGGCAAGATTATTTCTTCCTTATCTGGGGCAGCACTCGCTAATCCAACCCTTGCCTGAAGGAACAGATCAAGCAGACAGGGCTGTTTCCTGTCCACACACCTTCAAATCACACAGCTCCCCCTGTTCTTCAGCTTCTCTCTAATGCTTTCAAACATATGCATGACTTTTGCTATGGTCTGGATATTTCCAGAAGGAAAAAACACAGAAATAACTACTGGGATATTTTTTTCCTGAAAAGATCTCATTACCACTGCCATGCCTTTCTGTATGAGATATTCTTCCCTATAGAATACCTAATTATAACTATTAAAATAACAATCTTGTTTGCTTTGATCTTTCTAATAGCTACACATTTTAAGCATTGTATTAATTGTATGTTCGAGCACCACTAGCAAGCATGTTTTTTTCTATCAATTTTCATAGTCACCTTAAGGAAACATTCTAGGAGTTCTCAGTATTTTAGCCTACAAGTGATGCAGTGGAAATGCTAAGTCACAGCATGTATCAGTGATTGAGCACCTGTTGAGAAGGCAGGGCCAACCCAGTGGAGCTCAGGTGCAAGCAGTGCACTGAGTTACTTTTCAAATTGGAGCTTTTCAAACTGATTGTAATATATACTTCCACTGAAATGGGGTTTCTACACCATTTTCCAGCAGTGTTTCCCTCAAGGAGGGGGCCACAGGCAAATGCAGCCTGCCAGCACCTCAGCACCATGCTTCCTCCTGATCATGCTCCAGCTGAACCAAAACCAGACCTGGCAACGTGTGGCATCCACTTTAAGTGCAGCCACCTCTTTCCTGGTTGTTCAGCATGGAGGTAAGACCAATGAGATGCAAACACGTACTGTAATTGAGGTGGTTAACACAGGTCTGCTGGAGTACACCAAGAAAATCACAGAGGACTGGTGCTCTTACCAAGATCCTGTCAATTGTACATGATTAAATATTTCCACTGTCTCCCTTGTTACGTTATGACACTTGAATTCAAACGCCCATCCATCAAGAATGCACAACTTTTTCATTACAAAATAGTTATCTTCACATCAAAATAGTCAAGACTATGAGTAGCTCTCTTTTTACATGTTTGAGCATAAAATATTGACTAAGGGTCATAATGGTATTTTGGGAACAGTTTGGACATCATGAAACAATGGCAGCAAATATTCCTTCCCCAAACAGCAAAAAAAAAAAAAAAAAAAAAAAAAGCTGCTTTTCCCAGTTACCAGCAACCACCAGAGATCCTGAGCATTATTTGACTCATGTTTTCTCAAATTTTGCAAACTGCAGTCCTGTTAGCAGTCATAAATGTATTGACATTTCAAAGCCCAGACATGACTTCCGGTATCTTAAAATCCACATCAGTATTGAACAAAGGTCAAACTGCATTTCTGTTCAGAGGAGGAAGACCAGAATGAACATGGGGATGCCAGCACAACAGGGATGATATGGCCAGAGTCCTTATGCTCTTCCCTTCATTGCAGGAACAAACTGCTGATAAAGTGTCCTGGATTTCCACAGCACACAGAGAAAGCAAGGAAAGATTCTCCCTGTAGCACTTCCCAATCCCCTCCCAGTAAAGTGTGTTAATGCAGTAAATTAACATTAATGTAGTGATCAGCAATTTAACCAGATTCCTTATCAGCAATTACTTATCTTATCACCAACACCCACAGTCAGCATTTTGTGCAGTATTCCTTATACACATACAAGAGAAGTAAGGTCTGACCAGCTGTGCAAAAATAGAGCTTTCAAGTAAATCTTTTATGTTAATCTAGAGAGATGCTCCACTCTTTCCAGGAATACACAGAACAGGAGGATGTGGCAGGACAGCAGCCCTAAACCACCTCTCTTAAAAGGTTAAAAATCATAAGGAAAAGTTAATTTGCTAAGCCAGCTAGGAAAATGGACAACCATTTTCCATATATTTTCTAAGATAATTTGCCAACCAGGTTATTTTTCTTCTCTCTGCATATCTAGAATTCTGAACTCACACAATTGTGCTTGCAGGTTTGAAAACAAGACTTTTCCGTTTTCTTCATTACAAAGTTATCAAGGCCTTCTTTGTTCTTCCTCTGCATGGTTCATTAAAAAAGGAGAACTTAAGTTCTCCTTACAATAGAAGTCGTGCCCTCAGAAACTACACGTATCCCTGAAGCAACCCTATGTGGAATCCGTTGTTATCAGATATGTATTTCCCATAGAAACACTCCCACAGTGAAAGAGAAATAGCTTTTCATATCATAAGCTAAAAGAACTTGGGAAGTAACACAAAACACAATAAGAGAATTCATTTCTAGCAGTGCATTTCTGAAGTATCTGTCCTTTTGGAGATGCGCCACAGTCTCCTAAAGGGTTTGTATTAAAAAGACTAAAACCAGCATGTTTCTTCAGGGTTTTTATCAGACTTCGTTTCTGACTGAATTAGAAAAAAAATATTTTGCTACACAAAATATTAGCTTGAGGTAGCAAACTAGATCTGCCACTCTACTGCTGTACTTATGTGGTACCTGAGGAGTATTCAGAGGAGAAAAATGATTTGGCTCTCCTGTTGGACAATTAATCTCTGCCCTCACAGCCTCTCCTCCTCTCAAGCATGATTGAGAGCTGTGTGTAAAACGTGTCTGTATTTCAGTGACAATTATTTTCAAGGCTCTAATGCCACATGTGCTTTCACAGACACAACATCTCCATTTACATCATGAACAAAACCAGAACGTTTCCCCCCCATCCCATTTTCAGTAGTCAGTACTCCAATTTCTGTAGTTTTCTACCCTTCTTGTGAGCCCTTTCCTATGGATCCAGCTAGTGCACCATGCTGTGCTAAGGAGAAAGCCCTTCATCGATGTCTGCTTCCCCCCCAGCGATTTCTCTCTCTTTGGCCTTCTAGTACATATCCACTCCTTTGTAGCACACTGAAGTTTCTGCCATCCAACACAGCAGCTGATATTTCAACCACCTTATATTGTGACCTGTCCCTCTAGCAACCCTCTTTGGCCTTGCTTCCATTAATTCTGCATCTCACCCCTATCCAGTTCCCTGCCCCCAACCTCTGGCAGCCAGCCTGTTCCTTACAGCAAATTCCATATTCTCATTGATAATCTTCTTTCAGCATTAGTAAGGTAAAACACAAGAGATTATATTATTTGCCACCCCTATCCAGACTACTTCCTTGCTTCCGCTCAGAATATGAATTAGGGAGTAGGGTCTAAAGTAGCACTTGAGTAATTCATTATTATACCAAACCAACCAAACCAACAAAGTTTTCTACACTTTAGATAGATCTTTTTTGTTTGATTAGTCAAACCTTACCTAGGCCCTCAATGTTTCGTAATAGTCCTCACTGATGAAGTGAAACAAGATATTTTTCAAGTTGTCATTCCTGCAGTCATTCCATTCTTATCTTTGATGGAACTGAAGCACATTTTGATGGCACTTGTGCACATGCATTCTTGGGTGCCATTAACACAATACATTTTCAGCCTTCTGTGCACAAAGCTGTGCTGCCGCACAGAGGAGAAATTCAGTTAAGTGGGAATCAGCCAGAATGAGGCACTGCACGGCTGTGCGACCCAGGCAAGGACCTTACAGCAGAGCTGAGCTCATCCGTCGCCTTGTTTTGCAGCATTCAAGAGAGACATCTGCTGGCAATAAGAGGAAAGAGCACTCATCACGACTATCACGAGGCACTAGGCCTTTAATTACACGGATGTATACTTAACCGTGAAAATGAGCTATTCGGGGCTAATTAGGAATATCCCAATCTGCTGAAATCATACATTTACTTTCATTACACCGTTTTCCAGATGCATCCTGTTTCATTTATGACACATGTCATCTGTTTATGTTGGATCTGATTTGCTCCATCACACTGCTTCACAAGCGTTTTCATTGGGATGCAGCTTAACACAAGCAGCATTTATTTACCAGAGGTAAATCTCTCTTTATGTTTGAATATGCAAGGTGTTCTACAGCTATTCATCCTCTAATATTCCTGAGTTGAGGACAGAATGCCATAAAATAACTAATTAATATATCTCAGTTAACAGTAGAGGATCGAGCTTTGATACATTGCAAAACAGCAGCTTCAGCAACTGCACTGAAGCCAGAGGAAATTCAGTCACCAGAGAGACAAGGCCGCAGCCAGCATCATGGTGCTGGAGCTAGTTCACTACAATGGGCCAAACGTTATTTTTGGACAACTTTTGTATGGGTTATAAGGGAAAAATCCTCCCTCACCAATGTCTTCAAAGGATACTCAGCCACAGCCTTGTTGCACTGGTTTGCTTCAGCATTATTTTGAACTTTATCAAGAGTACAAGGGAAAAACGAGCCACAGGTGTCATAACATTTATGACTGTGTGGTAGAGGATGTTTCAAAGAAACAGAGAAGCACAGAATCAGCCGTTGCTAGTGCAGGATTGACGATGCAGCTGGCTCGCACTTTATTCCATCTAATTTTAAAGCTTGCCATCCACAAAGCCATTTCTTTCAGCCCTGCTCAGGAAATACCCGCTGCAGCAACACAGGGGAAGGTGCCTGTGAGTGACAGTCACACTGCTCTTCCCCACATTTATCTCTCGGTCTTGGGAAAGCACCTTCTTAACATAAATATGTAAATAAAAACACACTCTATGCTTCCTTATTTCTATGCTCCCTTATTTCTATGCTTCTCCCTCCCTGTTCCCTTCTCCAGTTATTTCCATACGAGTCACATTCACGGGACTGCCTTCTTTGTTATTTTTCTCAGCTGGTGGCCATAGCACTAATTTCTTCACTGTGTTTGCCTCTTCCTCTGAAGTGTGTGTTTAAGTTGGGTGCCCTTTCTGCATTCCTGGTAAAATTCAGTCTTTAAAGTAAGAAAACAACAGAGGCACCCCAGAATTGAGAGCTCGTCTTTCATTGCATTAGGGTATGTGAACAGTAGAAGGAATTGGAGAGATAGGGAAAGAATTACATTTTTGAGAAGCAGTGAGAAAGAGACAGTAACAGAGCCTGCCTATGTAAAAAGAAGCTCTAGAAAGAATATAAACACTTTAAGGTAAACGTATATTAATCAACGATGAAAGCAAAGGAAAAAATATCCCCAATCGTTTCTCCTCAGAATCTTTAAACATTTCAAATCATTTCACTAATTTCATCTAAAAAACATTTTTTGAAAAATCCCTTCAGTGGACATAACTGAAAGAGTCTTCCTAGTCTTCCTTCCTAATTCAGTCTTCTTTATTCTAAAAAGTCAATATGCCAGTTGCTATTCCTGTTAATGAAATATAGATCTTGTTTGTATGCTCAAAAAGTCAGCCTAAAATAGCTTCAAAGAAAATGTTACCTACACCACAATTTCTATCCATCAACACACGGTGCTAGCAACATGAGCAAAGGCATATTGGGCTCGAATACTTGAATGACATCTCTGCTCTGAATCAGCCAAGCTGTATGATGAAAACGCCTCTTAATGAAACTCAATGTTCCATTATAACAAAGTTTCATTGCAATCATTGTACTTTATGTTTGGTGGGAGCCAGACTCCATTATTCTAAGCAGTTAATGTAAGTAGAGCAAATTGTACTCGTTGATACGTTTTCACACTCCTTGATAGGATGGGCTGCAGCTCTGAAGAAAATTATTAGCGAGTCAGAGACCATTCACATCCCAAGGCTGCTATAATTAGAAACCATCCACATCTCCAAACTGCAGCAAACCTGATCCCAAGGATAACTGAAGCCTATTTTTTACTGGAACTTTTGGCAAATATGAACAAAAACCACATTATATATAATAATATTTTCACTGTTCTGAAAATGCACCGCACTGAAAACTAATCCTTAAAGACATAACAGGTTTCTGGCACAATCCATAGCCCCCAATTTCAACTGACAGAGATCTTACAGACCCATACAAAAGCTTTTTCTGTTCGTGCTTCTTTGAGCTAAGTCAAGAGCATAGGTGTATTCAAAGTAAAATCCATACGAATTTGAGAGATTTTGCATAAAATCTCCCAAATAAACGATGAGATCTACATGCCAAATCATCATTTAAAAGTGCACTGATTTATGATAATCAACCCCCAATACACTGAAAATACATTCAAGTAGCATAGAGATCCTCTTCCTATCTTTTCCATTTCATGACAGCAATCCATACATTATCTTGCTATAGAATTAACAAAAACTTAAAAAAAAAAAAAAAATCCACCAAATACTTCTTCTAGCACTTAAGAATGACAACATTTCCCAAAGATCCAAGGTGTCGCAGCTCACAGCAAGAAATTACACATTGCCTTGGTAATGGCTTTTTTTTTTTTTTAGGATGAAAAACAGTTTAAGGTTTCACTTGAGCTTGTCTGGAAATTTCTGTGGTCTACACACACTTAGTATGCAACCGAGGATTTCATCAGCTCAGATCCTGTTTGTGTCAGTATGAACCAGAGCACATTTTGTGCACACCTGCACAAAACCTGCACCTGGGTCTGCAGCACTGGTGGACAATGGAAGGGCAACTGATGTATACCTGGACTCCTGCAAAGCCTTTGACATGGCCTGGCACCACATCCTTACCTCTAAATTGGAGAGAAATGGATTTGAAGACCAGTGGAAACACAGGATAAGGAGTTGGTTGGATTGTTGTAGCCAGAAAGTTGCTGCCGACAGCTCTACGCTCAGGTGGAGGCCGGACACGAGTGGTGGCCCCCTGGAGTCCAACTTGTGTCTGGCACTCTTCAACGCCTTCATCAACAACACAGGCAGTGGGACATAGTTATACATGGAGATATATAGATATATAGATTTATATAGATATAAAGTATGGATATATATATATATATATATATATACACACACACACATACATCCATACTTTATCTTGCTGTTGAAATAAAAAGAATCTTTAAAAATCCAAAGATTACTGCCAGCACTTAAGAATTACAGCATGATTGCTGCTAATAAGCAAAAATTAAATCCAGTAACTTCCTTTTGATTGCCAAGTACCTTAGACAAGGATTTCCTGAGAAGAGACTGTTAAAAATACAACTTCAAAAAAGAAAGTCACCCTAGGGATATACTTGGTAACAAGAAGCAGGTTTGGCAAAGACTTGTGTTTGAAAAGTGCCAATTAGTATTTAAAGGCAAAAACACATCACCAAGGAACCATCTACTCAATTAACAAGCAGATGCTACTCTTTCATACCAAAGCAATCTCATTCCTTCTCCGGCACCCTACATACATCCAAGGTAGAATGCATGAGAACAAGCACCTTCAATAGATCTTTTTCAGTGAGCTTGCAGACAGATAAGTTTTAAATAGTATTTATTCAATATCTGCGCCTTCACAACTCTACATCTTGTTACAGTGTATCACCTACACCACTTCTGAATCCACTGAACTCCAATTCTTGGTATATTAGTGAAAAGGAAAAAAATATAAATGCAAAGAAAAAAATAAAGAAAAAATATAAAATATACAAAGCTTCCCAGCTTCTCAGTTACCAGACTTGAACGCCTTTAAGCAACCTTAAGTCCTTCAGGCAACTTCTTTCTTATTTGTTTTTGTGTTCTTGGAATAAAGCATGTGTTTTGAACACAGTAGCACATGAGTCAGAAGAAAGATACAGACAGTCATGGTCACTAAAACAAAGCCTGTAACAGAACACACCCCCAATGTGCCTAACAATGAAAACTGTACTGACTTATACACTTTCAATCCAAAAGAGAGAACGTTCTTCAGATCCTAAAGACTGACACAGAGCTACCTGAGGAGAAAATTAGAAATTTGTTTCTTATACAGCTTTTCTTTTCCTTCTTTCTTTTTTCTCTTACACTTCTTGCATTTCTGCTCTTCAGTCCAAAATGCTATTTCAGGCATCAAGTCTCTGTCTTATTTTCTATTTCTAATTGTAAACTCATTCCTTAAAAACTTTCCCAATTAGCACTTCTTTCAAGTCATGTAACTGTTGATTAATTGCTCACTGTTCATTTTAAGTTTACTGGCACAGTGCTTTGAGACTTTATAAATAGCCCTCTGCATGTTGGTTTGTGCTGTAACAAAATACATCCGGCAGACCAGGAGCATTCAGCAGGGAAGGGAGTGGCATGCTTCTGAAAACAGCTCCACTAATGAGTCCTACAGATTGCAGGCTGAAAACAATAGGAAGCCAGCAAATATCATTATATTTTATTAATGGCAAGTAAAATAGACTAATTTATTCAAATGACTGTAGTAGAAGCGCACATTCCTGATCAGGATTGGATCTGAGAGCTTGTCAAACACAGGAAAGAAGGTCTTCTGGAAGGGATTGTAGACATAAAGAAAAAGGAACAAGTGACAAATTAGATGCAGTACAATAGTTCAAGGTGTGGGACACCTCTTCTTCTCATTGGGAAGCAGCATGACAAATGGCATGAATGTGACAGACAACATCCACAGGGAAGAGATAAGAGCAAGGGGAGCAGGAGAGTCACAGCTCACTGCTTGCAAATACGTGGCTCTGAAGTGCATCACAGCAGCTCCCACGTGGATTTGTAGGTTCTCTCTTAGAAAGGAGAAAGAATAGCTGAAAAGCCAGTAATTTCTGATGGAGAATCTGAATGATGGGAAATAACGGCTGGGAATACTGACAGTATAGTGTACATTATTAAACCAGAAAGGAACAGCAACATCGTATCTACAAAGAACATACCTAGATTGTGGAAAGCCTTGAAAGAAAAAGGTCTGATGCAGATGAGGGGGAGGATAATCATGGGATAAATGTACCAGAAACTATGAGAAAGGAGAACAATTTCATCAGTGGTATTCTGGACCGACTGAGGGAAGACAAAGTGATGAGCAGAATCATTAAGAGACAGCACACTAAAGATACTGTATAGAAAGACAACTGAATGCAGTAACAGTATAGACACAAGCATGTGGAAAACTGAGGTTGGTTAATGCAGAAGGAAGAACACAGCAGAGTCCAGGAAAAAACAAACAGGTTGACTGCAAATTACTGGAAACTGTCATCAACACGAGATGGTACAACATCCACACTGAAAGACCAAGACTAGTTTAAATGGAGCAGAAGAACTGTGATGTATCAGCCTATGCTTACAAATAGCACATCAGATATGAAATCTAACTTTTTGACGTGCAATTTTTCATGTTGTCTCACAGTGGCAGAAATGTTCTTTCTTTAAACATGGTACAAAATCCACTGTAGAAATGGAAAAGCTGGAGCTTTGACACATCCTTCCAGCATACACACATTCACACACAGGTACACCGGATGCTTCTGAGTATCAGTTTTAATCCGTGCATTGGCAACAAATTCTAACTACAGCAGCCAAAGGAAGGCAGCCTCCTCAGTGCTGTTTCATCAGTCTAGCACAAATGAAGGCACACACAAAACGCCTGCTCAGATCGCACAGATCGTATGGTGACGCAAGCAGTTTACAGCACAGTTTGCCATTCCTGCCTTTGTTTGAAACGTTAATATTCTCACTGAGACTGCAAGCTGCACCACCTGCCGTTGCTAGCATATTTTAGTGGCCCTCACACTCTGCAACTTTATCTGACTATCCTTAACTTCTCTCTACAGAAAAGGATTTCAAACGATGCTCCCAAGGCAGTTTCAATTACTGTAGAGTAGGGTTGGCTGGAATACTGTCAGCTGCTGTCTTTGCTGGGTACATAAACAAGAGGCCTGCTTCTCCAAAATGAACGTGTATGTATAAGCACGTCACTTGTCAGACTTCAAATATCAACTCGTCCTGAAAGATGTGCTAAATTTACCAAACTACAGCACGTTACCAAGAGCGTGCATATTCCTCCCCCTGCTGGATCAAGTCTGACAGCACAACTAACTGTACTGCAATTGCTGGCGCACGAGAGTCCATACAAACTCCTTCTCACAGCTCTCACCTTCATAACGCCTACGGTCAGTTTAGCTACGTAAGATTCCTGTCTACGTGATGTTCTCATTTCCAGAACCCAAGACTAAAGGATCTCAATTTACTATTTTTTTTTTTAAACTAAACAACGTTTTAGTGACAAAATTGAAGGCAGACGTCTGACCAGTATGAAGTCAGGATCAAATTAAGATGTAACAGCAACACGTCCCTTGCGGTGTTTGCCTGTTTTGCATACACGGATAAACAGAAAGCTACATACGGGCGGGTAAGTGGAAGCTCCTGGCAGCTTCCAGAGCAGAGCTCCTTGCACATTCGCTGCAAGCAAAGCGCTGCGCGCACCTAAAAGCACTCCGAGCCCCAGATGGGGGCAGCTCATTGACTTTTCCAGCACATTTCCCCCCAGAGGCGGCACTTACAGCTGCTGCGTCTGCACGTCGCTCCCTGCAGCTCCTCCGGCTCTCCTCCTCGATCCACCGGGAATGGCAAGAGGCGCACGGCCGGCCTTCGTATCGCTGCGCCGGAGCGCCATCGCTCTCACCGCGTGCAGCCGCGGGGAAGGTCGATGCACGGGCGGCCTCGAGCGCGGCCGTTATCCGGGACAAGCGCCATCGGCGAGCGGGCAGCGCCATGAGCGGGCAGCCTCCGCAGCGGCCGCGCTACTTCCCTCACTTCCACGACCGCTCCGAGCCCGACGGCGGCCCGTGGAAGACCTTGGCGGCTGCGTGCTGGCCGGGGCAGTCCCCGTCTCCCTCCGGGGCTTCCCGCTCGCCCGCGGGGCTGGCGCCCATCGCCTACGAACCGCTGCGCTTCTTCCGCCCCCCCGGCGGCCGAGGAGAGAGCGGCGAAGCCGTCCGACGAGGCGTCGCGGCTGGAGGACGAGATCTGCGAGCTGGGCATCCGCGTGAAGGAGCTGGAGCTGCTCGCCCTCATCGGCGAAGACTTCGACGCGCAGCAGTGTGCGTGAGGCTGTTAGTCCTGCAAAGCAGCCCAGGGTTAGCAAAGAGAGCCAAAGCGCTCAGCGTAAAGGGAGTTGGTCGGTCCGAGAGGTACCAACCTCCAGCAGCGAGGCCCTGCAGCTGTGAAGCATCACAGGTGTAAAGAAACGGCCAGTAATGGCCGCAGGTGGTCAAAGGCTTAGGGGAAAAAAAAAAAATTGAAATGAGTTTGGCATTTTGATTTCCAAACCTACTGGGTGGAGCAGCTCACAGTGGTGTTGGAGGGCTGCGGGAAGGACGTCCTCTCCCCAGGGCCACAGAGAGCATCATGGGGCACACACTGGAAGGAAAATCCCAAGTTGTGATGTGCAGTTTGCATACACTGCTTTTTAGAACACTAAAATCATGGTGGGATTTCCCCCTCCTCCCCACCCCACTCCCCCCCCATCATAGTAATACAGTTCAATACTTGTTATTTTCAGTACATTTGAGAAACTTCAGGATTTCAGATATTTGCTAAACAAGAAATGCTACAGAAAGTTACTAACTTGCCTAACAAATTACTTTTCTTTTTTAAATAAACAGTTGGTGACCAATTGTTCTTCATTCCTGTTTAGATAAACTTTTGAAGGCACTGAGAGAAGAAAAGATAGAATGCTTGAAAGCAGCGAAGAAACAGAAGCTGCAGCCCCCAGTCTGATGGAGTTGTGTTTTCTGGACGTTCTGTACTATGGAGTATTTTAATGGATCTTCCATAGTATTCCTTTATTAAATTAAAATTCGTTATATTCTCTTGTTAACAGTTTTTGTTGTTTCTCTGGTAGGAGATACTGATAACACTGACATATGTTTCAGCAGCCTTCTAAAGACTGTAAGCAAACGGGGTGCGTAACGCTTACCTCGAAAACACTCCGAAATTAACAGTGCTGATGTCAGGATTCCCAGAAGTTCAGTGATGAGGTTCAAGATACAAGGAGCAGAGAAGTAGTAATCGTAATCCAGAGCAGCTTTGTTTCACCCTTAATTTTAAATACTTAAGTGCAGCTGCGAGCCACATGAATACAATTAGAAGTCCTTTGCCTCTAATGGAGCTTTAGGAAACTTTTGTGACAGCACAAAAATCTGTTACAAACAATAATAATTTCTTTAGTGTAGCACCAAACTGTAGACATGACAGGTTAAGTTGATTTCTAACAGAACAGTTGTAAAACATTCGATTTCCAGTTAGTTTATTATTTTAGGACTAATAGCACATAGGATAAAGCCAAGGGCAGCTTTAGGAGGGACAACTACCTCGTGTTTGGAAAGAGAGACGAACAGGTTGAGAGAGCAATAATTAACTACAGATCTGGAGAACGTTTGATACTGCATGGTATCAAAAATAACACTATTAAGAAGTAGACAAGCTCTGTAGACCAATACAGTTTTTGGTAGATAAGATATCAATTGCTTTTTCTTGCTCTAATTCAAGTGCAGTAGGTGGCAGTATGAAATAAGAGTGAATTGCTACCACTCTGGAAGCAGTCATATTTTGACAAGCAGATTTTTTTTGGTTTTTTTTGTTTTTTTTTAAGAAAAATAGAATCACAGAATCACAAGGTTGGAAACGACCTGCAAGATCATCTAGTCCAACCACCCTCCCATTCCTATCAGTACCACAAGCACTAAACCATATCTCGTAGCTCCTCACCCAGGCGCCTCTTGAACACTACCAGGGACGGCGACTCCACCACCTCCCTGGGCAGCCATTCCAGTGCCTGACCACCCTTTGAGAGAAAAAGTTTCTCCTAATATCCAACCTGAACCTCCTCTGGTATAACTTCTGGCCGTTTCCTCGGGTCCTACTATTTGCCTGGGAGAAGAGGCCAGACCCTTTTGCACCACAACCTCCCTTCAGGAAGTTGTACAGTGCAATGAGGTCTCCCCTGAGCCTCCTCTTCTCCAGACTGAACAATCCCAGCTCCCTCAGCCGCGCCTCATAAGACTTGTGCTCCAGACCCCTCACCAGTTTCGTTGCCCTTCTCTGGACACGTCCCAGGGCCTCAATGTCTTTCTTGTAGTGAGGGGCCCAAAACTGAACACAGTACTCGAGGTGCGGCCTCACCAGTGCTGAGTACAGGGGGATGATCACCTCCCTGCTCCTGCTGGCCACACTGTTTCTAATGCAGGCCAGGATGCCGTTGGCCCTCTTGGCCACCTGGGCACACTGTCGGCTCATGTTCAGCCGAGCATCAACCAACACCCCCAGGTCCCTTTCCTCTTCACACTCATCCAGCCACTCATCCCCAAGACCGTAACGCTGCATGGGGTTGTTGTGGCCAAAGTGCAGGACCCGACACTTGGCCTTGTTGAACCTCATCCCATTCACCTCGGCCCAGCAATCCAGCTTGTCTAGATCCCTCTGCAGGGCCTCCCTGCCCTCAGGCAGATCGACACCACCTCCCAACTTGGTGTCATCTGCAAACTTACTCAGGGTACACTCAATCCCTTCATCTAAGTCATCAAGGAAGATATTAAACAGGATGGGCCCCAGTACCGACCCCTGGGGGACACCACCTGTAACAGGTCTCCAGCTGGACTTCACTCCATTGACCACCACCCGTTGAGCACGGCCCTCCAGCCAGTTCCTTATCCAATGGCGGGTAAAACTGTCCAGGCCACGGGCAGCCAGTTTCTGCAGAAGGATACTGTGAGAGACCGTGTCAAAGGCTTTGCTATTTGTTATTTGCAAATAACTACATCTTAATTTATGCTTTAAATTGTATTAAAGTTGATCAGCTGAGAAGAATTTTAGCACAATCTGATATCAAAATCTTATTTCCTACTGCTGCTTTTGTTTCTTTCCTCTTGCTCTTTCCAGACAGATTTTGATCTACACTACAGCGGCTTCACGTTTAAAAAATAAATAATTCCAGTTCATAACTTCCATTTGTCAATCACCATGCTGTAATAACCTTTATCAGAGAAGCTGGGAAATCTTAAATCGAATCTTACCCTCCACAATTGCCATCATCCTCCTGAGGTCTCCACCAGTACGGCAATTCACAGTTCACCTGCTAATTAACATGCTTTTTAATGAAGCAAAGCAATAGTTAGCAGACCCATGGGTCTTCATTCCAAATAGGGACTGCACCTGAAGCTGTGCTGGATGGAGTAGGGATCCTTGGAGCACTGCTCTGCCTGTCTGCAGCACGACCTGTATGCTCTGCCACAGGCATAGCTGCAACATGGCCCAGGCTGAGGGGAGCCAGAGCCTCTCAGGCCACTGGGACAGAAAGTGGAGCTGTCTAAGGAGCTTGGCCAGGTGCCTCCGGGTGCCCTCAAGGGCCCACAGCCTGAGGTGCACTTGCAGCTTTACAAGAGAATTTAAGAGTTAAATCAGAGAAGTTAACAGAGAATTTCTCCAGTTATAATACAAATGCATGGTTTACTCTCTCTGTCCTCCATCTGTTTTCAAGCTATTCTTTAGGCCCACCCTGGCATCTTTCTTAGTTGTTTAGAGCCTAATTAACTCTGTGCTTCTGACTAAATATCTCTGCCCACCAGTCAGCGTTTTGTAACTTGTTTCACTCGAGACAGCAACACTGCAATTAACTACTCAAGTGGGCTAATTAGCTGATGGCTTTCACCCTAATTGCTTGGGTCTGGTAAGCACATAGTTAACAAAGGTGGAGCCCACAAGGCAGCTGGTGTGTTTTTTGGCTGTTTTTGTTGTTGTGGCTGGTTTTTTTTTTGTTGTTTTTTTTTTTACATCTCAGGACATCACACCCTCAAAAGACCCACAGGCAACCTCAAGGGCAAGCTTTTCTCAGCATTTCTGTTAGCCTGCTCCCTGTGTTTGATAACTGTGGGGTGGAGAAATTCTCACATTTCACAGAAACAGCACAACCACAGATATTTATCTCTTTCTAGTCAGATCTGAGGCTGAGTCAGTAAATATATATAAGGTAGATCTTGGGTGCCTGAAGAACCAGATAGGTACCAATACCTTGAAAATCTGGGGGGCATCTCTCTAGGGAAAATCATTTGTTTGACATGCCAAAACAAGGCAGAAGGCTTTACCTTGGCCAGCTTCAGCCCCAGCAGTGTGTTCTCAGGGTACCTTGGTCAAAGTCCTTTTATCAAAGCTTCTCAGGGTCCCAAGGTCATCAAAGGATGGTGGCTGTCTTCTCTGGAAGGCCAGTTTGGCCTTCTCTTCACAAAGCAGCTCTTAAAAAATAACTTGGAGAAAAATAATAGGAAATTCTATACAACATTTCTGCCCGGAATTAAATCACTGCCACTATCTTTAGCTGGAAATATTTAATGGATTTGTGTGCACGAATTTAGAGAGAAATAAGTTCTACAAATACCCTAAGCAAACAACCAGTTGTAAGTAATGAAGCATACACTGATTGCCGCTTGGCTGTGAACACTTCACCTTTTTCTTCTGTTTTCACCTAACCTTGTTACATCCAGTAATTTGCTCTCATCTCTGTAGGCACTGTTTGTTTTTTCTTTCGAATCAGCACATCTCAAAACTGATTGTTTCCTTTTTAAAAATAATCATATTTAAACTAAATATTAGAATATTTGAATATTAAAGTAAATATTAGAATATTAGTGTTCTTACTGCACACCTTTTATTCTCAAAGCATATATCATCTGTTTTTCAACTGTTTCTGTTATCTTAGACTGTTCAGGAAAGTTTAAACTTAACATTTAGATTCTGACACAGTTCAAGTCTTTTCCTGTCGCATGCAGGAAATAAACATTTGGCTATGATTTGGATGTATGGGCAAAAGTCTCAAAATATAAGTAGGTTGCTCCATTTCACTTCCAGCTCTTAACAAAGAAAGCTTCTCAGAAAGCATCTTCTCAGCCAACCTGACGGCTGAGCAGTACCAGTTATCTTGCTGAGAGCACAGTGCCTACAGCTGCAATGGCAGTCACGTGCTCTCAGGTCTTTCACTGGGAAACCTTGGCTGCTTTATGATGGCAAACATTAGATAGAAAGCCATTGGAAGGCAAGAATGCATTTCAGCTTTAAAATAAAGTATTTTACATCGAGCAGTTGGGCCCATCAAGTTTCAAGCTGTTCCTTTATTTTAGAGTGTAGAATAGAATAGTGTCTATTCTCCAAATAGAAACTGGATTATTACAGTGGATCATTAGAATGTAAATTAATCTTGAAGCAAAGCTGCCTTAATTATTTCTGGGACAGATTACAGAGGAAATCAAAAGCACTAAGCTGTCATAAAATAACTTCTCTGTTTTCAGTACTGAATGCTGCCTGGCAGAATCGCCTGCCCTGAATATTCACTGCTAACATACACAAGGCAGGGACATCAAGAGCAGCACTTAATTCTAGAAATTCCAGCCTCTCTGGATTGCTTGGGTTACTGACACCTACATAACGAATGTAAGTTAATTGGAGGCGCTCATCAGGAAGAGTTTCTAGCAGCCAATGAGCAGAGCACTTGGCCTTTCTAAGGAAACATCAAATGATTAACAACACAAGTCAGTTAAAATATATTTGCAAAATAGGCTGAGATTTTGGTCTGTCTTGAGAAAACACAGAACAACCCCTTGAGCCAATTTAAGCACTCAGTGACAACTTCGATATATATATATAACAGTATCTTAACTACGCCATCTGTCCAGAACCATAGCAGTGATATATGTTAGAACCTTCACTTCTATGTTGGGAAGATCCTTTCCTACCTCTTTTTGATTCTGAAACCACAACAAGGGAGAGGAAAGGGAAGATGTCTTCCTTGTAGAAAATGAACTTTTTAATCTCAAATTTCTTGCGCCACAAATCACACAAACCGTCCAACACACATACCTGTATTTTCTTTTCTCATTTCACTTCAGGCTGATAGCAAATTAAATTTAGGCCTGAATATATACTTACGAAAACAACAGAAACTGAGTAATAAAGAGACGACGACAAACAGGAAATGAAAGCAAGGACAAAAATTTACAAAGGAAACACAGGATTACAAGATGCCCTCAAAATCACTGTGTTTGCAGATTACTCTTCCGCTCACCTCTGGAAGGCAGCAAATACATCTCTTCAGAGGGAGCACCACTGCTGCAATTTACTATTTTATCCTCTGGAGATTTTTAAATTCCCTCCCTGTCCTTTGCCAGGTTCACCCCTGAGAGCACGACTGATGGTATCTCTCCACAGGCCCAGAAGTCTGGCTGGTCCAACCAAAAGGCGTGCTCATGCTTAAAGGCAGCTAATCTACAGAAGAGGACACAGCAGGAAGAATCACTAAGTAGCAACACAGATTTTAAGACATCTTTTATTTAATGTGCAAAGTTGCCAAGAATTAACATGTACAACTTCAACTAAGCTATTGCAACTAACATGAAAAAAAACTACGCTACACAGAGATAAACTTCATTTCTGGAATCACCCTACACTTAAGAGTACAAACAAAGCCAGTTGGTAATGACCCAGAACATCTGAATTGTCTCTTCCTTAGTGATATGTAAAATTCAAATTCGGGTACAGACAACTTTTGTAATTGCAAAAGGAACCAGCTCTTGGAGATCTCCTTTCCAATTGCATAATATAAAATATTAAGTGATTATTTTTCTTCTTTTTCAATTTAGTCTTTAGACATGGCTTTCCAAATCACTCTCACTTCTGCAACTCTGACTTTAGAAACAACCTAATATAAGCATGTCCAGCTGAAACACACTTAAATGTTTTAGTTATTCTCAGATGCAGCCATTACAGTTTAGTTGAATCAAGCTGTGAGTAACAAAGATAACGTGGATACTTGTAATAATGCAGAGCCGGTCCTTTCTGTAACTCAAAGACGCAAGAGAAGTTCATGTCATCAATGTGAGATGTGCTGCATGGGGAGTGACAATTTATGTATTTGATATAGCACCTCTGTAAAAAAAAAAAAGTAGAAGCTGTTGTTAGAAAGTCTTCCTACAGTATGCTGAAATAGTATCAAGAGGTTTTTATTCCCTTGTAAATTCACCTATATTTTAATGCTGCCAAAGGATTGGATAACCTACAGTCCTGACCAACTACCAAGCTGCATGAAATAATAAACAATGGTTCATACTGACGTGTCAGCTTCCGCTCCAGGGTTCCATCATTCCTAACCTTATCAGTTAGATGAGCCCCTCACCAGCAAGGTGAAGAGGGGCAGCACCTTCACCATGCTTTAAAGATGGCAATGCTGAGGCACAGCCAGATTACGTGCTTTGCCCAGGACCAAGCCAAAACTGGAAAAATGACAACTGAAGTCCAAGTTCCTAATTTCCAGTTATCCATAACCAGCTACTACACTGTCTTCGAACAATTGCAAGATACTTAAAATGGTTAAACCACTGTGAGAATATTAGATCAATCCCACTCTCCTCAAAGCAAATGTTTTTCAGTAACTTCAATGGAAGACTACCAATATTCATGTCATCATAATGACACTGTCAGCATCACACAGTGGTAAACAGGACAAAGCCACGCAGCGTCATAGGTAATTAAAAATGTCATTATGTATGTTAGTCAATACCTCTGTCACCCCTGCTGCACCTCAGCAAGAGTGCAGCTGTCTGAGAACAGTAACACAAAAGCAAAATTAAAAATACACAGATGCAGAGAAAAAAGCTGCTGAATAAAAATGGAGAGTCAAATAGGGCAGGAATATCTGTGCTGTGCACACTGCCTTAACTAGACCCAAAGAACTCCTCAGAACGGCTCCTCCAAGGAGCTCTTACTGCTGGATTGCTCAGTCCTAAGCCAACATCCATGCCTTAGTAAGATGAGCTCCATTTCATTTTCTCTATCTAATTTGACCTTGAGTACAATTTGAAGAACTCAATACCCATACAAAAGCTTTGTTGGCCTCCCCACCATAGGGAGTAATATTAAAATTAATTAATCTAGAGTAATTAATTAATCTGGAGTTTTTTGTTGCTGTTGTTGTTGTTTGTTTGTTTTACTGTTAGCAATGTTGAAATCAGTAAATAAAGGAAAAGGCAAAGAATAAACTTCAATTTTCCTTCCATTCGTATCTCATTCATAATTCTGAAATAGAAACACTCTTAACATTTCTATTTTAACATTTCTATTTTTCTACTGCCTTAACATATAAAGAAATTAAAAGCTAACAAAATACATAAAATCGATTCCAAGCAGTTAATTTCAGAGTCTTTGCTCCCCCATAGTTATCAGTCCCTAAATACTTGGTGTCCATTCACTACTGAAACAGGTGGTTTAGTATCTGTCCCTCACTACAGTCACTTGTATCTTAGATGCTACTAAATGCCTGGCATAGGCTGCTGTATTCTGCTCCATCAATCTCAAAGTATGCACTGATGAACATGATCTAAAAGCCACTGAATCGCTGTAAGAATCCAGAGTGAAGAACCCACACATTTCTGTTTCAGTAGCTTAAGAAGTTAATCACATATGCAGGCATTCTTTTGTCATTCCAGGTTACACTGGAGCCTGCAAAGAGTCAGTACTCCTTGCCAGGTAGACTTAAACACCAGTGTGTTACACCATGTTGAGACACTGCTTTACAGAGCATAGAAATGCACTGCGCCACAGCTAAAGGATAAACTCTGGAAAAATAAAATCACCTCCTCCATAAATATCAAGCTGAGTGGAAATAACTTTCTCTATTGTTTACAATTCTTGGACCCCATTATTGCCTCGTATGTGTACTTGCAGTGTTACAACACTATTTACAGATTACAGTACAATTTCAAGTTATTCGAATTAATACCATCAAGCTTGGAAATTCAAAAGTTCAGGCACTTCTTAAAAGAATTATTTTTTTTATCAAATGCAAAAGAATTAAATCAGCGAAATATCTCTTCATGGTATTTGTAATTATTCTCAATACATCTGCTGGCCATTTGGCCACCTAGCAACTTAAAACATATTTCTTATCCACCTCAGAGCCCCACCAAAATCCCTGTCCCAACTCCCACGTGTCTTATGCAGCCCTGACCAAGGTTTTCCTGGATAACAGGAATCCCCACGTGTGCAGTTTTCTGACTGCTTTCCATCCACAGGGCACTGCCAAACATTTTTGACACAGCACACAGAATGCGACCAATACTTCTGATGAAATAACAATCAGCGTTCAATACAATTATTCTCAATGAAGACACTGCAGGCACGCCTTTACATCTTGGCCATCTTGAAACTTCCTTCTAAAGAGCAAATCAGTTCCCAGTTCATTTACTGACCCAGATAAATATCATTTCCACAAGTAAACTTTCGGATTATTTATTTACAAGACAATGGCAACAGTTCATAAAAGCATTCTCAATGAGTGTTCATCCTCATTTTGCATTCCTACCCTTTTAAAATGGAAAAAAAAAAACAAACCAAAAAACTATGAAGTATTTTGATAAGCAAAAAATAAAATCTTACACAGTCCTGGAGTTACTGCCCAAGGAATTAACCCATGAAAAGAAAGTCTAGCACAGAAAGCTTAAGTAATCATTTGACATACTGAATCCATATAGCCCTGTTTCAAAATCTACACTATGCTTGTAAATAGCACAGCAGAGAAGCTCGAGCTGATTTGTTGCTTTTCCAACTTGCATTGTTTTAAATAAAATGCTCAGTAGATCAGCAGTGCACATGGAGGCATCACAGAGAACTAGGCAGATGCACCTACCCCCATGTACTTATTTTAAAAATTACACATTATTTAGTCAAAAAAGCTGTGTGTTTGTATTCTTTCAGAAGTGAAGTTGGGGGGAGAGAGGAAATAACTGATCCATGAGATACATTAATAGCATACTGAGAAGAAGGCTGCTGTTTCCCTGCACCCACGGTGACAAGTGGGCTTTCCTATCTCAGCAGACCAAGCTTTCCTGTTTTGCAGAGCCCTTATAAAAGAAAAAAGACTGATACTTTCAGTATGCTAACACACTGTCTGAACATCTACCCAAATGGTGTACTAAAATCTATGTAAGATGACCAACAACTTGGTGTTTCATTATGAGAGCTTACTCCAAGTAGCTGGAAAGCAGTCGTGGATTTTGCCACTTTTTCAGGTGGGGCTACACAGAATAAGCACATGGCTTGTGCAAAGGAGTGGAAGCCATGACTGACACGCTCTCTTGTGATAGAATGAGTTTTAATTTATACTTATTAGTCATTAGCACTGAAAGCAACAAACCTTTCCAAGGAAAGCTGCTTTAAAGAATCATTTTCCAGTAGGTGTGACTTATCAAGCATCAGAAGAAGCCTTTGGTCTCGTTCACAGGCTATTAGAACTGTTAATTACCTGTTAATGTTCTTCATACTGTCTCGCGCTTGTTCTTTTTATCCAATTGCACGTCAGTGAGAAATGGAAAGCCACTGAGATATGCTTATGTACATGAAAAACACAATCAAGACCATCACTGATTTACAGTAACCTTGTTCCACCACACTCAGAGCTGCCTACACACAGGCAGGATGTGCAAGGTCAGCTAAATGAAGCAACTCCTTGTGCCGGCTCCAAAAAATATCATTGCTCTTAAGTTCCCTCAGACTCCTAGAAGCAAGCACTGAGCTGTCATATTTACAACACAGGCCTGAAAAATATACGTTCAAAAGTAATTCATCCTTTACAGACATCTTGAATTGTGATAAAAATTGCAATTAGTTTTTATGCACCACCCCTTAAAGGAGACAGAGGCCTCACTTCAGTTCTACTACTGATTTCAATGCTGCTTTCTCCACCTGCTTTGCATTTCATCTTCCTCACATTCACTTTCCTCCATGCCTCCCCTTATTAAAAGTCAGTGTGGATAAAAAATAAAGATCACTTATGACAATTTCCCCATTTCTACACAGGATTTACATGCACTTCCATCTACAGAATATTATCAGATACAAAAGTTGTTCATATTTCTGCAGTGTGTTTGACCTCCTCACAAAAGTATACTTTTCTTCAAAAACGACTGCCAAAGAATGCCCTCTTATCCCCTTAAAGTGACTCTTCTACTCATGCCAACAAAACACTACACACAGTATATGCACTTACAGAGAGTGGCCATTACACACCTACTGAGAAATAATTCTATGTGCTTTTTACTTGCAGATGTTTCTAGTAATGATTTACAAATCTGGACACAACTATTGGTTTGAACATCAACATGTCTGTACACAGAAAACAATGTTTTCACCTTAACATCTGGCAACATTTCAAAGAAAATTGGGGCACTTAGTAGAAAAGTGAACATGACAGGAATACGGTCTGATGAGATCATAGCATTAAACAGGTATACTTTCTTTTTGGAAATCAATACTGAAAAACTATACTCTAATTGTAGCCATACAAAATGTTTATTATTTTACAAATTATTTGTACACTATATTTTCACTTTATCATTGCTTTGTGCTCAGACAGTATAAATATTACAGCATGTTTTTCTTACACAGGAATGTCCTTACTGTCTTGGTATAATCTTACTTTGTACGTCAAAAAAATACAGAAACATATTACAAATAAGATAGAAAGCCATTATGAACGAAGAATGTAAAACGCCTTTGTGAATAAAGTGCACCACAATGGTTTCAGAGGCATGATTCAGGGGATATTCAGTAGACTGCACATCATCAGTACAATACCAAACAAAATTAATTTTGGAAGTCTAACAGGTCTTCCTCAGTTGTATGAAGAGTACATGGTTTAACTTTACGGGAATAGTTTGTCTTTCTAGAAGGCTGTTTAAGAGGTTCTTCTGGTGTTAGGGTTTTCTATTTTGTTCATTTTGTTTGCATATGGGCATTCACACCCTGTACCATGCATGCAATTTCCAAACTTTTTCAGTTTCAGTATGGCAGATAGATGCTAGGCTTTACACTAACACACTTTTTGATGGAATTACTAAATCACTGAAGTCGAAGAATGGGTACAAATTTACAAACAGAGCTAAGTGTCCCAAAGATGCTGTTCAGATCTGGTACATCCTACCTCCTCTGACTCTTTTGGGGATACGTGGCATCATGAGCTTTCCCAGTCTGCAGGGCTGCTGCTGCTTCCACACTTGCAGCTTTAAGATAACCCTGCAAAACTCGAGTCAAAGACACAGAAATTTATTTCACAGGGTATTTCACTCCCATTGCATAGAAGGGCCTATCTACATACAAAATTTCACTGGAATAACTAGAATAATCACTCAAAATGTAAGTTAATAAAGCTGATGCCCAAAGCGGCTGACACAATTTAACGCAGATTTCCCTTACCAAGGCAGCTTAATCTGGTTATGAACCAGCTCAGGCTAAATAACTGTAAGCTGCTCTTAAATTATGTCTGCACTTCTGTTACAGCAAATGAAAAATAAGCACAGGAGCGCTCAGGTGATTCTAGTGAAATTTGCACGTTTGAACAAAAGCTAACAGAAAAGCTCAGCCTTGCTCTCAGAGAGCTGAGTTCCCACTGAAGCCAAACAGAACTCACCACTTTATGGCATGCTGAGTTTGGCCCTCTATTTTTAAGTTACTTTTAAAAGCAACATTTTTAGGCAGCTATTAACACAAAAAGACATTTGGATGTCTTGTATTACACGGATTAGATCAGTATTAATTAGCTGACAGGTAAATGAGATGGTAGCCTGTCTTTAGCAAACTTGTATTTACACAAAAGATCCAGTTTCTTTGGTTGCTCAGTGTCCAAGTCACCCAAATGTGTATTTGTGTATTCCAGATGCTGCATGTTAATATTGATCATTAAAATTATTTATCTGTTTCCATTTTTTTTGTTTTCTTGGGGTTTTTTTTGCACTTGGTTTATGGAAATTTTCTGACTATTGCAGACCAGTCACTTGTATAAACATACAGCAAGTATATACATTGAGATTACAAAAATACATTTTATTTATATTTGATTTTTAAATCATAAAAATGAAATTTCACAATAGTTTAAAGATCAGCTAGCATTCCTAAAGATTCTGCAATACCTCGGAGGTCTCAGAGCAGATGTCAGTGTATTCTAGGATAACTATATATCATGATCTCTAACAGGGTTTATTATGTAATCATTTGGGGGAAAAAATAGTGCTGTATTAAAAGTTTGTGCTTCATCAGTTTCTTCCTCTTTCCCCTGCTCTAGTCTCATACCTCTCATTTTACTGATGGCCAAAAAGCTAAACTAAGCTCTCTTTCTCACTTTGGTAAAGACCAAAGAAATTCAAGAAAATGAAATGATCAAACAAAATAACATAGGCAGTTGAGAATAACTAAATAACTTACTGAAATGAAGGACATTACCTTTAACTCCAGTTGACATCAGACATGCCCAATACAATGTATTTTGCAACAACTTCAGTTCCCAAAGCTACTGGCCAAAGGAACTGAAAACAATTGTTCATCATCTCCAACTATTCTGTACAACTGCAAAAGACAAACTACTGTCCTATTCAACTGGTCTGATTTTCTTTCAGGATTGGATTCATACAGTAATGCAGTTTAACTATTAGTTATTTTTATCTTGAGCAACGTACAGTCAGCATCATTTCCAGAAATGCCCTCTTGTTTCAAAGCACGCCAGTGTTTTTGTTAATCCATTTAATCGTATTCTTATTTACATGTTAATATAATAATCAGGTCCTCTACATTCAGAACTTCCTACATGTGTAAGCACTGTTCCAGACTGATCAAGATCAACTGTGGCTTCAGGTAGCAATTCAGTAGACAGCATTATTTGAGAAAGACAAAAAAGCACTGTGTCAAACAGAGGTTGTCTTGTACAAGCAGGTGTATTCACTATTCCAGGTTGGAAAGGCTTGCTCAAAGGTCTCATGTTTACCAGCTTCACATGCATTCAGAGTGAAAAGCCTGAATATAGAGCAAACACAAATAACCTTTTTTCATTTCTCCTGGAAACTTCTAGCACCAGTTTCCTTTGTTACCTCTTCACAGATTGTGCTCTCTCACATAGAAAAAATCTCCTCCATAACTCATCAGTGGCATTCATGGACAAGGTAACCATTAACTATCAAAATATCATTAGTCTCCTCACAGTCTTCTCTTCTTTCACTTCTTTATACTGTAAATAGGATGAAAAGAATTGGGGCTATTCACAGGACATTTATTAGTATTACTTACTCATCTCAGATTCTTTTGGTTTGGTTACAGTCTCTAGAATGAAAAGGCTGCAGTGACGCAGATAAATTCAATCAACATTCCTTGCACAATGTCCCACAACAAAAAATTAATGTGGCTGCCATGCCTACCATGGCCTTTAGCTTGCTACTTTCCATCCGTTTTCTTCTTTAATCAAAGAAATAAGGTTTTGACATGTAGAAGACATTTTCTTCAGCAGCTCTGTTGGGCCTGCAACTGAAATATTGCATGGCACTGACATGTACAGCAGCATCTCTAGCGGTGATGGGTCGCAGTATGAGCGCCAAGTGACAAACACTCACATGTGATCAATATTATCCATTTCAAAGAGTTACCTGGCAGCATTTCCTTAGCTGGCAAGGAGAATACATATCTTCAGGGTCCTGCTGCTCTACTCTAAGTCATTTCATAGTGTTGACTGTTCAGATGGAGAAAAATGCCATCACTTTGCACAATTCACTGCAGGTTTATAAGTGAGAATTAAAGAGGTCACTTTCTTGGCTGCTTCAAGTTACGTGATACAAATGCTGTGCACAAAAGACATTAAACCTGGAACTCAAACATATCTGTTTGCTTCTTGGCCAGTTTAGCAACTTCTTCTCTTATTGCCTTTACTAAGGCAGCTGTAGAAATGTTGGTGAGAGGAGCATCAGAGGGGTCGTTTTCTGTCAGGCTCTGTTGAGAAGCTGTGGCAGAGGGCAAAGGAGCTTGTTCCAAGCTGGGATGCATGCTTGCTGATTGGCTGTATTGGCGAGGCAGTCGTGAAGGAGAATTGTGTTGGTAGCGGGGCCTTGGATAAGCCTCGATGTATCCAGGGAGCGGAACCTGTAGAGCATCGTAATTACACCAAATTATACAGAACAATTTATCCTTAGTGCTGCCTGGCAGGTAACATAAACCTCCACGGGGTAGAATAAGATGGACAGATAGGAACCTATAACGGGAATGTAAACTCTACATCCTGAAGTGTCAGCTGACAAATGTGCATCTTTGCATGTGCCATCTAAGCACACACATCAGTAAGACAGGTACTCAACTCAGTGTGGCAGCACTGAACGACTAAATTTATTGTCACTGTAAAAAAACCAAGGAGGAGGCTTTTCTGAAAGCGTCCTCTCTTAAGTAGCCAGCTCTACTGTACTTCAGGACTCTGAAAACCCAGTACAGAGGAATCTTCTGACCTGCAGCAATAAGGGGGGCTGTTTAGTCCTCGTGACTACTAATTTTCCTTCACAAATCCACGATACCAGTTTTCAATTCACAGTAAACTTAAGTTCTCAGTTTTTTTTAATGCAGCAAATAAAAATAGCATTCATTTATATTTTGCAAAAAGTCTAGAAAATAGATAGATACAGCCCTCCATGTTAAAAGGTTTTATGCTGTGACAGAAGGCAACCCATAACATATTACTAGGACAAGATAATTTCTCCTTGAGGAAAAATCCACCAACTTATTACCATAATCCACTCCAATGAGAAGGAAGAGAAGTCCAGTGATATTTATTTTGAACAGGATGGCTGATAATACCACATTTACCATAAGGTAACCAATAAACTACCACTGCATTTAAGCACTGAAAAGTTAATTGACTAATTTATATCACTCTAATTGGGAAGAATACATGTTGTTAGCTTTTCAAATGCACTAAAACCTTGCACAAATACGTAATACAGTCTGCCTGGCATGTGTCTCACACATTCAGTGTGGTGTGATAACAGACACAGGGAACAAGCATGGTATAAAAGTGACAAATGCAGTTGCCTCTTTAGTTTTTTCTCCATAGATTATTCAGAAGACAAACATTTTGGCAGCACAACACATGAACATACCACTAGAGGCCACCAGGTTCCTACTTTCACTAAGCAGCATCCATCAATTTGGAAAATAAATGCATTTCCCTTCTCTCACAATGCTTAGTGCTTCAATACTTACCTTTGAATTGAAAAGCAACATTTAAGGAAATTAAGCTTACAGGACAACTCCCATTTCACCTGCCACCTTGGTGTTTAATTTACAACCCAGTTAGTGGAAATGCATGAGAAGTACAGCATCTCATTTTTAAGTCTCTGCTCTTCCTAAAGGAACTAAAGTGCTTGTTGCTTTGTTTTTGCTTTTTTTACATTTCTTTCCTTCCTTCTGTTATATCACAGAAGGGCTAAAAGTCTGGATAACAAGAAGTCATTTAAACCTCTGTAACAGATAAGTGAAGTTGAAAGGAAAAATTCATTTCCTTTGAATTCTATAATGTCACAGTTAATTTTCAGACAGCTTCTCACCTCCCTCTCCATCCCTTTGTGCACACAGCAGAAAGGAAGGCCCACTGGCACTATGTGCTCTTCTCATCTCTTTCTCCTTCTAAAGGAAGGAAACTGGAGGTCAGAGCCTTGTTTTCCAGTTTAGTCTGGTTTGTTCTCAGGCTTGACTTTTGACAGGTGATACCTGATTCTTACATGGGACTGAAGCTGAGATGCAAAAGGGAAAAAGAATATACAAGCAACAAAGTACTTCTCCCATTTTTTTTTTTTTTTTTTCTTCTTAATGAAGAAGTTCTAATTGAAGTTCAGATACAAGTAGGTCTCTTGAATCTACTAAATGTCAGTAGGATTACGAATAAAAATACATTTTTAACAAAGATTTTCTGTGCTTTCATTCTGGAAAGGGAATCTGTATGACTTCACAAGCCTTCAGCTATTGGGAGCACAACATCAGATACAGTTTGTATATGAATATCCTTTTTCTTGACAGTTCAGACTACAAATTCAGACTTGCATCTGAGAATCAAATTGAATTCTTTTCCTCCTATACATCAACAGCAGTCATGAAGATCTGGCACAAAAGAGCTGTCCTCAGGAACATCTGTATGACCTTACTGTCTCTTGCTTAGTTGCTTCAAGGCAACTATTTGTCTCCAAGTGCAGTTCACTAAAATATTCTGTTGATCATCTGCACAAAGAAATAGAATCCATCTCCCAGTTTAGCTGAATTGGTTCTGCATAAACATTAGAATTAAGCTCAAGCAAAAGAGTCAATCCTGCATTTTTTTTCCTTAGTAGCATTGAAGTTAAATGTCTTAAAAAAAAAAAAAAAAAAAGCCCCTAAGTGATAGAATTTGTTTCAGACATGATGAACTACTGCAATTCATTTTAGGATCTCAGTTTCATTTCTTTGAAATGCGAGTATACTTCAGCCTAACAATTGGATCTGTCCAAGGATAGAATTGTGCAATTAATTATTTAGTTTAAGATCTGTCACTCCCAGCAGAAATGCTGCACAGCAGGGCTGTGGCAGATTTGGGAGCTAGTATCTGGGAGTGAGGCTGTCTTGAGAGAAGTCTTCGGGGTAGAAAGATGTTCCCCAGCTTTGAAACAGCATAAAGCCACTTCGTGAGACAACAGCATCACTCACTGCCTACCAAACATTTAAGCTCTGTCTTGGGGAAAGAAAATTGTATCTGTCACACCATCTTTGAATGGGTGCCAGCCTCTAACTTACTGAATGATGCTTACAGTCCACTGTATGGACAGATAAATATCTGTACCCTCTCACAAAGGTCCTCACTGCTAGAGATTATTCCCATTCAGGAAGAAATCACCCTGCTCAGATTCTTTGCTGATGCTTAGCATCACTCAAGACATCTTTTGTGTAGAAATGCACATCATTAGAAAAGTTAGGATACTTACTGAGTCTGCCCACTGCCCTGGTAATTCATTTTCCCCAGCATAGGGCATCCAAGCTTGGTTCCTATATGCTGTGGGTGGTGTTGGGATAAAATAGCCTGTGAAGCCAGGTCGGTTTGCTGCTGGTATGGCAAACACTGCTGGTACTGTATTACCTATTAAAAAAATGACATCATATACAATTAGCAACCCATCTTTTAAGCTAAAAATTAGAAGATGTTACTTGCGAACTAGATGTTCAAGGTTTTTTCTTTTTTTTTTTTTCCCCCCAGTGAGAACATGATCATCATTGGTTGGATGCAAGACTCCAAGTAGCTGACTACACATCTTTATAACGGCAGAAAATACTGGAGAAAACAAGATTGGCAGTTGTCCACATAGTGATGCACAACCGTTAGATAAAGATATGAAGACTTACTCCTAAGGACTTGGATCCTTGTAATAACGACTCCCCCTAAAACTTCAAATCATTCCAGAAAAAAGGGTTCATTTTCCTTTTACGTTTGTTTCCTTGTATTCAATTTTTAGCTGCTGTTACCATGGGTTTCAGAGGATTGCATCTTTCTTTTCAACAGCAGGCTACAAAGCATTCAGTTTAAATTTATATTTACACTGTTCTAATGTCTCTAGGCACAAGACCTACAAAACTGAGTGATACCTTTAAAAGGCTGTAATCTCAACAACTCCATCATAAAATTTCTATGCTTCCATTAAAAAACAAAGAAAAAAAAAAACAACCACCAAGGCTCTGCCTGCTCAACACATTTCCCAGCAACAGCCTATGACTGCAATGAATTATGCAGCTACCACTTATATAAATATTTCCAAGGAAACTGCTGACATAAAATCTGTTTTCCTGTGTCTTCTTCAAGAGATATGCATAGGGATGTCCAGGAAGTTGTCTGTTAGAATGCCATGATCTTACTTGATGTTAAGTAGGAGAAAACAGCTTTCCCAAGACAAGGTTCAACCAGATCTCTGGATATGGTTATATCTGCTCGTTAAGTCCTTCACAACAGAAGGTACTTCATTTTGCCATTTCTGAGATTACACACAGTATGTAACTAGGCAGTCTAGAAGTCCACCATTTCCTCACATACTTCCACTATTTCTAGAGAGAAACCATCATAATTCCACCTATTTGCCAAATTTAAAGTGCAATCTGCTTGCCTGGTAAGACTTCTTTCCACCAGTGTCTCTTTAGATAGAGATACAAACACCAGCATTTGCATCACTGGTACACTGCAGCCTCATTCCTAAACCCGGAGGAGAAGAAAGCTCTCTACTGTCTTTACCACGTAGCAAACAAAGCACGTGGATGGGATATTTTGAGTACTCAGTAATACACAGCCATGTATTTTAAAGTTTCACAGAGTATAACAAAAATAAATCATTGATGCGAGAGCAGAAAAGCCAGTAAATACAAAAAACACAATAAAAAGACAACTGAGCATCTTCACTGAGGAGTGATTAGCAAGGCTAACTTGTCCAAAGTATTCTTCAGACTTGTACTGAGAAAAAATTGCTGCTCCTGCAGATGACACACAGCTTCTCTTCACCAAAAAAGCTCTTAATTTAACCACAGCAAAATGAGCAGTTATACAAATTGAACACTCAAGAAGCTGAAGTACTGTCTTACCCCAACTCTAACTGCAAAATCATTATTTTAAAGCTGATGTTGATGGGCTGCATGAGGGCAACATTTGGTCATTTCATGCCCAATCAGCATCTGCAGTATAGCCTTTCCACCTACTGATCTGATAAAAATTTATTTTCCAATTAGAACATTAGAAATCCTCATCTGTTACACTTGCAGATTTCTCACAACTCTATCTTCCCCTGCATTAGAGCCATTTAAAGGCTCTCTCCCACACGAGCCTTTCCTCCAGTTAATCCTAGAATAAATCTGGCCGACTCCACAGTGTACACTAAGGTCATTTTGTCTCTTCTGAAATGCACTCTTCAGCGGTAGCACACCATACCTATTTGTAACATACAGCAATAAAACCCCTGCATCACTGGAAATGACAGAAAGCTATATCATGCAGAATGTTGCTGCAGTCAGGACAGTAGAGTTCTTGGCAGCGTGGCCTGCTTTACAGTTCAAAACACTTTTATATGAAAGAGTGGCATCTGCTCCTTTTAGACTCACGTTGAGGAAGGTACTGTGATAAGAATGTGTGCACAGTGGATCCTTCAAACCTACTGTATTTAATTAATTGGCAGCAGATATGCATTTTCACAGCATTATTCTCAGCAGATTTTGAATACAATGCAGATAACTCTCAATTACTTCTGAGAAAGATAAGAAAAATTATTTGCAGATTAGCAGTCATGTCTAATGAATCTGCCGTTTACAAAACTGAAATGACAGTGTAAAATTTTCCTAATCTTGAAAGCTTTTTTCTACAGGTCTTCAAGAAAACATTTTGCCAATGAGAAGTTGCTTCCAGTCTTCTCTGACATTTGCTGGTGACAGCCTCTCTATGCAAGGCCGTATTTGTTTAGACACATGACAATTGCTGTGTGTTCAGAGGTCTGCCAGAAAGCTACCTCTTGCCATTGAGCCCCGTCAATCATATAACTTGCGCTCTTGACAACCAATAGCCTCTGTATCATCTAGACAATCCCCCTTAAAATTTGCACCAGATTTTTGGTGCAGATGAACTCTTCTACTGGACCTTAGTGGCTCAGAGTCCTGGTAGGTAAGCCAGCAGAATGACATACTAGAACAAAGACCACCTCGTGGGGTCTTTTACCTTCAGAAACAACCGTCTCCCTTTCCTTTTGCAGGATGAGCAATACTTTACAATGTAGCTGTTCTGCATTTGCAGAGGCAGTCGTTTACACATCCCCTTCATTTGTACCTGGAGAAATACCCAATTCCTTCTTTCTCTAAATAATCGTGTTCTTACTATTTCTCATCAGCTCATTTACATGCAAAACAAATCACGCTGTTCTCAAGTTGCAAGTTAGGTCTGCAGGTCTATTTCTCACCTGAGTGAAAAGTCGATTGATCAAGCGGGCCTACAGGCATTGGAGCTCTTGAACCAGGTGCATAAGATGCAGGATCGTGATGCTGGGCCTGATCCACCCCACTGGACTCTGGTATTCTCACTTTGCTGCCAATATCTGATGTAGACCTGAGCATTAGAAATGGAAAAAAAAAAAGAAAGAAACATTTAACATCCCAACTATTGGACAGGACAGCTATATTTGCGTCTGTAAGCTACAATATGACAAGCCTGCTAGGATTAAGCTTCCCAGTTTTACTGGATTTTCAAACAAATGCCTATGATACGCAGTACAAAAACCAGAGCTATGCCACAGCTCATCAATACAAGATTATAGAAAACACAGGATGATAGGGTGTCACAAAGTAGTCTAAACTGCACATGGGAAATTCTAGCATCTCATGAAACGATGCGTCCCAGTTGATTTATAGCTTTACTGATTTATATTGATTTATAGCACTATAACATAGTAGTTACAAAACAATATGCCAGAAAAGAACCCGTACTCCGAATATTTGGATGCAGCTAGCAGACACTCAGAGAAGTTTCCTTTCTTCTTAGTATTCTACAGCATTTCTCAGTAGGCTTGCAGTGCCTTTGAATTACAGTTGGAATTCTGCAGTGTACAACAGCACAGCACTGTAGGCTAAATCAGCTCTTGCACCACAGAAGTGTGAAAATACCTTGAATTGCTTTTTATGAAGGAAGAGGCAGTATACACTGAGCTAAGAATCAGGCATTTTACTCATACTTGGCTTTGTAAAGCAAGGTGTTAGATATCTGAAAGCTAGGTGGAAGCCCCCCAGACCCAGGATACTGATAACTTATCAGTATCACATCGCAGGTTATTAGAACAGAGAACAGCAGGGTGCAAGCTATCTGCTGCACATCTGCTACACAATATTTCATTATGTACTGTGTGATTTGGAGGCAAGGATTTCCTAATTTTATTGAAAAAGTTGAGCTAATAGAAGAGAAAATTTGCTGTTATTTCTTTCCTCTTGATGTTAAAATGAAAATAAAAATAGCATGTTTCTAATTCCATGAGTGTTTCTTTATTAACTGGATGGCTCACAAGTGCTTCTTGAGGGTTTGTCTCAGTTCTTACAAAAAACTGTGTTTTTTAGAGTTCATATTGAGAACAAAGTAAAAGCTATCTACCTCCTGAGAGAGGCAACAGCCACAGGACCAGTTCTAGGAGGGACAGGAGGAGGAGGAGATCCCATCACCATCTCAGGAAGCTGAGAAAATCTATAAGCCTGTAGGAGAGAGAAATATTTTCTAAAACACCAAGAGATCCACATTCAAATTAAAAAGTAAATAACCTCAGAAATCAAATACTCGTTTCAAGTGCTGGCCAACTAGAGGCTATTATTCTGTGGCACCACTAGTAATGGAATTTTATTAGAGAATTTACAAAGCTTGGTTGATTTTAGGATATGGAAGAAAACATGAACAAATGAGTTCACAAAGGCAAGGCAGTCTAATTAAAACAGAACTTATTAAACTCTACCTTTGTGACACTTGTCACCTTGCTGGGAAAGTAGATCTGCTACAATTATGTGAGATTCCGCAGATAATTTGGATTCAAAGGAAAAGATCTCTGAATTTTCACTTCATAGCATCACAGAACCCTTAGAGTTGGAAGGGACCCTTAAAGGCCATCTAGTCCAATTCCCCTGCAATGAACATGGACACCACAGCTGGATCAGGTTGCTCACAGCCTGGTCCAGCCTGGTCTTGAAAGTCTCCAAGGATGGGGCATTTTCCAAAAGTAAAACATTTTAACGATTCATAAAACATTCTCAGAGTTTTTTCTGCCTGGTGAAATGGAACTGCCCACAAGCAATGCATTTTTCAACTTTTTTCAGCCCCAGAGAGATTAAAAGAAAACTCTTCACAAAAACCCCAAGCTCTGTACTTTTCTAAAGCAATAACAATTCAAATTGTTTTGAAACAAAGTTCAGAGGAGCATGCAATCAGCTCACCAACTCACAAAACGGAGCATCTTGCTCATAGCTATTCTGGCTTTCATCACTAATGCATGTGAAGGACCAGTGATTGTGTGCTGTGGCCTGTAGGACAAAACGCCCCTTCTAAATTCTTTGGTATGCTGTAAATTAGAGGTCACAATTTGGCTAAATATGCTTAAAGGTAGAGGTGGGGGGTAATCAGTCTCTACAGTATTGACACCTGTATTCTACCTGTTATGCTTTATTTGTTCTTCATTATGCTTTAATGACAACACTTCAGAGAAACAGAGATCAGAAAGAGAGCAAACTTGGGGGAGGCTGTGCAGTACCAAGAGATATGCATTCTGACAAAAACTAGCATCCAAAGTCCAACAGTGAGGCTTTGAACTACACGAGATGATTCTGCTTCAGTCAGAGACTGCCTCAGCAAACAGCAGAGAAAGCTAAAAACATGTTACCACGATGAGTCACCCTCCTCCTGCCTGTTGAAAGAGCCCACAGGATTTACACTATTAGCTCAGACTTAACACCTACATCTAGGTTTGAATTTGGCAATATAAATCCCACACTAAATTTCTAAAACCATTATCATACAGTAATCACCTTTACATATCACACTTTTAGACAGTGTTCCATTATGCTTTTTCTCTGCTGCAAAACTGGAAAACATAAGCTAACAAAAAGCTGACTTTTAATGCCAGCATAGCTAAGGGAAAAGCAATACAAACCAAGCATCTCTCTCCCACCTCTCATCCTTGTCTCTTTTAAAGCAGGGTAGGGCCCCTCAAAGGCATGTCTTTGAAAATCGTTTTTCCTTTCACGCCACCTATGATGTGTCTAAATATTCACTTTCACCATGCTACAACATTATTTGAAGTATTTCCATCTCTAAGTGGGAAAAAACTGAAAATGCAATAGCACATTTCCTAGCCAGGGGTGGGAAATACTGATTTTGATTTTTAACGAAATAAACGTACAGAACAAACAAAATGATATTTGCATCAAAGTTTAATTTACATTTCTAATAACACTGGACTTGAAATGGTCTGCAATGCTTCTTCTGTACCCAAAAAGCTGGCAATGCTGAACTGAACACTTCCTTCTGGCTCCATAACCCTTTCATCCTACATCTTGCCCTCAGCATACATTTGTACTAAGCATGAAACTGTTTTTTCCCTATCTTAAAGGTACAGCATATGTTTCAGAGTGGTTGGTGACTCCAAATGCTACTGAGTACAACAGGGCTGATGGAGAGGAGCAGAGGCAGATATGGGTTTTCTCTTGCGTACTAATGCACATGCTTTGAAATGTAGACATAAAATGAAGCTTTTTAAGATACCACAATGAATGCCTCACAAACTTCCTGCAACTCGCACTGAAAACGTGGAGAGGAATAAAATATGAAGTAGAAAATCCAAGCACTTATTTTGCTGCTTAAACAGGAGATGAACAATTTTGAACGAGTGGCACTGTGTCGCTAACGGCTGGGCAAAGGGAATCCTGTTAAAGTGAAAAATCCTATCAAAAGATTTGCTGTGCCTCACCAAGGGACTGTCCACTCTGGTGGAGAGCAGTCAGTCCTCTGCTGTGCTGAGCTTCCTCCAAAATAGTTATGACAAGGAACTCTAAGCTTTCTAGACTTTCTGTAAGATGTTATGCTGCAGTATTATTTTCCTACATGCAGTAGTATTTTCCTACATGCAACACAAATAGAATAAGAATGTTTAGAGACTACAGAGGCATGTCTGTTGGAGGTTTAGATGAGCCCTTTGGTACTAGACTGACATGATTACAGAAACAAAGCAACTTCACTGAAACTTGTATGCTGCTAGAAAGCCAAGCAAACTAACTTACAAAAGAAGCACTCACATACAAACAAAAAAAACATTAAAAAAGCAAAAACAAGCCAGCGTATATGAAGATGTTGATTTCACAAGAAATTTGCCTAATTTTGTTCTTCAAAATGAAGGTGCTGAAGATTTTTGCAAATTTGAACAGCAATAGTTTTGCTTTTCTCAAAAAAAAAAAAAAAAAAACTTTTATCTAGGAGCATTCTGAAAAGATTCCAAACCCTGTTTTGTCCAAAAATGAGATCTTGTGTAATATGGAGTCGACAACAATTCCTGTTAAATTAATCACATTTCAAATTCAGATAGCACAAGTATCAGACTGCAGACCTCACACCACCCTTCCAGAGAGAAACGTCAGTGAGTCTTTTTTTGGCTAAAAGACTGAGAATCTTAAAAGCAAACCAGTGCAGTAATAAACAGCTGAGCAAAAAAGCTGTAAGAGTTTGGGTCCAGGAGACATATGCTTCAATCTTATTATTTATGCTATATAAAAGTAGAGAATGCAAGTGTTAGAAATCTTATTCAGCACTTGTATCATCTACGAAACATCTCTGCAATAAATGCTGGCTTAAGTGCACTCAAATTACTAGAAAGACTGTGCGAGCTCCTAAAAGGTTGAGTGTAACGTACGGGCCATGAAGGCCCACGTCTCAGAAGAGAATGATGGGCTGAAGATCCTCATGCTTATATTGTACTTAGAAACCCACAAATAAAGCCAATGTCTGCATTTGTTCCATCTAACAAGGAAAATCTTAAATCCAAATTTCCAATCATAACGGACACCTTCAGTACACCAGCCACTTTACAGCTGCTCCACGGCCAGCCCTGCTGTACTCTGGCCCAATCAACTCTCTGGTGCCTCCCTTTTCAGCATCTGTCAGGATTACCAAACAGAGGTATCACGGGCAGGCAAACAGGTACTAAAACATCGAGAGCAGCAATTCTTGCATATTTTTCCTGCACACATCACTCTGCACGTACACTGTAAGTGGGTTTTTCTAATTGAAATCCTCCTTCCCCAATTGAGAACAAACAAGTAAACATTTCAGTTAAAGTACGACTTACATCTCAGAAACAGATTGGCAAAAAACTATGAACTAACAACCTCTATCCAAGCACCATTAGCCTGCGACTATCCTACCCCATGGCAACCAGTTAAAATGTAAGTGTCTTCAGGGAAGTGCTTAACATTATCTTCAAGCCCCCAGAAAGATAACCAAGTACTTTAAAGCCCAGAAAACAAGTAGACGATTGAGTTTGAAAATAGAGAAGCAATCACCAAAAAAGTATGGCAATTACATTTTCTTAAATCTCACTCCATATAATGATTTTCATTTCCTTTCAAAAAGTCTTTCTCAAGTGTCAAAGTAATTTGGATAGCTATTAACTGTCTCTTGAGCTTCTAATCGAATTCTAGCCATAAAATCCCATTATATGCCATATATGAAGTTCACTGCGGTAGTTTCAAAGGGCCAAAAATATCCCTTAGCATGATTTAAAATAGCACCAGCGTGAGCCTCCGCAGGCAGTGCCACTGACTTTCACTTATGTTTAGAATAGTTCAGAAGCAGCATCCTCTAATGTACTTTTTACTGTCATGAGAAGTCACAGTAACAGTTATTTTAAAGCGAGGACACTTTTTCTGCTTTATTCTCTTCTTCTAGGCGTTTTAGGGGACTCAATTTGAAATGCATTATTTCAAAACAAAACAAATCATTTCTGACCCCTAAAATGCATTGAAATGAACAGCGTAAATTTAATGCAGCTTCACACCCCCCCTCCCCCCCCCCCCCCCACTGAGATGGATAGATACAGCTTCAGAGTAACAGTACCTTGGAATCCAGAGGTAGCTTGACCTACCAAGGATGCCCACAGCACTACTGCTATTGCTGTCTATGTATCTACAAAATATTCATTATTTCTGTGAGATAAGAAATTGTTAGTTGCAAATTGATGCGAGCAAGTGAAGCATCAAGAATGACCTACATAAGGTCAGCCGAGAAACCTGTGGCACTGAGCTATTTCTTAGTCCCACACCAACAGATATAACTGTAAGGCTGCCAATAGCAGCCCACATTTCAGGTCATGCAGATTTTGCATCGCGCTTGGTTCCCTGGCTTGGGCTGATGTTTCTCACTGGTGGAATTTGTGCAGAAGCGTTGGATGTTTCATGCCCAGGTGTTTTTTTTAAAAAAAAAAAAAAAAAAAACATTGCTTCCAAATATGCATTCAATCAATAGGAGACATGCAGACCAGTTCTTTATCCGTTGAACAGTCTAGAGCTTAGTGCAGCCTATTCTTTCAAGCAAAACATAAATAAGGTCACCTTGCTGCTAAAACAGATTCTAAGAGTCTTCATGCGAGATATGGGCATGTGTAAAGACAGAGAAACATGCCCCACTACACAAACTTATTTACTGTAAACATGGCTTTATGCTCGGTTTTTAAGCATGAAAATGGGACTCCATCTTAAAAAGAAAAAAAAAGTTCTTAGAATGGAAATATCTTTATGGTATTAAAGCGTACTGAAGAGAAGTTTCACTTACTGGTCTTGGTAGACTGTACTGATACATTTCTGGTCTGTATGTGGGCACCCACTGCACACCCGCTCTAGGTCGGGTCATGGTACCAGGAGCGCTGGTCACCACCTCTGAATAGGGCAAGTGTGGTGCGGAGCTGTAGGCCTCCTGCCTGCTCTGTCCTCCGTGACCTGCAGAGGCCAGGCTGAAAGCCTCTTCCAAGAGCATATGCATCTGTTGTCGAACCTCATCAATGGAGGGCTGAGAGCTTAAAGTTGAGGTCTCTGAGTGGCCTTTGGCCTGACGGGACCTGGTGTAGTTCCGAGGTTCAGTGACACGGTCAACATTTGTTTCTTCTATAATTTCAGGCTCAGTCTGTTGGATGGAGTAAAAGTATGTACACATAAAAGCTTTACAAGACAGCATTTCTGCCGCTTCACACAAAACATTCTCGAACACTGATTTAACGTATGCAATGTCAAGACTTGTTACAGTATAGACACATGACAAGAATTTGAAAGAAATTACATCATGCAGGCAAGGATAATAGCCAGGGATTCAAAGACTCTTTCACATCCTTCATTGTTTGCAGCAAAAACTATCAGAGACGCTCTTGTAGCATATTAAATTGTTAAGGATTCACTTAAAAACAATGAGAATTAATGTTTAAATTCTTTTCTTAGTTGTTAGTATCAATGGGATACAACTGTACCAGGAGTACAGATCCCTAAATGGCACCATTACTACGAAGGACTGCATACAAGGGACTGCTTGTTTCAGCTACATGGACTGAGGTTCTTCTGTTTACTCACATACATTAAAGTTGCAGAAGATCTAAGGTTTAGGAGTTCTCCTGAGATTTCCTAACCTCCCCCTGTGCTTCCCCTCCTCAGGGAGCTGCAGAGAGCAAGGAGGTTGCCTCCTGGCCTCCTCTCTTCCAGACTGGGCAACCCCCAGTGCCTCGGCCCCTCTATTGAGATACTCCCAGGGTCCCTTCTAGGATAATAACTGCAACCAAAGAAAAGCCTCTGGAATTGTACTGTCCAACTGGATGATTAATAGCCATGCTTCTTCTGTTTCATTATAACCGTAAAAATATCAGCGAAAGGAATCCCACAAGAGACCTATTGGTACCCAGTGTTGAAATAAATCAGGCTTTCTGGTACAACCCCTTGGTGAAGCCACTACAACTCTCCTTGATTCTGTCCAGTAGAAGAATATAATGTTTAAAATAAATCATATGAATAACAGATTTTTAGTCATTGTCGACATTAAGCCAGCTTTGACTTATCAACTTAAAACTGGCCCTAAGATTTGGGAGGAGACCGGTGACACTTCTGCTCAAGTTTTAAAATTTATTTCTATTTCCTCATAGCACTTTCTATGCTATTTTCTCTTTCATCAATTGAAAGACGTAAGTACTGTAGATAGACACCACTATATGTTAACATTGACATTAGACATATTTAAAAGCCATTCAGGCACATTTATTATGTAATATTAGAATCACACCAAGAAGGAAAAGCAAGCCCTGTACAGATGTGGAGTTTATCCATTTCTAGCAGGATTCTGCTGCTGCAACAGTACCATGAAATCACTGTATCATGAACTTCTTCATGTGAACACCAATTCAAAGCTTTTTGAGCATTTGCATTACTGTAACTGTATCAATAAAGTTAGATGAGTACATTCTTTTTCATATTCTTAGGTTTTTATAATGAGGTCATTTTCTTCCCTTTACACAAAAAAAATGCCTTTTTTTTTTTCTGCCCTAGCATAAAGCTCATTAGCAGCTCAAAGGTTCTAGACTCTTTCATTACAGCATTTGCTCTACTCATAATTGTCTTTGAAGATCTCAGAAGTAATAAACATGTTCAAGTTTCCTTTGCGTTTTAGGTGAAGATGACCATCCCCAAACCCTGGTTGGATTTATTAAAATTAGAAGATAGGTATCCTTCAACAATAACCCATTGATAAAAAGGTGCTATAAAACTAAACACTGAGAATACTGAGAATACCAAACAGTAGTGTGCATAAAAAGCTACACATTCTGTACAGACAGGTAGGTGATTACTGACCTTATATTCTGATCATTACTATTATTGGGAATAAAATATTTTAGACAACTGTGACTGAAATAATAGATATCTTTATCTGAGGGAAACTATTTACAAAATATTAAATAAAAAAAAAATCAAATAAAACATTAGCATGGAGTGAGAGATTTTCGAGCTCTTATTTTCCTATTTACAGAGCAGGGCAAAATTGGGCAGATCACCCAAAAACCATTGTGATTTTGTCGTGCGTGTCGATCTAACCGTTCTCAAGCTTTCTTCAAGATTCTAGGGAAACAATCTATGTTATTTAAAAACTAAACAAAAACCCCCACAAGCAACCACCACCATTTGTCATGGCTGGGAAGCTAAAACACCACGTATCCTAGGCAGGCTGGTAACAGCTCAAAAAATAAAAAGCAATTTGTTACTCTTCAAAAATCTCACGACTTGAAGGTAACGCAGAGTATCCGCTTCATGAATTTCCTCATTTGGAATGGCTTATCAAACACAACTTCCATGCTAAGTTGGTGAAATTGATGTTAAATCATGTAGTAGAAGGAGAAGGTTAAAAGAGTGGATCCTTTAAAACAGCAAAGCAGATGTCAAAACACTGTACAAGATGTTATTAGGTAAAAAAGAAAGGACACGAGGTCCAGCATACAAAGCAGCCCTAATTCATAAACGCATTATAGCATTACTGAGCTTTTTAACACCTCTTCTCAGTGGACCGCCACATAGCCCTAACAGCTGAAGAAACTAATCCAATAAAATAATTCCTCTGGGCCAATACCTCAGCTCTAAACATCTGAAGTACTTACACCCATCTCCAGAGCTCAGACTTACAGTGGTGTTTTGAAGCACCACGATGGGATCAACATGGATTCCATGCATTAACGCAGATTTAAGCGCCAGCTTGTGCCTGGGAGAGCAAGCCTGTCAAAAGCTTGGCAAAGCACCAAGGTAGCTCAAATAGGAGGGAGGGAGATCAGCCCACGCTGCAAGCAGAGGCTGGAGAACTAGATTTCAACATCCTGTTCCATTTTCCCATGGCATTTTTCTGCTTTCAGACAAAAATACTTCCACTGTTCGAAGAGGTGCACTGCAGTGAATCTGCAGCACATCGGTCAAAGAGAATTTTATGTAACTTATGAGTTAAAAAAAAAAAAAAAAAAAAAGACTACACCAGGGACAATTCCCTCTGCCACAGTGCAGAAAGAAAAGCAAGGGAATCTTGTGTGAGATATGCTGTTGTCAGAGAATGTAACTATGCTGAGGAGATCATGAGCCTGCACGAGCTCATTATACCACTTGCAGGGCTTTTAAAAATTTTACTTGAAAATCTTTTCTATGCAATTTACACAACATATCCAAGTGTATTTCTAACATACACTTGGATACATATATGATATGCTCATTTTGCACTATTGGCAGGGGGCCATGTGTGCTGCTAGAGTGCTTTTAACATTCATTTCAGAAAGATTTTACCTATGAGAAACTACGTTTTAGTAGAATAAAAAAATTCCAGGCTCTTCTTGAAACACCTGATTTTCAGAATACAGAGGAAAGTCCAGCTTGATGATGAACTATTAAGAAAGTTAACACATAAGCAGGGCAAACACAAAAACCTTTCTTTTTTTGCAAAATGTAGGCTGTTTTAAGTGCAACAGGGTGGTTCTTTGCATTTCTTTCATTTTCTCTCTTTTTTATTTTTATTTTTTTTTGCAAGTTAGTGCAATATATTCTTATGCCTCAGAAAGCAGTGAGGCAGTCATTCCAATTACACGGCACAGCCTGACTCATACAATCTGATGGGAAGTGTCAACATGCAGGAAATGATTTTCAGAAACTCAAAAGCTGACTTCCAAAATCACTATCCGCCCCACTTAATTCTGTAAAATAAACTTTCCTGAACACATTCCTCGACCTTGATAAATTCATTCACCTTGCTAAAAATACATCCCTGCCAGCAGACAGTTAACAATTAACCAAGTTGGATGAACAATCACCAGATTAACTTTCTCATTTTCCAGAAATGCTTAGATCTTCTACAGGAATCGATCTTCAGGGTTGGCTGTGCTACAGCTTTCTGTATACGTAATGGACTGAAAAACTCTACTTTACCTTAAGAGTATGGGCTTTTTTCATCTTCAGTTTGGGTGCATGCTGTGTCAACTTAGACCCAGTGTATGTTCACCTTGCACAAAACAACTACCCTAAACTTATGCTGGCTGTGTGAGTTCCTTGGACCATAAACCAGTGCAGAATCTACTCTGCCTGGTTTTAACATTTAAATATTCAAAATTCTCCCAGTTCTGAGATAGTAAGAGGAGAACAAGAATGTGGCTATTTCCTAGGGGTTTTCCACAAACCACTGACATCTGGACTTCAGTGCAATTCCTAGAAGTTGGTTGTCCATTCTTCTGAATCAAGAGAGCAGCATAAGGGGTAAAGAAAAAATAGGATTTTAATTACATTGAAAAGATATTGGTATCCTGCAAGCAGTTGCATACTTGAAAGAACTATCTAAATTCAAAAATCAGTATTTTTGTAATAATGTTCCGAGAGCATTTTGTTTCTATTTCAGACAACAAAATGATGTAAAGTATAAAGTATGTTCAGCAGTCTGTGCTCAGAATATCCTGAGCCTCTTTCAGGATGCTGAGTGCACATAACGTCCTGTAAGGTCAAGCACCCGAGGACACTCTGGCTTGGAGCTTATCAACAGTTTTCCATTTTCAGGAATGAACTAAGTCTTGGCTGAGCCAATTTCACAGGATACACCTGATGCACTTACATCATATCCACTGTTACGGATTCCACGCCTGGGTCTTTCTCGAGTCACTAGGAGATCCATCTCAGTTTCTCCTGGGCTAGGACTGTTCAAAGACTGCCGGCTTCTGTATATGGAGTTCTTCATCTGTTGCCTATAAGACATCAGACAACAAAACAGTAAAATTAACAGAATATAAACAAACAAAAATTATTTTGTCATCATAAAGATCATAAAGAAAATGTCACTTTATTATAGGAGGTATATGGAACTCCCAGAAATCAACTGTAATTTAGAGAGATTGGAAATTTTGCTTGCTAGTAAAGAAAGTAAAATTAAGATACAGGCACCATATGGTAGAGTTTATCAATTAAAATACGTCCCTAGAAGATATCAGAACCCTTTCAGTGTTAGCTGGTATGACTTTATTTTTTAAATTTAAGTAGGTGCTGTTCCTAAAAAAAGTAACACCTTTCACACACCCAGATGGGGGGCAGAGATTTCGGTGACAAATTGTGAGCAGTGAGAAAGAAGTGGAACAATGTTCCATTGAAACAAACATCCAGCAAAGTGTACGAGAAAACAGGAGTGGGAGGAAACTGCTTGCAAGATGCTACATCAATATTTCTTATAACAAAACCAGGATAGATTCACAAAGAAAAATTAAAAACTGCTACATTTACAGAGATTCTAGTGACCAGCTCTTAGAAATTCTCTGGGGCATCTTGGAGATAAAAGTCTTGAGGTTAAGGTCAACAGGCAGAAAGAGAGTTACAAAAGACCCAGAGAGACTGACGTTTACACAAATCAGGAGGGATAAAGCATAGGCCAAAAAAAAGAAATCAAACTCAACAGCAACCAAGCTTTATATTTCTCATTAAACTAAGTAAATCAGATATGGCAATTTTTATGTTCCTGCATTGAAGGTCTCAAATTCTGTACAAGATTTATAACAGGCACATTAATACTTGGTTGATGCAGTTGTGATATCTTATAAGGGTTTCAGGTACACAACTCTCTTACATATGCAGATTCTTGACCTGATTACAAACTATTAAGGAAAAACTCAGAATAGGAGGTATAATCAGAAACATCTTTAAAAAAAACTGCCTGGAGACTGCCAATTAGCTCATTTATAAAAGCTTTACTAATGAGAAAGGAGGTATGAACACTAACAACTAGCATTCAAATGGGTTAGCGAATGCCTCCTGGGAGCACAACTGAAACATTTTATAACATTAATTTTAACATGCAGAAAACTCAAAAGAACCAAGAGCACAAAAAAATGTTTGTTCTTGAACAAATCAAACTATTAAGTGGCGATTTGTTGTAAATCACTTTTCAACAGCATTTCAAACAAAACCAAATTGCAGAAGTGATCTTGAATAATGCAATCAGCTGCACCTGTCTTATCCACTGTATTTCGGAAATGTTGGAATAACATTATTTAAGCCAGTGGAATACACACAAAAGAGGGAAAAAAGAAAAGGAAAACAGACTTTTCCCTAGAAATTTTGAAATCTTTGACTAACTTCTTAATGATTTAAAAGAAAACATTTTAAAATAGATGCTTATGTGCTGTAACAATAGCCATCGAAACAGTTATACAAAGCAGGAAACACTGTGAATCCAGTATTTCGATTTCACCCTAATCTTGATAGCTTTAAAAGAGTTTTTATTTCATTACGGAAACACAATTGTGTTGATTCATTCAGCAGTAACTTAAGCCACATTACCTTCAAGTTTTATTCAAGGTTTTCCTCTAGAAGTATGTTGTTTTAGTCATCATACTTTTACTTGCAAACTGAAGGCAAAAATGCTGCAATGTGTGCGTTAGCACATCCAGTTTTAATACAGACTTCAGAACACATCTGTTGGCAAGAAGTTCTTAAACATCTGCAACATCTGTAACGTTCTCAAAATGCTTAGCATCTTTATAGAGAAATGTGCCATAAGTGGTTCCTATTTCTCACTACGTACAGATACAGACTATATATTCAACAAGTAAATCCAGTCTCTTACGGTTCAGCCACAGAAGGGAATCATTTCTCTACAGTAGTGCACCTGCCTTCAAGCAGTTTCTATGATGCCAGTAATTGCAATCTCAAATAGACTATGACAGATCTACACAGCACATTAGAAAGCACACAGGGAAAAAAAAAGCGTTTGTAAACCTTTCAGCACATTGGCATACGAGCAAGCAAGCATTTGTATATTTAACAAAGAGCAGACGGTTAGCATTAAAGCTTCATGTGCAGTAGTTTAATCATTTCCCAGGTGCCACAGCATAAACATCCAAAGTAATGCCTAAGTCCTTCACTATATGTGCACCACAGCCATATCAGAATACTTATTTTTTTCATTTGCATCTCATGACAGACCGCAGACAGAGCGGGACTCCTGCATGTTAAGGGTTCAGTGTATTAACTTTCCATTGCTTTTGAAGCAGCTTATTGCCTACTCACTAGAAAGCAGCACAAGAAATTCATGCCTGAGGCCTTCCAGCAAGGATGTAAAACACCTTGTTAAGCCACCACCTTTATTCTCTATTGGACCGTGCAACACTGTCACCAGTCCATCAAGGGCTGCCATTTGACTCTACGCCTAAGAAAGTACACCTGATTGCAGTTGTTGCTCACATTCTGGATCAAAACTGCTTTTATAATTATCATTACAGTCTTTTTCATCTAAAAACACTGTTTTTCCACAGGAAAACTTTGGACTGAACTTTCCAGGAGATCCAAGACCATACCTCAAGGCAAAAGTACCATTTCCAGAGCAAATGTACTTTAATTTCCTCTTATAGATCAACTACTGCTAGTCCCCATTCACAGCAAGAATCAGAGCCTTTGTGATAAGAGGTGTAATGGCACACACGCTCTTTAGTAAGTCTTCCCCTCTTGCATTTTCATCACCCCTAAGAAGGAGGAAACTGAATACTACGCCATCCCTCTCTTGGGCTACACTGGCTAGGACTGGTGTCATCTCCTCCTTTGAATGTGTCAACTTGTGTATCAAGGAGCATCCAGCAGCAGAGCAGGTCCATCCGCCTACGCAGGCAGAGTTGGCACTTACCTCACCCTCTCATTTTTAAAGCAAGGAGACAAATATTGCTATGTTACTTTCAAAAGACAACAAAGCATTAACCAAACCACAGTATTGTTACATAACCTGCTAGCTTCATGTTACAGGTAATTCACCTGAATTGACTCTCTCTCTGTTTAGGACACAGGAAGGCACATGCACATTCTTGTGGATATTCCTGCAGGATTTACTGAATATGCAGGCACTGTAGAGGCTGCAATCCCCTATGCCTACAGCAATAGCTACATTCGGATAAAGATAGTACCAAAATAATAACATCACTGAACTTCGGAAAATAATTCACATGCTAACTTCCTGGCTTAAGTCTACTCTCCGTATTTACGAATAAAAATTATACTGCTTTTTTCATTTACTTGGAAAATGACAGAAAAACTTGGAACAGTCCCTTCCCATATTTTCTTTGCCTTTCAATTTACTTCTTTTTAATCACACGCCATTTTTATCAGATTACGTGCCTTCATAAATAATCACGGGCTATGTCGATTTTCTTCATGAAGTGGGAGGGATCAATCAGCAAACATTTGCCTGCTTAAGAACAGACCTTCCAATTCCTCAAAACCCCTGGACAGCAAGTTTTGTCCCAGAGGAAGAGCTGCATATAAAAATTCTCACCTGTTCTTAGGCTCAGCAAACGGAGATGAAACATCTGGATCGGGATCCAAAATGTGGTCAATTTCTTTCTGGTTTTTCTCATACATCCTTTTTCTGTCTGTCAACCCCTTGCTGTTGTCAACCTGTGGGAAATCATAGTACCCCTTCCTCTTGGCTTTCAAACGCAGCTTGTTGCGGTAATGCTCTATATCGGACTTCTGCTTCAAAGCCTTGTTCACCTAAAAGGCAAAAAGATGTTTCGAGGACTGTGCTGGGCTGACTGCTTCCAAACAGTACTCTTAGAGCATGTTTGATGCGCTTCATGTGTCATTTTACAGAGTGCTTTCTGTACCACACCGTGCCATCTGTAAGCAGCGAGGAACTGCAAGTGAACAGAGTTGCTGCATTTTTTATGGTTTGGCAGATGGTTAAATAATTTTAGCCTAAAATCTATGTACCATCTAAACAGTGACTCAGATACACCCACCGAAGAAAAACACTGATTATGTTAGTCAGTTGCTGTGACCCAAAGCAGTACTTGCTTCTGGAGACACTGGGAAGAAGTCACTAATGAAAATTACTGCAGGGTCCAGGAAGTACTGAGCCAGCACCTCTGGCTAAAGAAAACCACAAATAATTCATCGCTGATGGCTGGGGAAGTATTTTGGTGAGATGTCATCATAGGCTCATGTACGGTTATCTCAGAAATTTGTTCTGGGACCCTACCAGAAATAAAACCCTAAAATAAACTAGGTATCTTGTCTGACCTGGTGCATGTCACATTCCTATGGACACTTCTAAGTATTAAAAAAAATCATAATAATCTCCTGCTTCACATTGTTGGTTAGGGGAAAGGTAGTAATTTGCTTGGGATTTGCTCATTTCAGAGGCAGTTCTACATTCCTCTCACAATTTCCAAAATATGTATGTACAGAAAAGTGCATAGAAACTAGGAACATCATTCTGTTGGCTTATATAAATGATGAATTCTAGATAAGCCTTTCCCTGCGTTTAGAAATTGCATGGCACATCAGGGCTTAAAATACAAGCATGAAATAGACCATGACACACTGCTTAATCCAGGCCCACATGGGAAAGCCATGACACCGTCTGTTACTGCGTTTCTGGTGGCAGCACACAGAACAGCAGCAGAGAGATTCACGCTGATCTCTGAATAGCTGTTGCAGTGCAAGTTTGCAAACAAGAAACCTCTCAGGCTTGTACATCCTCTTTAAGAACTCTATGTAGCATCATAGAATAGTTTGGGTTGGAAGAGACCTTTAAGATCATCTAATTCTAAACCCCCCCATATGAACCTCAGTCCTTTGTGAACGTATTTCTCAAAAAAAGACCTACATAATCTCAATACACAAGTATAGGAGTCAAAGCATGGTTTTTAGTCAGCATCTCAATCTTTGCCATTCCACCTTGTTCCCAGGAAACAGCTGTGCCCTTTGTGCACAGGCTGGAATGCAGACTGAGCAAAGCCATGGTCCTGCTCTATGCCTTCTCACTTTGAATGAGAAGTACTGCTCAGTATAGAAAGGGTAGATTGGGATCCAGATCTACAGTCTCCAAGTTTACCTACAAAATTCACACGGAGAAAGACCTTGATCTCTCTGCTCTTATTACTTGTTCTCTTAAAATGAATATGATAAAATGGAAAGATATTAAGTTAAGAACATAGAAAGTTGCCTCTTCCAAGGTCACATACATTCACATACGCAATAAGGAAACAGATTTAAATTCTTTGACCTTGGAGCCCACAGTGGTACCTGGAGCTTTATACGGAATCAGAGAGAAAAGTTCCTACTAATCCCCAACTCCAATAGGCTTAAGATGATGCCACCTCTGGATAGAGCCAAGGAAATAGCTGCAGACATTATCAGATGGTCCTTACCTCTCCATTAATGATGGCAGATTCCTGACTTCTATCTGATGCAGCATGAACAGCAGGTAGTGCCACAGGTTTGATAGCAATCAGCTGTACAGATCCAGAAGAGGTGTCAAAGGGGTCAATGGCAGATTTGGCAATGTTATCAAAGAGAATGCCTCCTTCCTCTTCATCACTGATGGGTACTAAAGCACATCAAACATTCAGCATAAAGAGATACTTTTACTGCATTTTAAAGGTAAAATTCAATGAGTGCATGCTTAGAATTAATAATATGCTTAGAACACTTCAAGAGCAGGTCTAGGAGACTTTCACACTGAAAAAAAATCCCATTAGATTATAGATGGCATTCAGCATTCCAAGAATAATATAGCATTCCCCCAAAAAAGTTGATTTCCAATATGCACTAATAAGCTGAAAAGAAAACAAGAAGAATAGCAAAGAAAATGCTATGAAAAAGGCAACTAAACTCAAAAGTACCTTTTCTTACATTTCACATGGAAAAGACGTTACACCCACATCAAAGAAGCTGCCATGTGCTAAGGGTCTGTAGCTATTCCTGATCTAAACAGACATTTATTTTTCAGTGTCTTACAGTGTAAAAACATGATGTTCTCAAAATCTACTGACTTTAGCGAAAGGTATTAATTTAAAAAATAACATCTGTTAAAATGAAAACACAAATGTTGCATGTTAAGACATGCTTAAGAAACTAAGAGCATCCAAGTACTCTTTTTCACTTCACAAAGAAGTACCTCCAATGGCTGTAAAGGTAAGGCATCAGAATTTGTTGAGAGATAGGAGATTTGGAAATCTTCAAACTTAAATGCCACAGTGAAACACCTTTATTTTTATGTAACTTTCACATACAATCAGGCTCCTTCAACTCCAAATTTCATTTGTGAAGCTGCGCTACTTTGTCAGCTGTTGAATCTTAAACCTAACTTTATCTTCCTTTTGGAATAAAAGATTGACTCTAAAACACAAGCACAAATTCTACAAAGGGATTCTTGCAAACATTTTTGAATAATTGTGCTATTGAAGGGAAGAATGTTTGCTCCCTATCTTAAGTGACAGGAGCAGAGATCCTCTGCTAAAGAACAAAGTGGTCTGCTCTAAATTTATTTCCTCTGAAATTACACTCTGTTTTAATATTTAATCACTGCAAAAATTACAATGGACTTGTATAAGCTCAACAGTTAAGACAGTCAATGATTTTTGTTAAAAAAAAAAAAAAAAAAGATTTGACAGTGGTAATAAAATATGAACCCAGTGAGTAAGCTTATTATCCTTCTGTGCATTCAGCATAGACTGGAGCTGACACTACTTAATCTTTTGAGAACTATATGGGTGACATCACTGTATCATTAAATACTGTCCTTCTAGCTTCACAGAACTGTCCAAATACGATAGAGAGTCTTTAGCCTGCCTCAAATCCCCCGTCCATCCCAGGGTTGTTCAAAGTCCGAATCTGAATGCTTGCAGAAGTGAGCACACCACAAGCCTGACTCGCTGGAATTAAATAGCCAGGCTCCCACTGACGGCCATGCTTCAGGATCTCATAGAAGCAAAATCTGATGAACAAAGAGCTAAGTGCCTATCACAGGCAGCACCTCAATAGGAAAGCATTTACATCACAATGATTATAAAAGGAAAGCACACATTCTTCCCTCTGGGTATTTCAAATACGCTCAGTTATCACAGAAGCTGCCTGATGCAGTTCTGGTTTGGCTTTTTTTTCCCCCTGTAATTCACTACAGAAGCTTCCATGCTACCCTAATGAGCTACCTCATTGGTGTCAGGGCCTAAAAGAGGTGATGGCTATCTTAATTATATCCTGCATGAGCAAAGGTGGTCTCTCCCAACAATTCAAGTGAGCTTGGATAGCATCCCACCTGTGGTTCACGTACCAAGAAGTTGTGTAATCACTTCTCCTTTGCTACTGCCTCTGTGTTTGCCTGAACCAGGCATAGCAAAAAAGGTGGTTAAGCATCAACTTATGAAATCTGACTCTCTTCAAACATTTTCTGCATATCTTACTTCACACAGAAAGCATCAAGAAGTGCAGCTGGTTGCACCCCAATGTTTCACAAGGACTCGGCTTGCCAAGGACCAGCTGTGATCAGGCACCCACAGAGCATGGCTAGCTACCAATTTATGGGTTGCCTCCTCAGACCTCATTTCAGGATCAGAAGCCTGCATGTTTACCTAATCAGAGCTCCTCCAGTCCTAAGATACATTAAAAAAAAAAAATTAAGGTAGAGAATCCTTAATAACGTATGGCAACCCTTTCTGATGTGGTGAATGAATGCAGAAGGCACAAGGGTCAGCCTTCTCATTTCTGAGTACAGCTCCTGCATCTAGCATAGCGTCATTTGCAAGGAAATAATAAGTAAGTGGAACTAGAAATTGGAAGTGGAATTGGAATTCCACCTTAGCTTAGCATTTGTTCATTAAATGGTATTTACGATATAAAAGTATTTTTTCAATTGCCCTTTTTTCACTGAAGAGCAATAAAGAGCCCAAGATCCACAGTTACCAGCGTGTTGCTGCAGTTCAGATTGGCAGTGAACCATAAGCAAACGCACTGGGAATTTCAATACTTGCTCCTATCTGTCTCCTTCAGAGAGAATTTCACAGCAAGTTTGACAGGACTGAACCACAGCCACCCCTAACTTCAACGAATCAAAAAGGAAGCTCACAGAGAAGTGGAAGTCCTTCAGTGTTTGCTCCTGATGTGCACTCCTGCCAGGGTAATTCCAGCCCTCTCAATGCTTCAGCTAGGTGAGCTGGATGGTCACAGGAAATTTTAGGAAACCACACAGGTGTTCTTGCTCCCTTGCTTATTATAATTAGCAAACTTGCTTATTATATTTAGCAATACGTAATTAAAGCAATGCTTTTGATTTCTTTTCTTAAACAGATGCACACAAGCATTTATAAGGCTTCACTGCTCCTCCAACTCTTGCTTGTACTGTGTGCATGCATATATTGCAAGACTCAAAAGTTCAGTGGAACAAAGTGGAAAAAAAACCACCTATTTAATCACCTACTTAATAGTAATGCACCTTCTTTGAAACATCTTGTGCTAGATATTTCATGCCACGTGATTCATTGAGACTGAATTACCCTACTTTATCTTTCTTTGACTGAAGTACATTAAGATTTATCCAAAGCAATCATTTAGTCATGTTGAGGAATTGCAGTGAGGATCACTGTGGCCCTGGGTTTTTGGCCATGACTGGAAGTTTATCTACACACCACTAGCTGTTAGTATACAAGATTTGCTAGATAAACGCTGCTTAAGACATTCTAGCCTTACCTTTCAGGGCAATTCTACATAGCTTTCAGAAGGCAATGCCAGCAGGTGGTGCTACCCACTTGTACCACTGGTGCTCCAGTGGTGGAGGAGCATCTGAGAGGATAGCTCTGCATGTTTGAAAATTCATGTAGGATATTCTGCTGTTAGTGTTATTAACTTATATAAGAAAAAAAAGAAATGGCCTGCGTCAGACTAAGATTCCCAAAGATGCACTGCCTGTCTTTCTCAGAAGCAAAAATTTCACAGATTCTGAAATCCCCAGAAAAAAGAATGGCATCTTCAGAGGAGAAACATGGAAATCAGCAGCTGGGAAACATCTGCACAAGCAGGCAGAATGCTCTGCCTTTTCTTAGGTCTTTCAGAGAAGCCTTAAAATTTACTTTGGATAAAGCAAACGTGAAGATCATGACCATGTGTACAACATGCAATCAATTCGGAGTAATGGAAGGACATAAAACAATAAGAAAACAAATGGAGTATATTCAATGAAGACCTTAAATTTGACAGAGAGAATGATGTCACAGATCTGAAAAGCTACCTCATTAGGAAAAAGTCTGCATTGGAGTATTTCAAGCAGAAACCCTGGCTACTTCATGAAAATTACATTAGTAGCAGGGAAATTTTCATTTTAGAGTAAATCTCACTATTTGGGAAAAAAGTTAGAAATTTTTAAAGTCATTCTCCATGTCAACTGACTGTCTCCAAAATGATAGAAACCAGAGATTTTAGCAGTAAAGCAGTGTTCGCTGCTGGAGGAGTTTATATGACACGTTTCCTAAATTAGTCCTGAACCTATTCAGGACTGAAATTCTTCTCTCTAAGACATTGCAGTATAACAGTACATTTTTGCACACACGTACACCTCATTTCCAACACTTCCCCAGCAGTCAGACAGTACGATTCTAAGCCTTTCATAAACACCATAAATATTAAACTTTGAGGAAAAACAAACAAACAAACCCACCCCTTGTAGACTAAGAATAATAAAGCTCAATAATTTCTCCTGGATGTTAATTTTCTGATGTGGAAAGTCTTCTAAACACCAGGCCATATGTTTTAGGTATTGCAGTCCCACAGTCACACAGGATGTCTACTCTTCTATTCCCTGCTTGCATTGTTGAGCTTCTATGAATCTATTTTGACCTATAATCAACAACAAGGATTTCCACCTCTAAACAAATTTGTCCCATTTATTTCAACTTCAAATTCTTCCACAGTGTGTATTTCATAATGTTTGTACAGAATCCAGACTCATTACTTGGCTGGCATTTCTATAGCACCATCATAAGCATGCTTAATAACTAAAACAACTGACAATGTTGATGACAATAGAAATAAGTCAGATAGGGAAGGCATGCGCACTTACATCAGAAGACCATTCTTCAATAAAGTGATGCTCTACAAGCTTTAAAGCTCTGCAGAAATAATTTTCCACATGGACAACAAAGCCATGGATTTGCTTTCTTCAGTGCTGGCTTTTAGTAAAAGAGCATAACCATTCAGACTGCCACTGAATCTGATGGCATGAGCACCTACACACTCTGAACATCGTTCCTTGGATGAAAAATGCTGTCAGATTCAATTAAGTGGCAAAATAAAGTTCATCCATAGGGAAGGCAAACTTAATTTAAGAAATGTTTAATTGCACAGCCACCTGCCTGTCCCAGTTCATTCAGAGGTTTGTTACAACAGGCACATTCATTAGCAGCACAGGAAGGCTATTTTTCTTGCCCCCCAAAAAACAAGCACAGAAAGCAGCAAGAAATAGTATTGGCTACATCTGAAGAAACAAAGGGTTTGTGTCACTAGTAGGGTGCTACCAGGGTCATAGCATGCTCTGTAATTGAAACAAACAAAAGCCAGCAAAAGGAATGGAAAAAATATGGGGAAATATGCCACAGAACCCAAAAATCTATGGGGAGTTTCAACAAGAATCAACGCATGAAACTTTCTAGAGGCTCAGGGAGAATAGTATCTGTTGCCAAAATGAAGAATTTCAGCTGTACAAGTGAAGTTTGTTAATTCTTACCTCCTCCCATGATTGAATGTCAAGAAATGATTCCAGAGAAGTCTAGGCGTTTACTGAGAGGGGATGAAGAGTTAGGTAAAGACCCCAAAAACATTTATGTAAATGAAGCAGATGCCTCACGATAAGGCAACAAAGGATGAAAAGAACAGATTCTTCTATCGGCATGACAAATTCTTCCAAGCACTCTGATTTGTCAGCCTTTCAGAGGCAGAGACATTGCGAAAGGGAATCATTTCACTTCAAACCAGTGCATATGCTCTAGTGCAGTTGCCTTGGCTGCTATCATTCTGAAAATAGAAAGACAAGAACCTCCAAAGGAGATAGATACATCCCAATCAGCTGTGACCCTCTAGAGTCACCAGAGAGCTTGGTTACTTTACATTAGAAAGCCAACATTAAAGGACCAAAAACTGGCAAGATGAAGCCCTTTCCATTCTGATATTGTATCCCACCCAGCACAGGATGTTTCCCAGAATATGTCAGTCCCTCAAAAGGTACCCCTGTAGCAGTCTGTCAAAGCACACTGCTACATCACTGCGACTGCACTCAATTGCTTGTTAACATATTTCATTTCAATTTGAGTCACTGCAGACAACTGCTCAGAAATTCTGAAAGGCTGGCTGTATCACTGAGCCACATCAGACAGCGTGAAAAATGTGGCCCACACTTCTGTAGAATAAAGGAAGCAGTGTATCATAGCTCTGTGTGGTTACATCCAAAAAACACTTTGATTTTAGCTAAGTTAATAATACAGCCAAGCTTTCCTCCCAAGACTTTGTTCTTACCGACACCTGATTTTCGGAGATCTCAATCAGATGAACTACAAAGACTAGATGGAAAATAAATTAAAAATGTAAAAAGCTTCTGCCTGGACAGAGAAAATTATGCAGTCATATGAAAAGCTTCTGGTATCTTAAGAAGGAGTGAGGTCTTTGACTGAACTACTTCTGAAAAGTTAGATCTGTTTTTAAAAACAGCATCCAAATTGCTTGGAAGATGAGAATTGTTCCAGGTAGCATTCCTAGGGTCAGGAATGGAAGGTTTCTTACACAAGGAAGTTTGACTCCTTGTGAAATATTCATGTCATCTGTGCCTTTTTAAGCTGATGAGTTTCTAGTACAAACCTGGACTCAGCTACAAGACTTCTCAACTCAAGAGGTACAGAGCCATGTGTTTCATCAAGAACTGCAGGAAAACGATATCCTTCCATCTCCTTAACATACTTTTCATTCTTTCCCCCTCTCTCCCCCCAAAACAAACAAGGTTTCACACCCACCCAAAGATGCCAAAAGCAAGGTTGCAAGGTGAAGCACTCAAAGTCTCTAGAAAAAAAAAAAAAAAAAAAAAATGGCCTGTGTAACTTCTGCTGGATTTATCTTGTGAGGAACTAGAGAAAGGAAAGATTTTACTAGAGGCTGCTGCAATTCTTCAAGCATATGTGGATTCAGCCATTTGCTGAACATTGGGCCCTGGTAAAACAGCAGCTGAAAGTGCTGACGTTCTGTTGTTCTCTTCCATGCTCTCTTTTGAATGTGCCTCAGAAAATGTCAGAAACTCACAGTAATACTGTTGACCAATTAATTCACTTCATAGTCCTCGATCATGTGCAGTTGAGCATTGCTTAAAACAGGATTTCAGTCTAACTGTCCAAAGACAAAGGAAGCCCAACCCATTACCTTCCAGACAGAAAACTTTCTGTTAAAACATTAATTTGCAATAAAAACACAGAAAAAGGAATTATCTTACCAAAATGTATCACTATTGTAATATAAAGAGGTAATTTGTTCTGGTTTTCTTCAGAACCAAGGCTCAGCCAAAGAGTTCTCCTCATCCTCCAGACCACCAGGTGCTTAAGCCAAGCCTGTCAGCCTACTGTGGGATTTTACATTCTTCCCTCTCAGCCCCAACACAAAGCATTTGGAGTCAATTTTGATACAAACCATACAGAGTTCATGTACTGAGGTAACATCCAGTGCTGTCATTTTTCCATGCAACTAAATGTCAGCAAGAAATAGAATCTAAAATTGGTCTGTAACTATGGCAACTAATGAGCCATTCCAACATGGAGTCCCCACATCAAACATGTGACCATCAAGGGATTCATTCCAGTTTTAGGATTCTGCTTTTCAAAGAAAATATGCAGCTTCTCTTGCTGACATGTGTATTAGAGGTGGCAGCCTACAATCAGGCTAGAGCAGGTTTAGACAAACAGCTGAGACAAAAACAGCTTCTTAAACTGGAAGGAAAAACAGCCAAGATATTCTACTGATGCTAATCACACCAGATATAGATATTTCCTTCCAAAAAGAACAAAAAGCCAGAGATGACAACAGCATTTGAAATCATAGCACTGGGAAATAAAGCATAGCTCAGTGACAAAAAGTAAAGGTGCCTTGATTTTTTTTTATTTTTTTTTTTTTGTTGTTGTTGTTGTTGTTTTTCATTTCTACTTCAAGAGGCATTTGGTGTGACAACTCAAAAGTCAGAAACATCTGCACATGCATATGAGAATAAACGTGAGGCTGGTTCTGCAATTCTGGTAAGGCTATTTCCTTTTCCATGACCTAATCTTCCTTCTGTTTTGGGGAACTCTCTTAAACAGTTATGCTTCCAGCTAGAAAGTTCCCATCTCTTTCCCAGGAAACCATGTCAATCCCTCTCCATACTTTCTCCTGGAAACCACCAGGTGACCCATTCTAGGGCCACAGAAATGAAGTCCCTCCAGAAGTAGCTGGGCTCTCTAGCAGAAGGATAGCTCTGCACACAAGGTATTTCATGCACGGGTTCCTTCAAAGCCAGAATAACTAGATGGCAAGAGCTTATATTTCTCCCATCTTGTATATACGTTGCACTACTACTTTCTAAACAGGTAAATCCTTCTCTTTCATTTGCCATTGAAGTTCCAGATCTTGCTGCCAGCATGCAGATGCGGTAGGAACAAGTGGCAAGGATCCCCAGAATAAATGGAGTATGGAGGTTTCCCTATGGTGCTAGAAATCATTCATCTCTTTTGCTGCTCCAAACAAGGAAGACCTTAACCACATTAAAAAAAAAAAAAAAAAACCATCAGAGTTCATATCTTTTTCATATCTTTTTTTTTTCTCCAGAAGAGAGAAGGTAAAATAATCAAGGAAAGAAAGCAGTTACTAGTTTTCCAGCAGAAATTGAAAAGTACATAGTTATTGTTACCCAATAAATTTGAAGCTAAAATGAAATTAAGATTTGAAACAAAGGGTCAGGATTGCCATGTATACGTGGAAAGGTTTCTTTAAAAAAAAGTGTATGTTCTAGATAGAAATGCAGTACAGCCCAGGATGTTAGGTGTTAGTCAGTTTTTGAACAAGAAACTGGATACTCTTAACAATTTTCTTGGAAGATTTTAAATCTAACAAAGCAAAACAAAGAATACCACGAACTAAATTACTTTGCCAACAATTGTAAACATTACCTGATCCTTTTTTTTTTTTTAATATTAGCTTCCTGGAAGCTAGAAAAAAAAATAAATTAAATATAAATTAAATAAAAAATAATAAATAAATAAATTAATTAATTAAATATAAAAATAAATTAAAAATTTCAGCTTTTAACTCAGGAAACCATAAATGTCATTGTCTTGTAAAAAAGACAAATTTGAAATAGTAAAAAAAAAATTTTTTTAAAAAATATAATCGAAAAACCTACAGATTTATGGTCCTTAAAAGTTAAGGCAATTAAATTTTTTATCTTGATTATGAAGGAACAATTCTCTTTTAGATAGATCAGTAAGAATACCTGTTGTTACAGGACTGGAATACAGTCACATGTCTATTATGAAAAAGCACTGCAAGAAAGACACATTAACAAAGGAAAATGAACAACTTCCTTGTGTGTAAACCTGCATGAATCTCAGTGAAGCTGATTGAAAAAGAGAATACTATATTTACACCAATTATATTGTTCCCCAAAGATGCAGTGCTCTGTGATACACGAATAGAAAGAAACGAGGTCACTCACAAAAAGCAGAACGATTTTGCTGTACAGAACAAAGGCCATCTCTGGTGCTGTGTAGCTGTCACTATAGTGCACTGCGCTTCTGCTAAGGCAGCAGAGTACTTCTTTGCATGGCACTTTTGTATGATGAAGATGCAATGATGGCACAATGTCACACCAGGACTGCCATTAGAACACTCCACAGAAGCTGCTCAGGTGACTTACTGGAGAAAGGAGACCTATACTAAGATTTATTCTTTATCTGAGTCCTCACTTCCACACAAATATTTCTAACAAAGAAGAATTACAAATTCCTGTTACTAACAGAACCTAATGAGGCCAAATCCAATTTAATTCCTTCCCTTTAAGGGGAAGTGATCAATTGGTTCAAACACAGTGTTTTCTATTCGCATGGAGAATATAGCTACAGAAGTTGTAACTCAGAAAAAAATAGAGAGATTAACAAAAGAAAAGCAAGGAAGAAAGGGAGGATTGGACCCAGCTCTCAGCCAATGTTCCTGATACATCAAGTCACAGATCACCACTGCCAACCAAGGACTCACAAAACACATCCAGCACAGTGTTCTAAGAGCATCAGGAAACGCTGTCATTAAGTGCTGGTAACAAAAATCTATGATGTGGAGGATTAGAGATGGGAAGGTAAAGCTCTGAACATCTCACACTTTTCCAATTTATTTTTACCTATTTAATTAATTGGTATCAGAGCAGTAACGGAAATGAACAGCTTATACAGGAAAAAAAAAAAAGCTGTAAACCCATTCCACCTACTAGGCATCATTGCGTGTACAGCAGCTTGCTGGTTTAAAAACAAATGGAAAAATAAACAATCAAAACTTGCAGCGGCCCATGCGTAAAGTAAGCAGCACCCTGCTGCGTGTGAGAGCAAGAAATAACTGTCAGCAGCAAAACAGCTGCCGAAAGAAAACACCTGAAGGACAGCTAAAGGCACAGGAGGATGGCTGTGTCACATCCAGCACAGCAGTGGGCACCACGACAGGCGGCTGCAAGCAGCTCTCACCAGCAAACACTTCTCACCGTTTCTTTTCCTGCCTTCGTCTTTTGTCACTTTCTGCGGTGCCACGACTTTCTGCGGGGAGCTCCGGCTGGAGCTGGGCTTTCCCGACTCGTTGCTGATGATGGAGCCGTTCTGGCTCGGGGACCGACTGCAAGTAACCATAGCAACAAGAGAGGCTGTAAGTTTTTCACAAACCTTGTTTCAAGGTTATTTCATCTACACAGTTTGCACCACTGAGTTTTCAGGTCTGATTTTGTACCAAAACGGTATTGAATATAAATAGCATGCACAAACAGAGGAAAAACAGGAACAGACTGATGGCAGGAGAGCACTGCTCCTCAATTAGTTCAGGGCTGATAGGCATCTTAAGCCACACCAAAAGCAGGCACCTCTCATGCACAACCCTCACAATGACAGAAGTGGCATTGCAGAGGACAGAAATCCTTGTCATTAATTCTGTGTCATTATACAGCTAAAACGAACAAGACTCTTGCTGTTATAAATGCAGCTAAAATAATTTCTTCATTACTTCGCTTGCATCAGCACACAACTATTTTCTCAGCCACAATGCAAAATCCACTAATTCCCTTATCTTCTTTTTACCTCTTTGCACTGAGCACAGTTTAACCAGCTCCATTATCTGCTGAAACTCCTAAGAAAATGTTCTTTTGTTTGCAGGCATTGTATCTCCTTGCACTAGAACTGCCCCAGACAGGCTGAGGAGGGAGGGCACAGCAGCCCCCATCAGTGCTGGCTCTCAGCAAAGAGCAACCCTGAGAACACGCTCTGCTCTGGGTGCTCGGGATCAAGCTCTCAGCTCAAGTACTCTTCTTTTGGAGGTGGGCAGATGACTCAGTCTTAATGCACAACTCAAGAAACGCAGGCCAAGGTAGAAAATATCATCTTTGGTGCTATTCCAAATTGATGCATGATGTCAAATTGTTCCTAGAGGTGAAACTTGCCATCTATGAGACCTGCATAGTTACATACGCACCCACCTACAGTTAAACACTTCAGATCATCATGACTGGTAAAAGGAGAATTTAAACAGGTTGCATGTAAGGAAAAAACTAGTCACAAGGACTTACATTTAGAGAGAGAAATCCAAACAATTCTACTGCTGTCGAAATAGCTTTATACCCAGAAAAAGGTATCAAAATAAAAATACCATGAAGATCAACCCATTACTGCCATGCTATACTGCCAGTATGAAACATTCGTTTACCTCTTCTTCTGACTGCCCTATCCATGTAAGAGCATTTACTGTAATCAGAATGGGATGGGACAAGTATGAGGAACTAATTCCTGGGGACTCTCTTTCAAGGACAGCCTGAGCGGAAAGACGTTTGACACCAGCTCTCCCCAGCTCTGTGACTTCAGGAGAACTCAGCACACACTCTACATCAGCTCAGCTTGAGGATTTTCTTGAAGTTCTACTGAGAATAAATATTCTTGAAAAGAATTTCTCCCCTGTATATCTCCCTGCCCCTGCTAATGAAGAGTCCCAGTGTATAAATCATTCCAGGGACAGATCAATAGCTGAAGAAAAGTTGATCTACTTGGGAACGAGGAAAAGAAACAAGTATAGATAGCTTGCACAATTATTTCCGCTCCCACTAAGGTAAATATTCATCTTTTTAAAGCAATCATTGTACTTATTATCAGAGAAGTTTCCTTCGTGATAACTTGAGAAGATATTCTGATCAGTTACCAGCCACTTCACAGCAGTTTGATTTAAATTGACCTTTCCAGACTGCAAAGTAACCAGGATGAAAGAGCAAATACATAAAGGTCAAGAAATATTTCTTCATCTTAAGAAATCATTAAGTTCCATCCCCAGACACAATTCAAGAATGAAAAGAGATTGCCATTCTACATGTTCTCACTTACTCAAGTAATCACTCAGAAGGAGGTAACAGTAACTCTGAAGAACCATTGCCAAGAAGGGCACACAGAAGCATCACAGGTTTTTGTACGCTTCTTTAAAGAGAGCAACTTTCCTAGTGAATTCCTAAGTCAAGATTGCTAATCCACATTTGCTTAAAAAACGGGCAGATTAAGTAGAGGGGGGATTTCTATACCCATTCCAAGGACTGAGTTAAGGTTCTTAATCACTTTTTTTTTTTTTTAAAGACTATTATAGGGCAGGTTTACCTGTGTCAGAATGGCTCTGGAGAAGTTGAACAAACATTTTAAAGAAAATTTTCTGCAAAGGTTTATCTGTGATAACACAGCAGCCAGTATAATGGTGATCTTTCATTCAGTTTCACTGGGGACGATACAGGGTAGACCTTACATAAAAGTTCCTACTGGGAAAGGCAGCGAAGAACAGATTCTTGAGGATTCCACCATAAAGGAAGACTTCAAAGTTCAGGCAGAGGTGCCATTGACCACACAGTGGAGTAGAGCAAGGACTAGTTGGGTTCCTGGAGGGAGAGCTTCTAACATGCATTCAGCCCGGAAGACTTACTTTGAAAAGACTGTAAACCTGAGAAACTTTAGAAACTGATGTCACCTAGTCTGTTCTTACACACTCTAAAGTTCAGTCCTGCTACAGATACTCTGAATCCAGAGATCCTGCTTTGATGATGTAAATTCATGGATGCTCAGTATTTGCTCTCCAACTGATGGACTGATGCAGTCTGCCAGCAGTTCTAAAGCAATTTACAGTCACAGAAATCTCATCGTTTGCTTTATTTGAAGAATGACTGGTGTTCATCCTCCAGAGTCAATGTTTATTTTAGGTTTTCCTCTTGCACAAGGCCAGCAAGCACAAGACAGGCACTTCTCATTTAACTCCTCTGCTCATATACAATCTGTGAAGACTCTTCACTTTGGCTTACCTTTCATTTTGCAGCAAACTTACACATCCAGTACAGACTAATGTTATGCCAAGTATATATCATGGAGGAATCATCTGCCACACATGGTGCGTGGGTACCAAACCCTTCAATTTTCCCTAAGCCATGCAACACGTACCCCATTCACCCTTCAAAAACACACAACTCCATACCTTTTCCTTGTTTCATTGGATTGGGCTGTTTTAATGGTGCTCCCATCCTGAGTGATTTCTCTCTCCTGGGAGGAAGGAGCATCTCTGACTGGAAGTGGAAGTACGACAGTCTCCTGAGTTACTGGTAAAACTTCATCTTCGGCCCCCTGCTGACCTAGATGTTGCTTGGCATAGTCAAAGCCTTGTACTGGCTGTGAAAACGAGTGGGAGAAAAAAAAATTTCCAGAGTGTGTCATATGTTAAGAACAAAATTTTCACTTGAATATACAATTTTCCACTACTGCTTCACTTCTTTAATTAAATAAGCTAGAGGTAAAAGTGTGTAGATTGCAATACAAATGTCCAACAACACAATTTTTCTGATAAGATCTCCATTACACATACTTAAAACATGATTAGTATCGAACTTGGCTAACCTTTCTTCCCCTGTCTGAACACCCTCAGAAATTCCTTTGACAGACAATGCAGAAGTGAATATAAATAAACAGAAAACATGAAAAGGGAGAAAAGCAAGGCCATACAGAAAGCAAAACTTCTTCCATGAAAAAAATCTCTTGTTTCCAAAGGAGGCAGAAGTAATTTATTCCAGATGAAAACAAAGCAAAAAAAAAAAAAAACACAAATGAAAGTTTTATGGGCAAAATTCCACCCCCCGCCCCCCAATTTATTCTTCTCAGAATAATGAAATCACATTCCCTTCGGCTTTCAAGTTGCCTACTGGGAAGGTTCTCATTGATTTTACTTGTTTCTTTTGGAAAGTGGCATTTGCAAGAGGCTTGCAGCCCTGGCAGCCAAGTGCTGTGTGCCCAGCCTGAAGCCATGGCTGTGCTTTCCTTGCTGCCTCTGCAAGCAAAAAGCAGAAATGACAACGCATTCAGGGCAAAGCAGCCACTGAAAGATGGATTTTCCCAACAGAGAGATTAAATAATTCAAGCAAAACTTAACTTTCAAAAATGCATTCCTACTGGGAAGACAAGAACCACTCATATTTCTGGACAATTCTGGGACAAATATGTAACATGTAAAATGTTCTTGCTGCATTTAACTGAGTTAATTTGTCCCATAAATGTGCATTCTTTCTGAAGTACAAAGACTATTTGCAGAATGCTAAAAAACCATCAAAAAACAATTCCAAAGATAGGTAAGGCTGATTTTAACCCTCAAACTTACTTTGGAGAACACATCAAAATTACACATTTAAAACCAAGTGGTCCCTCTCAGGATCCTGTCCAGCTGCCACTGAGCATTTTCACTCCAGAAGAAAGTCAGGCTGATAAAAAAAATCCGCTGATTTGTGCACAGAAAAAGAATGAGCTCTTAAAAAAAAAAAAGAAAAAAAAAATTTCCCTTGTTCTGTCGCTTCCTGAATCTGGGCTATCTCTAAAAATACATATAAATTTCACAGGCAATTTCGTCTGAGAATGAAAAGTTGTGTCCTTAAAAAAAAAAAAAGTTTTTGTTTATGGGATGAGTCTCCTGCTTTCTGTGTTGTCTGCTTAAACCAAGGCTCATGTGTTCAAATACTTCAGAATTAATCTGATAAACAGCTCCAGTGTATGAAGGAGATACTAATTGGGCTAACTCTGGTCTGGGGAGCAGACGACTCCATGCACTGGCACGATAGATCTTGCAGTTTACCAGAGGAAAGCCAATTCACCATCACTACCCCATGGCAGTCATGATGCTACCATCCCTGACAGCCTTCTGCTTGCCCTCTTCTGAAGGCAAGGGGCCATAAAAGCAGCCACTAGCTACCAAGGGAAGAAAAGAATGAGAAAAGGAAGTAGTAGCTGTGCAAAGACAATTAGGGTGAACTACTGCACCCCATCCCAGACAGTAATACTTTCAATCAATAAAATACTTCTCAGCCTTAGTATCTGTATTAACCATCAGTCAAAACTACCCCAGTTCTTCTGCAAAAATAGGCATGAAAAAAGAAAGTATGATTAAATCAGGTATTTCTCCACACTGGTCAAAGAATAGAAGATACAACCTACAATTCATATCTTAAAAAAAAAAAAAAAAAAAAAACAACAGAAGAGACAGAATACCAGTGTTTTTACAGGATCCTACAGAATCCCAGCCTGTATGTGCCAAAGGAACAAAGTAAAGATTATTTAAATTCTACTCACCACCATGTCTGGTAACAAACTGCATTAAGGAAGAGCTGAAAAAGCCATCCTCAACAGCGGACATATTGCGTTAAATAAAATTTGATCTTGGAACCCTGCTCTGAGAAAGTCCACAGGAACAGATGGCTTTACCACCCCTGAAGGGAACTGGCAAGACTGAATCACGATCAGGCAGTGCTAAAGCACAGCAAGGATAGGTGTCCAATATGGCCACAGAACTCAGAGAGACCGACCGAGGGGGATTTGAATATCGATTTAGAAGACATGATTAGATGATTAAATTGCATTGCCTGGGAAAGGGTAAAACGAACGTGGAAAAATGTTACTGGGACATTTTTCCTTGTAATGATTATGAAAGACACTGATATTTAAATAAAGAACAAAAAAAGGGAACTAAGAGAAGAAAGGATGGTTATCCCCTCCTTCTGCATGTATACCCACAAACACAGGCAGCGTCTCTGGTTTCTTTTTTCCATGCCCTTTACCAAATTGACAGTGGCTGTTTTCTCATGGCCTACACTATTTGTTTTTGCTGGTTGGTCGTAGACTGCAGATCTTATCTCTGTTTACATTCAAGCTTATACTGTCATGCACTAAAAGAAAGGACTGATTTCAGATTACAGTCTTAAAGAGAAAAAAAAAAAAAAAGGCATGCTGTGAATTCAGAAGCAAGAGAAGTAAAAGCTAGCATCTGCCCAAAACCTCAAAGTAAAAACAAGCATCTCAAAACAAAAGCAGCATTTCAAGAACATTAAGATAAATTCAATTTAGAATTTTACTTATTTTACTTTTTTTTTTTTTAATTTTACAACTGGAAAGCTGTGAAAAATGAAAAACTGGGGAAGAAAAAGGTAACACTGCTACTTCCCTGCAACATAGTCCTGATGTCACTGGCTCCTCAGCCAATTCAGAATGGCAACAACACAATTCATAAGATACTATAAAATACACCGTACAAGAAAGGTCATTTTTAAAACCCTACTTATTTAGCTGTCAGCCTGTGAGAGCAACAAAGTCATTCCTAAATTACCAGGCAGAGGCAGCAATCCTGCTGTTACATCGCACCCCACTCTGCAGAAGGATATTTAAGCTGGGCGTTTCATTTCCCCTCTGTGCTGTGCTCAGGCATCCTACCCGCTGACATGGGACGAGTGAGTCCCCAAGGGCTGTGGCAGGCAGCTCTGCTCAGTGAAGAACTGCAGCATCCCTCTGCTTGCAGCAGCAGGAGGACTGCAGTGATGAACAGGCTGCTCTGCTCTGCCAGCTCCCCTGGTACAAGGGAGCACCGCTCAAAAACAGCGGCTGAAACCCAAGGCTGTAAGCATCCCGTGACATTCTCCTCATATCCAAAAGGTATCAAAAACATCCTAGTGATATAGAAGCAAACCTCAGGGTTGCAAAAACAATATATTAAAGCTGTTCCTTCAATTAAAAATCACTCTGCTGCGACCACACTTGCAGCTCAGATGCAGCATTAATCAAGCAGTCTCAGGTACTAAGCAATGAAATATCCCGTAGAATCATTGAATGGTTTGGGTTGGAAGGGACCTTTAAGGTCATGTAGTTCCAACCTTCTGCTGTAGGCAAGGACCCTTCCCTGTAGACCCTTCCCTCTAGGTTGCTCACAGCCCCATCCAGCCTGGTCTTCAGTGCCTCCAAGCAGGGAGCATCCACATCCTCTCTCAGCAACCTGTTCCAGTGTCTCACCACCCTCACAGTAAAGAATTTATTCCTACATATTCATTTAAAATGTGATGTAGACAGCTACTTGTATTGCCAAACCGCAGGGAATGCAGCAGTTATAGTTCAGGCAGTTATTGTTATTCCTGAGCTCACTAATGCTGGAATAAACAATAAAAACAAAACCGTTCTTTTCAAAATGATCTTATAACATTATCTTCCTAAAATACATTCCCTAGTCCTATTTTAAGTGAAGATGCTATAATTAGGAAAGACAAAAGCAGTCAATTTCCATCCCATCGCTGGATTTATACTTTATGGTCAATACAGCAGCGTATACTCCAGGCTAGATCTGGCTGAACCTTTACGAAGGAACCATCTTTGTGAAACTAAGCACACATCAATTTAGCTTTCATTTTTTCAAATTAGCTTTCTATTAACAAACTAAATTATATTTATTTCCTTGATTGTCAAAATATACCAAAAACAAACTGAAGAAGCTTCTATACTAGCACTGTAGTTCGGATCAGGAGTGCACCTTTGAAGTAAATCTCCAAGTTACCTTCGCTGACCATACTTTGATTCACATCATACCACAATTTCAGGGCTCACGAACCTTCTTTAAGATGAAAGAAAAATAGGAAATGCACTCTAGAAGCAGGCGTTGCACTGAAGTCGCAAACATGAGCAAATGTGCAATAAAATCATTTGAAATGAGTGTTGGGTGGATGCTGGCAGCTCAGCACCAATTGTTTTGTTCTGCAGATCCAACTCCTTTTTGACCACACTGCCTGCTGGTCAGTAAACACAGACCAAGGGAATAGGTTTCCACTCGATCACCTACATCATAGCCTTATTAAATCAGTTTTCCTGGAGAAAAGTCAAAATTGCAAACTCTTTTTCTTTTTGGAACGATAACTGTGGAATATTACAATAAGTTTTTTTTCTGTCACAACTCCAACCAGCAATCTTCTTCTTAAATAGTAACTTCACTCAGCTGTAACGTATCCCATAACGGTAACAGTTCAAAACAATGTACAAATTAGTCTCCCTTGTACTCCAGCTGGGACCTGAGATTACATATAGGAATTAAGTTGTGCATAATATTCACAGGAGCCCCAATCAATCATCATCTGTATTTTAGACATTTGAGCAGGACATCATGCGATATTGCAGTGATATTAGTTTTTTCATGTGTGTTTGAATATTACTTGTTTCAGTTTTCCAGATCTAGTCTTAATGCTACTTTGGTAATATCAAATAAATAGATAGGCATATTGGGAATGAAATGAAAATGTATTTTATGCATCATTTTTGATACAGCTGACAGCAGCTGTACCCATCTGCAGCTGTGCTAAGACGAAGAGAAAGGACCTGTCATATGCATCACACCTTCCTTCAGCTCTCCCCCCAATCTACAATTCTCAGCAAAGCAGAAATCACAATAATCCTCCTGTCTATTGCTTCAAGAAACCAAAGGATCCATCAATTACACCCAGCAGAGAAACAGAGTAAAAACTTCAGAAAGCAAGGAGATGTCTTGGATTTGCAGATCAGTCACTCACTTTAGCTCTTTGAGGCAGGTTCATCATGGTATCCGGTTTGAAGTCATTCTTGTTTTTCCTGCATAGAACTGCTGTAATGATAATGATGATGACTGTAACCACCGCAATGGGAGCCAGCACCGCCGCAATGATCCACAGGTTGTTCGGTGGGTTCTTCACCACAGCTACAGAAAATTGAAAACCAACATTGGTAAGTTTCACTGTGTAAATTAAAGACGCAAATTGCTTCCAAAAGCGCCTTCAGCTGCCTCCACATACCGATTAGTATAAAAGGATTTCTAGTACCTATTTATGCCTTTATATTTCTTGAGTAAAAATTAAAGAATCAGCAACACTGTTCAATTCGCATACGTGGCAGCAAAAGCTGCCATCAGCTCCCAAGCCATGCCAGATGACATTAGATATCACTCAAACATTCATTTACAGAATTATTTTTTGTAAAGAAGAGATTTAAGTAATATATCCTCTACTTTTCAAAACACAACCAACCTATAGAAAGATAGTATGTGCTGAATGTAATGCACAGAGCTCATGCCTGGTAGCAGTCTTAATGGCTGTACCAGAGTAAATCAAAGACAACAAAGCTAAGCACGCTAACAGTCATTACTGACACCAGCAGGGCAATAACAAAATGCTTCTCTTGTGCTCTAGGAATATTTTGTCATAGTTAAGATCAAAATTAATCCATCATTTCTGAAGGAGAATTGGTAAGGACAGAAAAAGCTATTTGCAGCTATATTAATAATGACACGAGGAAAAGGATACATTTCAGAAATGGAGTGGCATTTAAATGCTTTTAGATTCCATTTCACCAGAATAAAGTATTTTAGTATGCATGCTCCAACTTGGACTCACGTAAGAGAACCTCCTGTTACATAAACCCGTTACCATTACATTTCTTCCTTGAAAAACACCAGATAATCTCCTTATGATTCTGCATTTTCCTCCAGTGAAACATATTTTGTGGACTTCCACATGCTTTCTCTATTTATTTTCCCGTGCCACTGTTGGCTGGCATGGATAGGCAATTGTGAGCATATTGATGTAAAATAGCCTTTTCTACTTCCTTGGGGACTAATGCTTTCAAATGTCATTGAGCTTATTAGCTGTCAGAGGCACACAGCGTATTTCAGGATCAGACTGAATGCACACCATAATGCTCTGGCTCTGCAGCAGTTATGAAAGCCAGCTGAAACTGTGTTTGAAGGCTGAGCCCATTTTCCTTGCATTTCTGCACCCTCTTGCAAAGCCAATGCAGTTTGCTGGGCTGAGCAGGAATAGCACCTTTATGTACCTGATAGTAACAGTATGCCTACAGACTGCAAAAAAAAAACAAGCTGAACCCCAGGATTAAGTAATCTTTCAAGGTTCCCTTCTCAATGAGCTTATGTAATTCTAAATTAATGAGTCTGAACACACATTTTGGGAATGAAAAGGCTGTGGGGAAGGAAGGAGAATCTGAATTTTATCAGAAAATAATAACGTTAAGCAGAGAGCTGTTCTGTGAGCAGAAAATTATTGAAGAAGTACAACTGTGATTTGTGGAGGATGCAGAAGAAACAATGACATTGTGACAAATAGGACTAACATTTAGGAGTCCTAGTTTTAAACCCTGAATTCAGTTACTGTCTTCAACGTTACCATCAATAAGTCAATCTGTTGCTTATGCAAATTCAACAGGATTTTGGAGCAAGCTTTCATTTTGCTATAACTCAGTCCCTCATCTATGAAACAGGAACTCTTTTTTTTTTTTTTTTTTGTTATTCATCTGTCTAGCCCAGACTATGAGCTCCTTGGGGTAGATATCTTCTCTTATTGCATTTTGGTACAGAACCTTTCAATCTGCTGTAACAGAAATTATGAGTAGAAACAAAACTCACATGAAATATTTTCTTTGGAACACAAAGGCTGACTGTGAGCACTGTGTCTAAAAAGAGACAAACTGATTCCTTAATGGAGTATGAAGATAGTTCTACCTCCTACATTTTAAGCATTCTGGTTTTGGAATCTCAGTTACCCAAGGTCATAATTTTCACTTCTGTACGTTTTCTTTACAATACTGTACGCACATTTAACCTCTCTGAAAATCTATAGATGAATGAGGCTGCCTTATCAGATCACACAAGTACAAAGTTAAATGATCTGTGGCAGCTGCTACATAATTACCTAAATATCCATAAAAGTAACAAAACTCCACAGAGTCATAAAGCTGCTATACATTCTCTACAGCTGCTATAGCAAAAACAAAGCTGCTAAACATTCTCATTGCAAACAAAATAGTTTAGATTTTAAATACTAGGCTTTATGGAGGCAGGAATGGAAATCTGCAATTTTAGTCCCATAAAAGTCAATAACAGAGGATGATCAAATCCAGGATTAGGTAGAGTATATAGTTCATTCCCTGGAAATGACACCATACTTCAGCCTTCTAACTCAATCATGTGTTTATGGATGATACATCAATTACTTATTATAGTGGCTCCTTCTTTTCCTATCCCCATTACGTGTAATTATTTCAGTATCACTACTCCTTCAGGCAGAGAGATGGCTGAAGTAATGGCCCCAGGAAGTCCCATTTTATCTGCTGTTTAGCCAGTTAGGAGATCGAGTACAGAAACCCACACTGTAAGTTTAATTCCACCTGGACCAACACCTCAGACAATTGGAGAAATTCAATTAGTTGAAGGCATCAATTCACACAGTAAACTGTTGTTAAAAAGAAAAAAAAAAAAAAAAGATTAACAGAGAGAAACTTGAAAAGGACTCTTACGATCAGCTTGAACTTGAATCACATAACCCAGCGTCAGGGCCATCCGCTGGGAGTCAACAGTACTCAAAATTTTGGCAGCTGCAGTGCCCAACAAAGGTTTCCCATTGTACAAAGTATAGTATGTCAGTTCAGCTGGCTCCTTGGGTCCTGGAATTCGTTGGATTTTTACCATCTTTCAGAAAAATAAGAAAATGAGAGAAAGAAATAAACGCCATTTGTATCGTATCATTGCAAAGCCAGCAAGAAGTAATCTGAAGGCAGTGCATGCAGACTGTCAGATCTGATATAAGCATAAGCTGAAGGCAAATATTACAAGAGGAGCAGGGTATCCCCTCTATGCTACAGTCTATTAGGATTAGTGAGCACTGACTGCCTTCATGAAAATCCTTAAGCGTAATCCTAATGCAAAGAAAAGGCATACAGTAAAAAGGAGAGGTTCAAATGCTTGGACAGTACAGTCCTCCATAAAGAGGAAATTCTTAAAATCTGCCCCAATGTTGAAAACCACACTTTGCTAACACATTGCAGCTGAAAATTTCCCTCACATTTTACTGCCACATTCACTATTTTTAATCCTGGGCTAGCAATAAGAACTGTGCTTTCTCAGTTTTACTCAGGAAAACACCAGCAGAATTTTAAAATTGAACCTTTTCTTTTCCTGAGAGCAGAGGAAGTGCTAAACACCTCAAATGACAAGAGCAGAAAGGAATTTTGTGATGCTTCTCTATTACGTAATAAACAATTATACATCATATTTTCACGGAAAAAGTTGCAGAAGTTCACACGTTCAGTCTGTAAAAACATATTCCTTTTTCAGATCGTCAGTGAAAAAATATACGGAATGATGGGCAAAAAAAAAAAAAAGTGGTCATTTGTTTTTATGTCTCTCAACAAGCAATTCTTGAAAAAACAACACATAGCTAAAGGAAAGAGCAAAATCTTCTCATGGATTTCACAAAAGAATTTCCCTTTGAATCCCTCACAACTAGCATCATTTGGCCAAACTAGTGAGAAAGCAAAATAAGAACTTTTCAAACAAAAGAATGGTAAATATTGCCACATAGTAGTAAGATGACTAATAAATTACTCAGGGCTCAGGTGTCTACTTGATAATGTGATCTGTGGACATATGATTTGATGACCAACCTTGTAGAAGAACTGCCTCACACATTTTTTCAATAAAAAGGCCAAGTTCTACTCTTACTGAGTTATCCCAATAATAGAAGAACTAAGAAACACCTTTTTTCCACACTTGAAAACAAAAATCAGAACTACTCCTTATGTTGAGAAGGAGACTTTATGCTAAAATACATGTATTGTATCAGTCTTCACAGCAGCCAAAGACAAAATATTTGTTAGCACTGATTAGTTAGCTTTTAGGAGATGAGAGGCATGAAAACACGGCTGACCTCAGCAAAAGGAACCCATTATTAATGCTCGCATATTGCATGTGCTCCTTTGGTGCTCATGAAAATAGACAGGAGCTTCCCCCACACATTGAGGCAGCATGCATCCAGACAAAGCTCTTCATGAAGCACGTTTAGGTGCAACTGACGTTGGACTGATCACCTGCACAGTGTAGCTGCCCACAGTGGTGGCACGTTTAAAGCGTCTTCCTTGCTGATGGGACATCATGAACAGCGGGGCCAAGCGCTGCTCCATTAATCTCGCAAAGCTCTGATTGTTCAGTCCCAGTAATGCAATATCAACCCCTTGTATAACTGCAGGAATGGGGAAAAATCACACATCAGCACATCTTAGATAGATTAAACAACACGCAGAGCTGTTTGACAGGGATGTACCGACTCGCTGAGAAGAAAAATAACTGGGCAGTGTTCACAAGAGTTCTGTCCTCTCAGGGATTCTCTGCTGACACACGATGCGCTTTGTCTCACTCGCTGCACTGTTCTAAGATAATGCCAACCATGCTTCAGAAAATTAAATCTTCTTAAAAAAAGAAAGTCCAAGCCATTCATTTACCAAAATGGCTCAGAAAAACACCTAATCCATTATCTCCAACACAAAGGTCAGTGAAAAAGTTTGGGAGCTGTCTGGCTTTATGCTTACCAAAGGAACAGCCAGATGCTCCTGTTGGGCAAACAGCAAGGCTTTTTCCACCCAGCAGTTTTGAAATCTGAAGCTGGAGCTCTACACGACTGTTTAAAAATATTTATATTTGGGAGCATTTATCATTGAATAGGCATTTCCTAAATGCTAATGAATATAAAATATAAAATAAAATAAAATGCACACTAAATACACAGAGTTCAAACAAGTAATACAGCATGCTCATTTAGTTCATAAATATGTATGATTTTTCAGTGTTATTTAAAAATTCATCTGGGATCATCATGAGGAGTTTTTTTTTTTATTTTGAAAACATCATTTCCATTGTAGTACCAACAGTATTCCACCACTGTAAGTGCACAAAGGCAAAAAATGGATCATCAGTGGGGGTGCTGCACTTCAGAGGACAATCATCTCTGCATAAATTTATTTTTAACCTGAAAATTACAAGTAGACGTAACAGGCACCAAGTCACACTGGATTTTGGAAAGAGATTACAGAATTTATGCCATTTCATGTCAGGCACCTTTTCCTACACTCCCCTGAGTATTAAACAATTCCAGCTACAGGCACACTGATAAGCAGGCTGCTGGATCTACTGACTCAAAGGTGTCTGGGAAAAAGGGTCTCTCTCTCTATCTCTCTTGCTCACTGAGCACTTCTTAAGTCAAAATATATCTGAAGGGGAACTTGATACCAGTGAAACAACATTTTTTTTCTATAAACAGCATGTTATGCATTTAAAATTTCAGGTGAAAAAATGCAAAAGGTCCCAGGCTGGGTCAGCAGATACTAGCACACTTCCCTTGGCTTAACAGATCACCTCTTTTTTCTTCCTGGATTTCGTCTGCAAGTCTCTTTTGATTTCAGATTTAAACCCAAGTTGCAGGAAAAAAAAAAAAAAAAAAAAAAACACTGTTTTAATTCTGAAAACAGCTGCTCTTATAAACACTTAAACCCAAAATGGCGTAAATTCTGAAGCAAGTGCTGAACACAAGGAAGGTCTCTGCCCAAGATAACAAATCACAGTTGTGTCCAAGAGTAACTTTGGATACATTTGTCCAGTTGAATGCAACAGGAGTGTTCAGTGGGCAGCCACTTATATTCATACAAAATCACTGTGTATGAAAGACACTGTAGATGTATTACTACAACTGAGTACTAAAAGCTATTCTCCCAAACACGTGGAAGACAGAAGAAGATTAACAAGTACCTGTGATCACCCAGTAGTCTCTAGTTGACTCTGAGACATCGAGGTTGGGATATTCCAAAGCTTTAAAACAAAAGTCAAAATTATTTCATAATATTTCAACACCTCACACATTTTATGTCCCTGAACAACACAGCCAGACATTGAAAATTAACATTGATCTTTTCCATAAAGATAGTTACATGACTGCTCAACTGAGGAAGATCTAGAGACATAAATTCCAGGATTACAGTTTCTCTTCCATCTGAAAAAGGACACGAAATGTGAACTGTAAAGGTGCTACTGCACAACACAGAATATATCTTCTGCTGCCAGAATATTTGCTAGTGAACTTTCTGTGGGTAAAACCAAGGATTACCTACTACTGAAGATGATATATGATAAGTATATCTCCATGCTATATACATCTCTGCCACTTTCTCTACATGAGTAATCCTCCAGGAATGTAAGAGAACTTTCCATGGTCATTCTGTGATTTAATCCTTAAGTCAAACCACAATTTAAATATAAAATATTATTAATTAAAACACACGAACGTCAGCTTCCATTAAACAGAATACAGTTCCACATGAACTACAGACACGATTAACAGAACTGTGAAAATGGCTTAGAGTGGGCTATAGGCACACAGAAACCACAACACACTGCAGCATTTAAGGTATTACTACCATATGTGCTTACAGCTGTGAGAAACTGATGTCTGCTATTTTAGTGCTTTTTGTTATGTTTTGCATCTCAAAAGTGCACTAGGCTGTGAAGCTCAACACACTGCTAATTCTTTACGTGCACCAGCTTTATCTCAATAGACTTATGCAAGGTGGAAAGCATTATTACTGGGAGTTTATTTCAGGAGATATCTCTGCTTCCCACGTTGATATGCTGCCAATAAGTTACCTTGATTTTTAAACTCCACGGTGGTTTGAAATAGTAAACACTGTACAATATCTGATCATGAACAGTAACTGCTTCTGAGAAGAAATTTCACTCTATGTCCTGAGCTGCCCATTTCCACGACAGACCACAAGGGCTCTGGAAGAGCTGCAGAGTCCAGGTGGAAACAGTGTGGTCTGAACATGACAGCAACATTTGTCTGATAAACTGAAACCACTGCACCGCCACACGAATAAGCATAACACACTTGTCAATGCAAACATTTTCACAGCACATGCCATCAGTCTGAAGCCATAAATTCTATGCACACATTAAGAGCATGCATTTGCTGTATCCCTCCTGTGCAGGGAATAAAAACAAGAACTCCAGAATGAAATATAAGCCATTACTTGTTAAAGGAGCACTTGCTAAAGACTCGGTTGGGTCAGTTCATCACATCCGAGGACTGGCAGAGACATGACAAATGTCTTCTACAGCTGCTGACTATCAAGCATATGCCTGCACTGCTTTTTGCAAAAAGCACCAAGTAGTGGAAAGTCTGATTTAAATTGAAACTACATCTGTTGGTACAGCGGAACTCATCACTGGGCATTTTCACCTAGCCATCTGGTTGCAAATATCTGATGTGGATAAGTAATGTCTTAGGATTAACGTACGTTCCTTTTTCAAACATTTGCATGACCAGCTAGCTGCAATTCCCACCCTCTTCGCCCTGTAGAGGGATCACATACACCACACACTTGTTCGTTGGGCAAGTACCTGATGAAAAGCTGCATGAGATGATTATGGTTGGGCTCTTTGTTAAGATGATATACTTGCCAAAAAGGTAACTTGCACCTTTCCCCAGTGCTCGTTTTTCAGTAATCTGGTTCTAGTTCTTCCCAGAATCATAAAATAAACAAGGACCTTATTAACTTTATTTGAAGCTAGCAATCTATTCAGTTGAGTATTCTGATGCTAAATACATGTTTGGCTAGTGCTTGCAAAATGAAAAATTACAAACTACTCTGGCAGTGTTACAGCATTATCAATGACTTTGATGGCTACCAGAAGCCTAACCAGAACTTTAGGGGTATTTGAGCACAGCAGATCAGATTTATTAAGTATCGCATGAAGGCACTTTACCTAATGCTGAGATCAGCTGAAACATGCCCTTACTTAACCAAGCACCACTGCCATGCACAAATGTACCTATTAGGTTTATTTACTCTCACTTCCAGTGAGCACCAATATCTTCCAGTACACAGATAACCTGTCACTACAGCAAGCTTAATTACACAGACTGCATTTACAAAACAGATTAAACAAAAATCCATATTATGAGATGTCCCATCTCTTTATTCTTTCTAGAGAAATTAGCAAAGTCAGAGATCATATATACCATGCAGGCTGTATGATACAACTTCCATCTAACTCTGTACCTCTGATTCTTCACACTGGGGAAATGCAAGTGAATTATTGACACAACATCATAAACTGAGCAAGAAGCTCAGCAGATACCCAACGACTTTCAGAAAAGAGGTATGTTGGTAGAGCTCACCCACTAAACAAATGTGGTGGCATCTACTGAGTCATGCACCCGGACGAAGCACTGAGGGCTCAGTCTTCCACATAGCAAAGGGCTATGCTGAGGATAAACTTTACATGTTGGACTGTGTTACTCTGAAATAGCAAACTCAGGAGATTTTTATTTTATATGCTATTTAACTTTGCCTGGAACTCAGCATAGGCTTTTTTTTTCCTTCTATACACAACTGAAGTAGATACTGATTCCCCCCCTTCCAAAAAACGAAAAACCAAAAAAACCCCAAAAACCCCAAAAACCCCAAAAACCCCAAAAACCCCAA
>NW_024885310.1:3308776-3422224 GCF_019232065.1 Centrocercus urophasianus
ACCCCAAAAACCCCAAAAACCCCAAAAACCCCAAAAACCCCAAAAACACACCAAAAAAAACCCAAAAACCACAAAAAAACCACAAAAAAAAAAACAAAAAAAAACAAAAAAAAAACAAAAAAAACCAAACCCACAACTTTTAAGTTCCCACCCACTTCATTCTTTTTCTTAAGTTTAAAACAACAAAGTTATCATCAAAATAATATATGATCTGCAAGCGTCAAGCTGAAGGTATTTTGCAATAGGAATGCTTGGTAGTGGTTGATCCTACAGGTGTGTGCTGAGTAGCACATACTTACACTCTGCAATGGTGAGAGGTGGGTAGGTTAGATAGAAACCCACCAGCTCAGCTGACAGCTGATTAAGAAGGTTGCTGGAAATCGTGCCATTTAAAGTTGTGCTTCGATTGTTGACTACATAAAACAGAGTGACAGCTTGAGAGACTTTGGAGGTATTCAAAATCTGAAAAAGAGGTGAAGAAATAATGAGTAGTCTCGTTCCAGTTCAGTAAAAAATAATAAAAAAATACAGCAAAGAATCACTGGAGCAGGCAGAAAGGGTGCCTGAATATTCAGTAAAAATATAAAGCTGGAAAAATACCTTATCCTTCATCTCTATTTGAATTTCAAAACAGCAGTCTTTCTATAAATCTTGTATTTATAAGTTTACTTCTAATAAACAAAACTATCTCATTTCAGAGGAAGGCATAAACTTACTGCCACACTGACTGACAAAGACATTAAGTTGAAATATATTCTATTGAAATACAAGTACGTGCATAACAAATAATAACCCAGAAACTTCAGCAACAAGCACTGGCAAAGCAGGCAATGCTGTACCTGAACTGTTAGGTTGTTGCTGGTGTTCCAGACCTTTCTTTCAGCATCTTGAAATGCTCTCTGTAACCTTTGCTCCATCGTCTGAACAAATCTGCATGACTGTATATTATCTGTTTGACTTACAAACTGCAGCTCTGGAAAAGTAACAGTGCATTTCTGTGAAGACCAAATATGCTTAGTTGCATAGCCTCTGTGATGCCCAACTGCAACATGGTTAGCATACAAGTTAAGCAGGTGAATAGTGCCACATAAGATCATTTTATATCATTTAAGCATGGTACTGATGCATAAAATGGTAAGACCAGCACACTGCATGTTTACTCACAGCTGGGCAGTAAGTGAAAGCCGTACCGAAACAGAAGTTACACTCTAAAACCTTGCAAGCCATTGGCTTTTACAAGATACAATAAGTTCTAATATCGATTCTCATTCTGTTTGTGCTATGAATATATATTTAATGTATACGTACATAAATACATAAGAACATATAAGAAGTCTCTTAATAATTGAAATTGTTGTTTTACAGAGCTGAGGCAGTGATTTCGGAAGGCAGCACTCCTCCTAAACTAACAGCAGTCCTTCTGGCACTGGAGGCATTGTCACCATGTAGGTGAAATCAAAGCACAGGCTGTCTTGCTGTTTCTTGTTGTGGTGTAGCACTGGAGACTGGGGAGGAAGCAAGACAGCGCAGAGACAGACAAACATCACCCCTCTGCACGGGACCTCTAACAAAACACACAACTGTCAACCTAAGCTGGCCATCACTCACCTGTCTTCAGCTGGAAGTGGTACGCAGGAAGTGGCTTCCATGGCATTGCCAGGGCCACAATGGACTGAAGACTCAGAACGTGTTGCTTTAAGTCTGCTGTGGCATTGCTAATACCATAGGCAATTAGTCTTTCAATTACAGCAGCTGGTATAAAAACCAGTCTCCCTCGTGTAACATAGTAACCAACTGTGATGTTACTTGATTGCTCCAGGATTTCCACCTAAAGAACACAGGGAAACTATTATTATTATTATTTTTTAGAAGTTTAAATTTTGATTGCAAATACAACCACTATTTAACGAGACATCTCATTCTGAGTATGGCTCACTTGCAGGGCTCTTGTCTGTACAGGACCAGCACCACATCTGCCATGGGATTCAAGAACTGCTCGGGAAGCTTTAGTTCCAGCCCATGCAACACATCTTCTCCTTTGAAGGAGTATTGCATTGCCATGACAACTCACGTATCTCCAATATAGGTCAAGGCTTCATTCACATATAGGAAAAAGGATATGCTCTCCATTTTGAGCAAAACTACTTCTTCCCCCTTCCTTGACAAGCATACCTCATATAACAGCTTCAGGCTCAGCACGAGGTGCCTAACAGGAGTGGGAATGTGTGTTCTACAGAAAGGTACCCCAGCAACCTGCTCTAATACTCAGCTGCAGAATTTCACGCAGTTTAGCTGGAAAGTGATGAACATGCCTCCCTCATTTATTTGCTCTCTCCTTGCTCAGGATTTTCATCTCTGTGGAATTGAACTTGTCAGACACTCAGTTTTCAGTGGGAATGGACTGACAGCAATGACATCCCATTTGCTAGCTCTCCTTTTGCAATTGATCAAGGCTGAGAACAGCAGCACTTGCCTGACTGCTAACCAGAGTCATTCCAAAACTGCTAGAAAGAAACTCCTGTTAGTTGCAGTTTTCCAGAAGACACCTAAAAGAAAATTGCATTTCTCTTCAATTTTTTCAAATAAAATGACAAAGATTTTTGAACAGTCCTTGTGTTTTTAGATCCCAGAGCAGGAGTCATCTATGCCTGCTTTCCGTAAGAAAAGCTCAACGGTCCTCTTTAAGAGGCATTCTGCATTCAGAGCCACCACTTAAACATAGAGCTGCAGCCAGGCAGAACTTCTAATCAGTCTGATTTGAATTTGCATCAAAAAAGGCAATGCCACAGTTAAGAAAACATTGCACTCTGAGATCCAACACCAAGTACACACAACTGTCCACATGTCAGAACTAATCTGGAGATACTGATGTGTTAGGTACGAGTGAGAAAGCAGCCAGGAGGGGAGAACAGAGTCCCATCAACCAACACTGGCATACCTGACACTATCTAGCCCGCTAACTTCCTTTTACTGTCTACCGCTCCACAAATATACCTGCTATTTGTCTTTGACGCAGCCAAATCACCCAGATGCATAAAGCTTACAGGCAACACAAATTTGTTTCGTGTTCTGTTTGTAATCTGAATCTGTTTGTAATCACATATTAGAAATGAGATGGAATAAGATATAAGTGCCGACAGGACAAAAAACGTCACCCGGTGCTACTCAGCAAAAAGAAGGCATCTAAATGGGAATAAATATGCCCACACCTGAAGCTTGTAGTAAGGCTGCAGCCACTAACACAAGATCCACTTAGTTACAAATGTTTATCATTTCTCTTCACGCAGCCAAGTCAGGCCCGCTTACCTGAGTGCTGACATTTTGGTTGAAAGCTTGTCTCAGCGCCTGGTTAAGCCCTTTTGTCACACTCTCCTTGAAGGATTTGCTGATCATCATCCTCCTCGTGTTCAGAAACAGAACTGCAAAATGGCAAAAACTTCATGTTAGTTTGAAGCATTAATATACTATTGCCTCCTTTTTCAGTTCTTTCGTGTTGGGACAGGGTGGTGGAGATTGCAGAAGAAGGAATCTATGATTTGCAGCAGCTCCAAGACTGGAGCTTAGTCCAGAACAGTTGGGGCTCAGCAGTGCCCCCCAAGGTCACCACTGTTCCTGTGACAATAACCCACTGCTCCAGAGCACAGTCAAACCCTTGTGATTCCTTTAGCAACAAGACTTTGCAGTGATGCCTTTGAGTGAGCTACGATGATGTCTGACTGCCTGCAGCCTTTCCAGAGGACAGGGCTGCTGCTACACAGGGAGGCTCCCGTAAAGGATGACCACTTCATTCCTTCACAACCAGAGCTAAACAAAAAATAAGTTACTTCATTGTTGCTACTGCTTGCAATTTACCAACTGTCTGTACACTTTGTTTGCTTACATTTTCAGTAGCTTTTTCTCTTATAATTTGCAGAGTTCTATAGCTGCACTGACGTATTTCCAGTCATATTGTATACATGCTACTTCTATCTTTAGAAATAATCGTTCCATTCATTATGCTAGAAGTATAAATATTTAGCAGCTACTAAATCCAGTTATTTCATTGTCCCCCAGTATCACCTAGGATTATATATGCTCATAAATCCTTTTACAATTCTTTGGTTGCGTCTTCCAGATACGCACATTTGCTGGCGCTGCCCTGTGCTACCATAAGGAGTTCATAGGAAGCCTGGGCAAGGGTTCTCTCCAGACCTATTTATTATAGGGCTGTTAAAATTATGGAATAGCAGTCTGTAAAAGATTGCTCTTAGAGCTATAAGATGGTGTTCTGTTCATGCAGTGAGCTCAAAATCCTCTTATTTTGAATTGTACAACTTTAAATACTAGAAGTTATTTTCAAGTGAATCTTTAATGATAGAATTAGGTATTCGTATGAATACTTAATCCAGTTTTTATAGGCAAAGAGGACAAAAGACTGAGGTTACTATAGTATCTGTTTCAGTAACACAGACCCCTTTGACAAGGAGAAACCAAACCATCACAACAACGTGGCTGTGCCTCCACCTATGTGGCTCTGCTAGACCACTGCAATGACTGCTGAACCTCAGCACACCCAGCCTTGATTCATTTAAAACATTCTTTGTAAAATCTGAGCGACAAAAAAGGTCAGTACCATTCCTAACCACCACACCCATTATCTGTCGGTTTCTCTAATGCAGTAGCCCAGTCCCTCAGCTAATCACCACTCCCCCACATTCTTTGACACTTGAGTACATTTTGCCTTCTCCACCCGGTGGCCCTCGCAAACAACAGAGAGCCTTTCAGCAAATTCAGCAGCCCCACATACCCGTTTTAACCATTAGGTTCCAGGAGAGCCGGCAATCCAGAGGAGGAGCTGCAGTCATGTTAGCAAAAGCTGATGCTGCTGCTGTTGTTTCTGAAGGAGCAGAAGTGTTTTCCACTCGAGTAGGGGGAAGCCTAGTTGCTTTCGCTGATGCTGTAATAGATGTCAAAGCTGCTGTAATTGTCAGTGGATATGGGGTTGATGTTTTGGTGATTTCTGAGCTTGGGAATTTCTGGCTGTCAGTGACTGTTGTTTTTATCTGCCTTGGTACGTGTGCTGCGGGTGCAGGCGTGGAAGCCACGACACCGCTGCTTTTAGGAGTTATAAACATAGCTGTCATGTCCACAGGTGAGGCAGCTGTGTTTCTTGTTGCAAAAGGAAGATCTGTATGTGCTCCTACTGAACTTAGAGCTGAGGTTAATTTTGTGGCAGTGTTATTTTTTGTTAGTGTCAGTACCGGAGTGTTTAAAGCCACCACAGATGGCAAAGGTGTGTTTTCAGTGCCTAGCGACAAGAAGGAAGAAGCTGGCACTGGTGAAGCTGGAGATGATTTTCTTGTTAGTGGTTTTGCCTCTGAAGTTCCTACCGTAGGTATTGCACCAGAAGACACTCCAGATAACACTGTAATGACAGAACGGGTAAAGTTGGTTGTTGAAAAAAAAGCAGAAGTTAGTTGTGTTGGTAATGGATGGACAGAAGTTATGATGACTGACTGCAGAGCACTGATGGAAGGGGTTTGCAAAGGCACACCCGTAGTGGCGTTATTAGATATACTAGTGGAATCTAGACTCTGCCTCATAGCACTTGTGCCCAAATCCTCCACACTTAATATAGCTGGATTTTTATCAGCCACGACCAAATAACCAGAGGACTCTAACTGGCTATCAATAAACTCCAGATTTCCAGAACCAACATCTTCTTCTGTAACAGAACTATGTGAGAGAGCTGAGCTAAAAGGCTTGGTTACAGGAACAGGAGGCTTGGTTGGCAGCGTGCTGCGGGCAGCACCAATTTCATAGCTGGCTGAAAGAGATGAGTTGTCAAGGAGCTGAAAAGCCAACACTGCTGTTGTGTTAAAGGTTTTTGCCAGTAAAGTCATCTTTCCAGCACCAGTTGTTTGTGATTCTAGAGAGCTGGGAAAAACACCTGTATCATTAACATGAAGCACGTGCAAATGGAGCAGTGCTTCATACTGTGCACTGGTATCAATGTCCCCAGTGGTGATGAAATTAATTGTGTTTTCAGCTGTGTTTCCATTCTTCTTCTGCAAGGTGGCAGGAATTATGGTAGTAAGGGATGGATGCAGGACAGGAGATGTTTTCAGTGCAAACACATCTGTAACAACTTCTGGAAAACTGTCTAGCTTTGCTCCAGTGACAGGTAAGTGCAAAGCATTGTGACCAGACACTGTGTGTGTGTACTTTGCTGAAGGGGCAAAGAAAAGCAGCTGATTATTTGTTCTCATTTTCTTTTGCAGACCTGAAGCTACTGAATACAGCGAATGATACTCAGTTGCTGACGTAGAAGTACTCAGAGGAACTTCTCTTACTGCCGCTTTTACTGAATTTTTTACCAGAGAAATGCTGGTGTCAGCTGAGGACAAAGACACTGTGTTAGTCCACACAGAAGGTGAAACTGCAAGTTTGGGAGAGCTGACTGGAGCTATATTGCTTTCAGAGGCTGCACTTGAAATCCCAGAGAAACCTGAGCCGTGGCTGTCACTCACTGTTGTCATGGAAACAAAGGATGGCAGGGTAGTCCGTGCTGGAGGCACAGAGACTAACTGCTCTGCATCAACGGAACGTGAAGTCCAACCCAAGGAAAAACGAGGCTGAGACAAGGTTCTTGGTGGTGAATAGTCTCCGTGTGGGGTTACAACAGTGGGTACTCCCATACTTCTGTCTTCATCTGCAGTTCTGTCTGCATCAACAGATGGAAGATGCACAGTTCCAGAGATACCTGTAGTAGCAGATGTACTCGTGACAGCAAGCTCAGAATTTGAAAGTCCTGTAATAGCAGCAAGACCAGGAGCAGCCATTCCCGTTTCCAAAGCAGTTCCTGATAGCTTTAACTCTCTGGAGAATTTGCTGACATGGATATCGGGAGAAACTTTGGAAAGCTGAGAGCCATAAGGCAGAACAAAACCAGGGTTAGAGTCTGTGGATATTTTTGCTGTCACCCATCTTGTCAAAAACTGTTGAGTTGTTCTCACCACAGAAGAGCCATCAGAATATGGGACGGTTTGTGACGAAGCAGTAGGCAACAGCATGCCATTTGCTTCATGAGCTCCATTAGTGAGGTCTTCTGTCAAAGCCCAGTTCAGAAATACCACTGAGTGCGGCGAAAAAACGGCCGAAGGGATTTGCAAAATACCCTTGTTGGCCGTTGCTGTGCTTAGACTGTTTGCGTGTGCTATCTTAGCAGAGGTAAGCTCATTTGTCTCAGTTAGCAAAGGAGGCATTGTGCTTGCTGAAGAGGAGTGTGTTGCATTTCTAAAAAGAAAATCTGTTTCACTTCTAAATGCTGGTACTGGCAGCACTGCATTGTGAGCGTGCTTTGCATCTGGAATAAATGATTTTGGCAACAAAAGGGAAGGCATGCTCTCTGTTGAGCTGGAGACCTCAGCCAGGCTCTGGGAAGCTGATGACATGAAAGGTGCAGTGGTAGAGCCTGTAGTGCAATTACTAAGTGCTGTGGAAGACTGATGATGACTCATCTGAGGCATTTTATGTGGAGCACCCACAGGATGGAAGAATAATGCTGGAACCTCTGCTTTATTCTGAAAAACTGGTGGAGACAGAGGAGTAACATCATTTCTGCCAATCAGAGGCTTAAATGACTGACTATTGGGTTTCACTCCAGTAGAAGCTACATTATGCATACTTTCATTCAGAAACCATAACATGCTTCTGGAAGTTACTGGCATAGAAAACTGATGTAACATTTTTGACACAGGAGTATTAGAGTATTCTGATAAAAAAGAGGTCCTTCCTGAAGGAAACTCTTTTCCCACTATATTGGCGGGATGCACTGTTGATCCAGAGAGATTGAAAGACATGGTGCCCGTCAAAAACTCAGGACCCTTTCTTTGATTCACCATACTGGAACTTACATCACTGACCACACTTAAAGGACTATTTCTGCTTTCACTAACCTGAGAGTTGGTCGAATCTGTGCTGAAGGAACTTTCAGGCTCTGCAGACAGAGGAACTCTGAAGGCCAGTACAGCTGATTTAGAAAAATTAATGGTATGAGGTGACTGTTTTGCCAATGAAGAAAATAATGGAGATGGAACAGCAGCAAGCATGTCTGGTCCTGATGTGCTTTCTTTTGAAATGGAAAGTGTTTCTAATGGTGTTAGCTGAAATGGCACAGCTGTACTCAAATGTGTCACTGATGGTATAGTGGATAATGTGGCAAACATACCGAGTTGAGGCAAACCTGATTCCACAGCTGTTTCATCTTGATCTTGAGATGACAACCTCAGGGGTGACTCAGCAGAAACTTCAGCAGGTTCTTGCGATGCACTACTTCCACTGCCTTGATAAAGGGTGGGAGACAGGCTTGTTTGATCCAAAGTTCTTGTATGTGTGCCAGTCAGTGTTGTTTTTATCATCTGAAGCAAATTCGCATTCTCCAAAGTCTGTCCCATAGAAATATCAGCGACAGAGGAAGTCTTAGTTTCTGTGGAAGGCCATGTTGGTGATAGTATAGTTCTCCAGTTAGGAAAAGATTCTGTAGAAGGAGCAATGTTGACAAGCTGTTGCCTGATACCTGTAAAATAATGGATAAAATGGATATGCAGTTCTGCAAAAGGAAAAGTTGTTGTTATCTAGTTGCAAGAAATAACAGTACTAAATGCATTATGTTTACTAAGTGCACTGATTCTTGTCTTTACATCTGAAGAATCATAAAAAAAGTAAAAGGTTCAAAGTGACAGACTATAAACCCACCGAGTTGTTTCATCTGACAGAAGATTAAGACAAGCTTTCCATAGTACTAGAATAGCACTATTTCAAAATACTGCTTTTAACAGTATTTTAGTTCAATAAACTAAAAGAAACCTCCTTAAGTCTGGGATATTTTTTGAGCTTAATAATGGCCACCCTGTGTCAAAACATTACGTGAGAAGATGGGTTTAGAAGCACAGTAGAAAGGGAATGGATTTTGACAATCAAGCTTCACTGACTTAGCATGTCATCTAACATGGGAATAGAGTCAGCATTGGCTGGATTCCTGTAGGATGCATCTGGAGGTGCTCATCTTGCCAGTTCTAATAATGCATGTAATTATAGATGCAAAAGGAAGAAAATAGAACACAGATGAACACGAGGAAAGGGGGGTAAGATCCAGAACAACATTAAGGTTTTTTTTAAAATATGTGCAGATGTACAACACATCATTTCAAACATCAATTTGTTCTATATTTGACTCCAAAATGTTCCTAGTCTTTGTTTATCAAAATGATAACAGTTCTTCTAAAATTGTAGCTTAGGAAATCTCACAGTCTTACTAATTTAAAGATTAAAATTCAATCAAGTAAAATCTCAGTACTACTTCTCCCCTTCTCCCCCAGCCAAGATAATCGATCAAAACTCAGTGCTGGCACTTACTCTTTCACCAAGCTATGTCCACTCCAACAGTGGAGCAGATGCACAATGCAAAGCCAGTTCCCTGGCCTGCAGCTGCAGCACATGGACACAGGGTGCCAACCTCCTCCATACCTATATGGATAACTCCAGCACAATGACATGGAAGACTAAAGTGGGACAGACCATGAAACACGAGGTTATGAAACAGGCTTGACTTCAGTTCCAGCAACCAACGAACCCAGGCATCAAAGCCAACAGAATCAGAGGGCATAGCCCTGTACAGATTGGAGCCAACAGCACAGCACCATACAGGAGGAAAACAGGTCACTGTCATCTAGTCAAAGGTGAGTTTCTTCCTTGTGCTACACCACCCATCATCTGCATGAGCAAGTGGATAAAATGGATTCATACTGACGTTTGAAATTAAAAACTAAATCATGTGCTTTTCAAAAAAATCAAGCTCCAGGCAAGCTGCAGTTTGAATCTCTGTGAAGTCACCTCAGCCAATTTAGTCAGCATTACCAGATCTGTTACATACCAAACGGTCTTGTTTCACCTCTGAAACTGAAAGGACGCACTGAAATCAAATGCAAAGCCTTCACAGAGGATTGTCTACCACTTATTTACTACAGGGCAGTTAAATGAGTCAATGTTTTTGTACTTTCTGAAACAGCAAAGTCTGTCAGCATCAACCCCAACAGCGCCCGCATCATTCCTCACACTTTGGTTTAATGAGAATGATTATGAGCAGAGAGACACTATAAACGTGAAAAAGCGTTAAACTGATGTTATCGTGCTTTGACAAGGAAGAAAGGAAAGCATGAATAGCAAAGAAAATAAAGCTCCATATAGAAATGCCCTGCAGCCACCATTTGATTCTAGTCCTTCCGTTCTTGTTTCTTCCATCCCCATACCACCTGGCAGTTTCTCTGTTCATGCCCAGAAATGAACTAAAGATTTTGACTAACTGGATGTTTAAAAAAATATTTAACATTCTGCAGTGAAATAAAATGCTGGCTTCTTCCTCCTACAAACTTCACTTGATTCCGCCTTCATAGAAAATTACAATCAATATTTTATCCAAACTATCACACATTCAGTATCTTGGTCATGATCAACAGAACATTCAGAAGCTAAAATAATCTTCTCATTACACAGTTTAATCTGATATATATACACGTATCTTCAGAATCAGAGGGTGATATCAACAACAAACTCTTAGCAAATACTGCAAAAACCAAGACTGTCACAGAGAAAAGGTGGGGAAGGGAGGGTATTGCCCTTTCATATCTACCAACAACTGAAAACACTTCATGAGGGGAAAGCAAACCAACAGGAAAGCTGCAATGGTAACACGATTTCATGTGCACAGTGCCCTGAGCCATCGCATACACAATTCTAGCAGCTGCTTCTCACATCTCAGGATTAGCTCTGTCTCTTTCATTTCAGGCTACTAACCACTGCCTCCAACAAAGCCTATTTGGCAATAACCTTATTACAGTTATCCTTGATTAGTGATATTTCCGTTTACAACAATGAGAAGCTCCTATAACATGCCACAGCGGGAAGTTAAACACTGATCCAGCTTAGAGACCATCACAGCAGTATGACCTCTAAGCCCCTTAGGACATACCTAAAAGAATAACAGGGGCCAGAAAAAGCACGGAGATGGAAAAAAGATCAACATTCTCCCTTTAGCCCACCCTTAACAGGGACAGCAGTGAGGAAGATCATTAACATAGGCACCATGTGCCTGTCCAAAAGTGAAGATGATGCATGCATCAAACTAATGTGTGACAGTAAAAACAGGCAATGAAGTCACACTCCTTTGGATAACTCCATTATCACCCGATTTCTGCTCACGAGACACCTTGCTGCACGCTGTTCTCCATATAGGGAAAACAAAAAAAAAAACAAAAACAAAACAACCCAACACTTTAGACTTCACAGTAAACAACAGAAATCTTCAGACACAAACTATTCAGTCATCTCAGCTGCCTTTTACCTACAGACTACATTGAAAATGCACTTCTGCCCTCCCTGCTCGCACAGCCCAAGCACAAGCTGGTTGGTGCTTGGAAGGGCAGAGCCCAGCCTGCAAATACTTCACGGCTGTCATCATTTTGCCTCAGGAGCTGACAGACGGACATGACTTGTACCAAGTGCCAGCCTTGCCAAGGGGCAAAACGCATCTCCGCTGTGACAGCCAGCTCTGCTGCCATCCTTCAGCCCTGTCCAGCAGCAGGGACAGGGGCAGACAGTAGGATGAGACAATAAATTGTCTGTACTTAAACTGCACCTTCCTGTAGGCGAGGAAACAATTCTGCCACCCACCAGACTACTTCTCTATATATTCATAAGTAAACATTTATGCAACCTTCTGGAAAGAAAAGGCATTTATTCGGGGAAGTTTAAGAGACACCACTAACATCAGCATAATAAACGATTTCATGAACAAGGCAGCAAATCTGATCTGCTCCAAGCCCTTGGGAGAGAAACAGCCGAGTGCAGGAAAAGCAGACCATATTCCACTGGTAGCTCCAAGTCACCAGTGGTACTGCTGTCATTAGAAGCAGTGAAGAGGCACAACTATGCAAGTATGCCTTTAACAAAGCTTGGACAGCTTTACCCTGCCTCAGAAATCAAATACAAGAGAAAACCAAACATACAAAAGGAACCCCTGCTAAAAGCCCTCTACTTCATTCTTTTAACAAAGCAAAACAAAACAAAAAAAATCACCTCCAGACCTTTTTCAAAGATCGACAGTGCTTTCAAATGGTTGAACTGTACACCAAATTACATAATATGATACACTTTGACAGGCTGGTTGGGTAATTATGAATGCTCCATTAAGCCAAAAAGCTTTCAATCACCAAACCAGACACACCTCTAAGGGAATCTTCTTTTGCATTTCAGAAGTGAAGCTGTAACCAGTGCTTAGAGCAGAGCGCTCTGGACCACATGCAGCAGTGTGCAACCCAAGTGCATGATGCCAGGTCCTCACAACACAAAAACAGTTCAACTTCAACTGATTTCTTCCATTTCAGAGCTCAGGAGTTGCAGTAACTTCTTAACTCAGAGCAGCTAATGCTCTCTAAGGAAAGAGCCTTTAAGATGCTGCAAATACAGGATCAATACAAGCAAAGAGGTATCCACAATGTCTTCTGCTCCTCTCAAGCTGCTCACACTGCCCGTGGCTTTTGACAGTAATGAAGGATGAGGAAGTGCAGGGTAGGAAATAAATGGCCCTACTGCCACCATAGTGATCTTTGGACTAAGTAATACTTCCACTCACTCTCAGCAAAGCGTAAAGATCATCCAGCTTTTGAAGGAGGGTAAATCACACCTTCCTCCTCACAAAAAAAAAAAAACAAAAAAAAACAAAAAAACAAAAAAACACGCAGCAGAATATTCACAGCGGAACAAACAACCAAGCAGTCAAGCTTCAAATTCTACTCTCTGCTCAAAGTTCATACTAAATAACCAGTGTTCAGTCACACTGCTATTCAGTGCAATTTCTGAATCCAAGAAAGCAAAAATCAATTACTTGGCCCCAGAAGACACGGGGGTTAAATCAGAACCACTACCACAAATGATCTAATAGCCAAACACTGAGCCAAACTGTGACACGTGCTTCTTTGGAGAAAAATCCCCTTTACGTGAATGAATGAGGCTACAAATACAAGCTCATGAGAAGAAATAGCCCACATAAGCTGTACATTTCTTTCCTTAGATTAGAAAAAGAAAATCTTTTCCTGAGCTGGCTTGAAAGCAAGGAACAGTTCAGACAGCTGCTTTCTAAGGCTTTGGATTTCCCACCCATTCCCACCTTCTCCTCTTAAAGGAGAGACAGCCCTATATATATCCTTTCCATCTGTTCCTCCTCCTCAGACTTTTCAGAAATTATCAAGTTATACACAATCCTTTACAACAAAAAGTCATATTTAATTTCTATTCAATATTGTCTTTCAATTCCTATCCGTTTACAAATGCAGCAAGGGCTTCTCTTACAGATAAGAGGCAAATTTTTTCTGGGAAGGAAACTTCCAGACTGCAGAAAGCTGTCAGAAAGCTTCCCATGGTCACACTGGGCAGACCCTGAGCTGTTCTGAGCAACACATCAACCAGTTGCTTTGCTGTGACCCACAGCAGCTGTTCAATACAGAATACAATATACGTTACCATTAAAAATTATATTCTAATGAACTATGCAATCAATGAGGTTATTAATTTTTAAGCCGTATGCTTGCCTTATAGAAAATGAGTGCTTGCACTAGAAAGCACTACGTATATATCTAAGATTATTTCCATTTTTTATGACAATCACTGGGCTTTGCACAGCTCATTTGCCTTTATTTCCAGGAGCTGCCGCTTTTTGCTGCAAGGGAGCACCGATAGCTCAGGTTTATAGCAATATGTCAGCACCTCCACGTTCTCATCCCTTGGAAATCACTGCAAACACTACCTGGCATGACACCATTACTGTCAAAAATAAAAATCAGCCATCCATGCTAACAGACTAAATGAGATAAACACATAAAGGGGGTATCCAGTCACTGGTGGTAAGAAGGTTAGATAACGTCAAGCCCAGGCTAACTGCACAGCATGAATTCAAATCTAAAAGAAAAGTTGCATGAATGCAAATGCATTAAATTTGCTTTTACATATGAAAAATAAATGATAGCATTGGTAGGGAACTTGAGAATACTGGATAAACCCCTCAGATCACAGCCCTGCTAGAGGCTTCAGCAACACACATTCATTCAAATGAATATTCCTGCTCCCTGAACAACAGCACAGTCTGTATGGTAAAGTCAGCCCTAAAAAGTAAGCATTTGCATTGTAAAAGCAGTAGCAAGCTGAAGAGCAATGCTGGAAAAGCAGTCTAACTAGACCTAAATAAACCTGTCCTAAAGCACACGGCTACAACAGGTATCTGCACTCACACGCTGCAGCTCTGCTTTTGACCACTGCCTCAAATCAACTGCCTAAACGTCAACAAGGTTGGTTTTAATCAGTGATGTGGTATTAAAAAGTTGATTCTTCTCCCTCAGATGAAAGCATTGGCATTTTCTGTCACTAATTAGGCAACAGCAGCTTTGCTGTGAAATGAGCACACTGGCAGCAATCCTAAAAAATCATTTAAAAAAAAAAAAAAAAAAAAAAGAGCATCACTGCTACAGTCACAATAGGTTTTGAGTAATAGCTGAAGTCATTTTTAATTGTAAAATCAGCAAATAGTTAACCGTTCCAAAAATGAGCAGCTGGTTTCTTAAAAAATAAGATGCACTGCCTGGAACAAAGAGCATTATTAGAAAGAGCAGATGCTGCTGCTTCTATATGGTGTTTGAACAGTGCTGCCCAAGTTAGCAGGCTTCCTAATTCAAACCCCCAATTGAACAAGAACACAGAAGTGCGTAGGGATCATGATAGAAAATTATTAAAACGTTCTTTCTGAAAAAGCCAAATAAAATACATTTTCTCCTCTCCATGTTTTGGTTTGGTTGGCTGCCTGCTGCTGCTCTGGAGAGATAAAGACAGAGAATCATTTGAGTTGGAAGGGATCTTTAAATGTCATCTAATCCCACTCCTCTGCACTGAACAGGGGCACCAGAGCTTACAACAAGGCTGTGAAAGTGGGCCTGGCAGGTAAACTACTAAAAACATTTCCACCTTGGGTCCACAGCTTAAATCCATCTTTCTAATTTCTAATCTTGCTCAGACCAGAAAAGGTCCGGCTCCGTGACCCACTTTGTGTAAAGTCATGATGCTTCTTTCCATTTGATCAATGCCATTTTGCTAAAATCTCCTAAGATTTTATTACTGTAAAAATTTCTGGAAGCTACTTCCAAAAACAGCCTCTAACCAATCTAGACCCTAATTCCTTTCCAACTGCTCAGTTAATCTTGAAAGACACGTGACAAAGAGAGAAAGATGATGCACTACTCAGGCTTTTCTTTTGTGCACGCACTGTGCAAACATTCTCCATTTATGTAAGTGCAATGGAATACCCACGTTCTAAAGCTGTCAGGTTAAGGACGATTTTAGGAGCATTACTGCTACATTTGATCTGTCAAACACAAGCATTTAAGAAGTTTTTTCAGTAACACTGCTCCATACAGGGCAGTGTCTGCCTGGCCCAGCTGCCTTTACAGCACAGTCAGCACAGTCCCTGCAGCTGGTGGGAGCACACCTCCAGCCCCACACCAAGACCCCAGAGCGATCCCTGGCTGCACACAGGTGCCACTTGGAGTCCCCTTGACATGAAAGCAAATGCTTTACTTGCAAAAGAGGGCACAAATTAGATTGTAAGTTCTGAGTACACTCTAAAGACTCATGCTGTTGACTTCCACATTAATCTCATTTCCATGGTTTTACTGATTTGAATCTTAAATAAAAGACAAATAATTCATTTCATTCCTCACTGACAACTCCTTCCATTAACAGGTGAGATTCAAAATAGTACAAAGGACATATCTAGTATTCCAATTAAAAAGTCTGGATGATAACTTTTCTGCACGAATCAAATATTCATTGCAGGATTTGTGATTTCAAAGTGATAAATATGCCTCTGTTACATTTCCTTTCTGCAAAGCAACAGGCATTATATTTCTTATCTGAAAGCTCCTCTTATTGCAGCAATTATTTAAACCTCTGTCTAGACATATTAAAGTGTTGACAGTAACAAAAATAAGTTTTGACAACAGAATGTGGCACGTTACATATCATCATAGCATCAATCACAGAATCTCAATTTCCAAATATTGCAATGAGGCTGCACTGTTATGAAAGATGATTTTTTTTTTTTTAGCCTCAAGCTAAGCTTTGCACTTGAGAACAAACTAATGCTATACTCTTACCCCAGTAATAAGAAAAAAGTTATACAACAGCAGCAAATTAACAAGGGAGTCTGTGCTAGCACATGTTCAAACCATGCCTCCCTGTGTGTGATTAGTTATGTTCTGCAATGAAAGCACTATTTTCTTGTCATCCTAGTAAGGTTTTGCACAGCAGGTGAGGGGAAAATGAGTTGATCCAAGCTGTCAATTCGATTACTTTATGCATAAATAAACATTATCCTTCTGACCTGACAACATTTCAAACCTACTCTGCGCAGCTGCAAGAGCAGAAAGGCAGGGGCAACTCAGATTGGTGCCCATTTCAGCAATGCCCTATATCTCAGAGCAGACAGCCAGTGGCAGGACCTGGAGGTTCAACATTTTCAGACTTCAATTTGAGACCCTCTGGTTTTAAACAGCCCGTGATAGAGGCCAATCTCCAGGAACTGGACAGAAATCTCTTGAAATTTTACAGAACCTAGAATATAAAAAGTCTAAAGACATTAGAGGTGACACGACAAACCACCCAGTCAGATCAGGTGTAAGAGCGAAGGAAAGAGGAACTAGGATACCACTAGATGTATTTATGAGCTAATCTTGGTTTGAAAAAAAAAAAAAATAATAATCCATGACTTAATCTTGGTATGCAACAAATGAAAACGCAATGTGTAGACACAGCATTGAGCAGGTTGCAACCAACAGGTTAAAATGAGAGGCACTGCACTCCTGCTCAGCCCAGCTCAGGAAATCTACTGTACCAAGAAAAAAAAATACTGTACCAAGATAGCAGCATAATGGATGCAGTGTAATTATTGCAACTGTCAACATCACAAAGACTTTGCAAATCTCTTGGCACTGCCACATGAAAAAAAGAAATCTCCAGGAACTTTATTTAATTGTAGATGCACATTAGTCATGCTGTCACACCACACTTGATCTCACACAGACTGCCTAGAGAAATGCATTTCTTTGAGGAATGTGTCATAACCAGCTAAGTGAAAACAACACTTGGGAGGCTACTGATACCGTCCAGTGGGTCCCTTCAATGTGGAAGAGAGCTCTAAGACTTACAAATATTAGTACACCCAGTCTTTCCTAAGAGGTAACGTGCTCTCTGCTGTGCTGATTCAACCTCCACACCAACTTGCATTTGCTAGGGATTCAGACAAACAGTCACTAGCAACTTAGCTGCACTTTTCCTTACACGTCAGCCTTCACCAGCCTCCTTCCAAGAAAACGAGGTCTCAAAACAAACACAAATGCTCACATAAGTTTTGTGCTAAAGCCAAGAACAGCATTGCTTTCTATTTACAAGATGTAATGAAAAAAACAACCAACATTAATAAATGCGTGCCATTTTGACAGTACCCTGAAGGTAATACCACTCCTTAAGAAAAAAGGCAAGGGAGGAATCTGTTCTGCAACCAGCAACCCCGGATTAGTGATCTGCTGTTCAGTTAACCCAGCTTCCTTCTGATGCTCCGAATGTGCTGCCTTGGCAGCAGACATTCAGGCCTGCTTAGCCAGCCCTGCATACCTGGGTTATCATGACAGATAATTTTGTGCCAGCTGAGAGGATGGGTATTGGAATGTATTATACACACACACCCCAAATTGCTGAGGACAACTGGAGTACAACACCACCTTCATAGAATCACAGAATCACCAAGGTTGGAAAAGACCTAAAAGATCATCCAGTCCAACCGTTCAACATCTACATGAGTCATAAAGCACTATCAAAAAGTTTTTAATTATAACACTGAATGCTTGCCCTAAACACCACTTATTTATTTTTAAGAACTACAAAGTGTAAGTCACTTGCTCAAATGCTGCTCTCCTGTGGCACACCAAATACCCCACTTTACCACATCCTGTCTCAGAAGCATCTCCCACCATCCTTGGAGCCATGCCTCCAAAACAAGCTGCAGCTGAGGCCAAAGCTTTCAGAGACAGCATCCGCTGGGGTGGCTGGGTCTAACGGGCAGCTTGTCCCCACCTTAGCCAAGACTCTTCCCTACAGGAGCAAGCTCCAGCTCTGCCAGCTGCATCACAAGGATCACAGGCTGCAAGGGGAGCAGACAAGGAAGCAGACTGGCTTATGAACACCCTCACTTAAGAAGGACATGCCGAGCACAGATGCATACAGCTGTCCTGTGCAGTATTTTCCATATCCCCTCCGTGGGAAGAAAAAGGTTAGACAAAAGCATGACAGTGGTGAGGTGCTGGAACAGCTGCCTAGAGAGGCTGTGGATGCCCCATCCATCCCTGGAGGTGTTCAAGGCCAGGTTGGATGGGACCCTGGGCAGCCTGGGCTGGTATGAAACATGGAGATTGGTGGCCCTGCATGTGGCAGACGGGCTGGAGATTCGTGATCCTTGAGATCCCTTCCAACCATGGCTATTCTGTGATTCTATGAGTGAATTCTGTGCTCCATCGGTATTTGTTCCAAATTTCTAACACATGTAGGAACCAGCATGGAGAACAGAATGACAACACGGTATGATATGTTAAACTAAAGCTGCCCAAAGCCTCCACGTCAGCAATATTATGGTTTATTTATTTAGGGCAACATTTCAAACTCGGTGGAGTAACTTCCAGATTCAGCCACAGGAACAGGAGCGACCTGATTTTCACAGCTCTTTACCCTCAGCTACACCCACCAATGACACAGCAGCCTGGGGTCAGCCAGGACTTAAAAGATAAGCCATTTCAACAAAGATAACCCAATGTGGGATTTGCATTCCAAAATCATGACCCCAAATAAGTGCACTTCAGCTATCTGGCCTAAAGTGTATTTGTTGTTGAACACAAATTAATTTTGATGAAAATAAAAATACAAACAGAGGAGGAGCCCAGAAGGAAGACCATCATATTCCTCTGAGATTACCTCTCTACAACAAGGTCACTAAATAGTAATTTAAAATTTTAAGTGCACGCATAACATTAAGGATTTATTTGTTATCTTGTCCTCCAGTTTCTGAAGTACGCAAATGCATTAACCCATTACCCTCAGAGCCAAGGATTTATCTGAGGATTCTGGCAGCCTTGAGAGTGGTTTTTTTCCCCTCCTGTCAGCCTCAAAAAGCCAAATCCCAGTTAGTACTGAGGGGCTGAAGCCCACTAATACTTTAGAAAAAGAGCAGCCCAACTCCCAAAGAAGGTGCCACCACACTTCGGGGACAGCTGACTTCTCCTTCAATATCTGAAATCAACACACAAAAAAAAATTGTTTTAGATTACCTCAACTCACTCAAGCTGATCTTGATGTCTTCAAATCTGACTCATTGATTCAGGAAGCACAGGGATGATGTTCATGCAGTTTCACATAGTTTTTCTTTAGATATCCTTACAAATCCCACAATGTGAAGGTAATAATATGAATGTTCAGTTACATATTTTCTTTCATGTTAATTTGAAACACTCTCATGAAGGCTGATTAATTTACTCAGCACCTCTGTTTTGAGTCAACCTGAAGCATAATGCTTTTTTCCTGGTGTGACCAGAGTAAATACAAGACCACCTATTGCTTTTCTAAACCACTCTTGTTTCTTAATTGCCTTTACAAATAGAGAAATACATCACATTTTGCAAGCCAGCAGTCTCACCAGCGTCTGAGCAGAGAACTGTATTTTGCTGCAAATAGTATTTACTGAAAAGGTCAAATATAGGATTGTCACTCCTGCAGGATTCCACCTGCAGTATCAAGAACATGGAACACAAGCCCCAGCCACGGAATAAACATGCCATGCACCAGACATAACTGCAGCCAGATTCCCCAAATGCCCTGCATCTGCAACAGTTGGCATTCACAACCAAACTGTTCCTCAAGTTTAAACTACAGTGACAGATGCTAAACATGATAATTAAAAAAAAAAAAAAAAAAGAAAAATACTAAATATCATTAATGGGGCAAGAGAGGGTTAACACACTGATAGGTAAATTCCCTGATTTGTCATTAAATGTGAAGGTTTTGGGCATAATCCTTCCAAACACACTGAAATGAGCCTGTCTAATGAACAGAGCATCACCATGCCTGGCCTCATTCAACACAACATGAAGTAGCCCAACCTTTGATTACACCTACACAGATGCACAGAAGACCCATTACATATTTCTACATCTAATCTCTCTGGCTTGGATACTCAGTTCAGATACTATTTGTCATAAAAAGGCAAGCTATCTGAACAGATGCATTCACACAGCATAAATAAAGCTGTTTATTCTCCAGGAAGGGCAAGGCTGAGAGAAAAGAAGTATTTTCTTATGCCAACCACAGAACAAAGTCACAGCATTTCCAGTGAGACTGAGAGCAACCTTTGCCTGGTGCAGAGAGGCAAGATTTTACAGAGAGATCATCCAAAGCTCATGTCACAGCACTCATCCCCAGTTGCTGTGTATTAAAATATCACAGCACTGAAGATGGGGAATAAACATTTTCCTGCTTTCTTCAAATTCCAGACAAAGAAATACCTTTCAGGATCTCATTCAAGACAAAAGAGCTACACCTGGAACACAAGCAGGATGTGCTTCATTCAGACTGCAGAGCACATACCATATTGCATCAGCCTCACTCTTTCACTTGAATCCTGTGACTGCAGCAGACCTCAAGCTGGATTAAGCAGTAGTGGGCAAAACTGCTGACTGTGCAGCAGGACAAGTGTGATAATTTCCCTGCAGGTCTATTCCAGCACATACTTCTCTAATTGAAGAAGATAATTATTTCACCCAGAGAAAAAACATAAAACCAGGACAAGGCAAGAGGCATGCATGCACGTATCACTCGCTCTCTAAACCTCCCCCCCTCAAAAGAGCACAGATGCTTTTTCACACAGAAGAGCATCCCTCTAGCAATTGGCTCTCTTTAAATTTGCCCAGAGTTTAACAGAATTGAGGCTGTTTTCCTTTGGTCTGTTCTTACCCATCTGTTCTCCAGTGCAGATTTTGATTAGTGTGAAAACCAATACTGTGCCGGGAGTGAAATCACAGCCAGGCGATTTGCATAGCTCTGGAGCACAGCTCTGTGCTTTTCCTTTCTTCCATCTCTAGCTAAGCAATCTGGCTCCTGCACAAAATAACAGCTTCCTCCTCAGAGCATCCACATCACGCTGCAATGACCATTTTTCTCCTGGTAGTTCATGCTACAAAACCAATTTCTCCTCCAGGACAGATATTTTTCCAGCCTGAAATGCTACATATGTTCCTAAAGTACCAGTGTGAGCCCTTTAGGGACCTGCCAGATTGGCCAAAATCTATGGATCTCACTCCCAGTAGGCATTAATCAGTCTGGAGCCTGAAGTAAAATAGAAGGGAAAAAAAAAAAAAAAAAAAAAAAAAAATCACATCACACTCATAAAACTTACCTTTATTCCAGATCTGGACTATGCAGTCTGCTATCTCAAGTCTAACAGGAAATTTAGCATTTCCTGAACACAGGTATTTTCTCCTGGGGACGGAAGCAAGGAGTCTGATACCAGGTAACCGTGGTGACACACTTCTTTCCAGATCATTACTGCAACAGCCCCAAAGAGGGGGCAGCCTTGGGCAGAGGTACTGTAACCTTGACAGCAGCATCTGCAGATAACAGCACCTCTGCTCCTGATTAATAGCCCTGCCCCTCCAGGCACTTAGAAGGTCAAGTAACATTTCTTTTTATATTCTCCCATCATCTGTTTACTTGCTTAAAACCCAAACCCATTCTTTGGAGTCGTGTGTTTATCAGAGCAATAACAAACTCTGTTAGTGAAGCGTCCAGCACAACAGGACCCCAACCTGTCAGATGGGGAATACGATGCATCACCATCTGTAAGTGACAAAACATAGGCTTACCATACACTTTTTGTATAGAAAGTATAATTTCTTTGATACTTACTTCAAAAGAAAATATAATACATATCTCTTACATATACAGTTGCTATGAATCCAATTTAAAAAAAAGTGAAGAAATAAAATTATTAAAATTTGATTTCTTCCTTTCCAGTTTACCAAGTATAATAACATGCTGATTCATCAGGCAGAGGTAGAGTTGTTTTCCCATTATCACTTTGCAAATTATTGGGATTCATACACCATCTGCCATTTATATTGCCAAGACAATATAAGATAGTAGCAAATACTCCAGAATAGAGAGAAATACTTCCATTTTGGACACTGATTACTGTCCGCATGTGAAGACAGAAACACAATTGTCTGTGAAGCACAGATGTATGTTGACAATATTTTACTCTTCTGTTCTTAAAAGCTGCAGAAGTTCAAGGACAAATCCACAGAACTGATGTGAGGCATTTATACCATGTGAGCTGTAAGCATCACAACATCATCCTCTTTGCCTTCTGCTGCATCAGAGCAACTCTGCAGCATGGCACTTATTTGTTCTTGTTTGTTGTTTGTGTTTTTGTTTGTTTGTTTGTTTTTTAAACTACAGTGCCAGCTATAGTTTTCACTGGAAACAATATTATTTATTGGAACAAATAATGAGAAATCTGAATCCATATTTCAGGGAGACAACCTGATGCTCTCTATCATGGCTGTAAATGCACTGGTATGGAGATGATACACTGAAAGCTTAATTAAGTATATAAACCCTGTTTTATACTTCATTCCAATTGCTCTCCTTACAGAAGGGCCACATGGGTGCTGCAGATCTCACCAGCTCTTTTAAGGGCTCCAACCAGCTCCAAAAGCTCCAACAGAGCCTCATCCCTTACCAGCTGCATCTCATACCTCTATGTAATGATTGGAGAGAGAAGAACTCTTCTCCAACAGAGAAGAACTGGAGAGAGAGAAAGAATTTCTGAAGAAGGCAAAGAAAATCAAGATCTGTGAGGCTGATAAATGCTCGCTGCATTTCTCCACCAAACCAAGGCTGGATTGACTTTAAGATGATTTTGTTTTAAAAATCAAAGCTGACTTCAGCTGCACAGCCCCTCCCACCCCTCAGGTGAACTGAGGCGAGCTTCTGCCTTGCCATGGGCAATGCCCCCACTTGCACTCTGTGCACGTCAGCCATCTCTCTACAACGGAGCATTATGAAAACACAATCCCTGCGCCGTACAGTTTTCATAGTTAACACCCATCACACAAAATTCCTCAGCACTTCTGTAACACCATTTTGCTTGAGGTCACTTGACAGTTCCTCCAATGTAAAACCTATACAGCAAAGAAATGCCAAAGAAGTGGAAGCCTTCAAGTACATGCTTTACCTACAGCAGCCTCTGGATCATTATGAAGAACTTCTTTTTACCCCCACAGGACATGAAAACACAGATTGTGCAGTACACCATCTTTGTTAACAGTATGACTGTTTGCTAACTTGAATGGCTGCACCATCAGGAAGATCAGCATGAGTTAAGGCTGACAGTGCAGCACCAGAGAACAAACGAGAAGGATGAAGCGATAACAGTTTTGTAAATGGATTAGCAATTAGGGCAAAACAAAACAGACTTTACAGATTTCCCTCGATTATCACACATTTAATTGCCTGACACTTTCACAGGCTGATGCAAAAGCCAGTTTAACTTGAAAAGATGCTGCCTCTGAGCGTTTCTGCACACAACAGCCAGCCCTAGCAAAGAGGCTGCCACCTGAGCAAAGCTCTGGACCACACAACGAGCAGCTCATCGAGAGCATGGTCTTCTGCTAGGGAAATGCATAAATCAAACAATCACATACTTTGATTAAAGTAACGGTCACATAAAGCAAAACTTCAATACCCTGATAGAAATGGCTCCACGTAAGTATTCTTTTTATCTTAACATACCCTTTCACAAAGAAAAAAATCAAGAAATGGCAAATTCAATAATTAAATAAACCAGCACTTAAAGACTAGAGTATCCTCTACTGGATAAGTTGATCATTTCATAAATGTCATATTCAGATGTAGGCTACCATTACAGAAATCCTCTTATTCAATATGCAAAGACATTGGCCTCACAGAAGCTGAGGTGCAGCTGGTGTGGCCTCTTGCCAAAGGACTCACAGTAAGTCAGGACAATCAACACCAAAGTCAAAAGTCTTTGCTCAGAGTTCTGGGTTCAAGAAACTCAGCTGCCTATTCTCTCTTTCAATTATTTTCATCGACATAACACAGGAACCCTGCACAATAGTGCTGAATGGCACATTTAAGCAAAACTGAAACCTGATATTATTACTCAAGTTGCAAAGCCAAGTATTCTGGAATTAAAAAGTGTTCCTCTACAACAGGCTTTAATTACACACCAACACACCAGCCCTGCCTTCAAATCCTTGCCTTATTCAGCTGGGGCATTGGAGATAAATCAGGAAATAAGATGTCTGTTGAATTTTTTTTTAATTGTCCTCTTCATACCCAATAACATGGTGCACTGGAAGTAATGCTTCCTACTTTCCTCCATGGAAACTACAACAGCTACAGAGAGTAAAAGAACACCATTTGGTAGAGCAAATTTTCAACTGCAAAACACTTTTTTTCCCAACAGTCACAGCCACCAGCTATGAATGAGAGCTATGCTCATCAGAATCTAGGCAGCCATCTGGAATGTGGCTCACCATTTGATGTTGCTGTTGGCCCTGCTGAAATGCACCACTCATCCCTCACTGTGCTCACATCCACTGGTTGGTCTCCATAAGTGGTCAGCAAGTGACAATGAGCGATGGTGAGTGCCATTTGTTCCACACGGATGAACTCAGTTCCAAATCTTTGCTTCATCCACACTTCCATGTTATATGCCATTATGTCAGAGTGCCCCTCTGCTGCCATCTGTCACACAGCAACAACACGGTTTACTGGCAGGAAGGTTCCACCTCTACTGCCATACCATCAAAATCCACCTCTGACATCATGGTCAATGCCATAAAATAGGAGACATCACTTTTGGAGCAGCCCTTATATTTCATAAATCTGCAAAAGTTGGTATGTATTAGTGATGAGGTTTTGTTTGGAGCTTTATCGCCAAGAACACTGTCTGTAACAGAACTGAGTTCTCATCTATTCCCTAAGCAAAAAAAAACAAAAAACAAAAAACAAAAAACCACCATGTTTTTACTCTATTCTGAGCAATTGTATCCATGCATTTAGCTTTGAGATGTACAATTATCACTTCATAACTTGATATCATTATAACTTATCCAAAACTGTACAGATAAGAGGTATAGCCTCTTCAGACTGCACTTATAAACTTCAAGAAGGCAAAATTCTATTGTAAATAATCCTCATCTTTGCTCTTTTCCTTTCTAAAAAAAGTCTTAAAACTGTTAATATGGGAAACAATGTTCATAAGTTCCCCCTGGTGCTGGATGGGGAGATATTTATGCTGAATTAGGAAAAAAGTCAACTATTGATTGCAAGGAGTTAAAAATAGCTGAAACAAGTCATTAAAACTCATTAGAATTAGGATTTTCCTTTGTTGCCATTGAATGCCACAACCGTCTCATTTAGCAGAAATCCACATGGCTAATGGAAGATTCCTCTGCAGAAGGAAATAAGACAAATGACATTTTTAAAAATGCTCTGAATTAATACAAGCAGTTTGAATGCACAGCTGATTATCTGTATTTCTGGCCTGTTACCGAGAGAGCTGTACTTCTCTAGAGGAATTTTTGTCTGTTATAAATTAACTATCACACACAGTAAGGAAAGATCTGGCCACTCTTACAGAACTACATGCTCTTAACAGGAGCAAATGAATAAAGTTCCCTTGCAATTAGTTAGAATTTTAACAATTTTGTTACCTGTGATCATCTTGCTTGGAAAATATCCTCATTTAAGAGAACTGGTGATTTCTCTTCGGTATAGATTTAAACGCTTAGAAAAAAAAGGCCCTAAGATCACCTCAGAATAAATGCTGACTGCAGTATTTAAGGAACAGCAGCAATGTGCCCTGTGTGATTTTGGTCCCTTGTTACTCACAGAAAGGAAAACCAAAGCTTTCGCAGAAAGCAGACAGAGACCATGCACTGCAGAAAGGAGATTTTGTGGGCTGGAGCAGGGGGTAAGTGGGTACAAGAGGCAGGGCAGGAGGAGACAAGTGGGATGTAGGCAGTGCACACCAGCAGGAAGGGTATAAGAAAAGAACTGACAGGGTGGGACCAAAGAAGTGAAGATCATGCAGCCACACATTCTATACAATGTGTTTCCCCTCTCTGAAGTACAAGTTGAAGCAACACTGGATGTATGCAGTGTGACAGTACAGCCCTAAAACCAATTCTAATGGCTGGACAACAGTGAAATATGAGGAAGGTTTTAAACTCAGATGACCAAGCTGAGAAAGAACTACAGAGCTCTGACATCACTCTTCATGAATTGAGATGAACGCAATTTGAAAAAAGGCAGCTGGCACAGAACAGGTGAGAAAGACAAGCTACACCACGATACTTTTCCAAAGCTATCTCAGAGAAAAGTTGGTCTTTTCACCAAATGCATAGACGTGGCATATATAAATAAAATGTAACTATTAAAATACTCATTACATAAATAAATCAGCAACCAGCTATATCAGAACGTGAAGAAACATCTCCTCCAAAAACAAGGCTGTAAAGATGGGGGGTTTCAGGGTTGAAACTTGATTTGCATTTAGACAGAGCATGCAGATACTCACCTGAACGCTGCCTGCTAAAAACGTAAGTGTTGCAGTTATGTACTGCTTAGAAAGGTGTTTTCTTAAATATGTTTCTAAGAACTTACCTGCATCAGTCACAGAACACTTCTGTACTGCAGTGTCCTCTGCACGTACGCCCTTGCTGCACTGTTATACCAGCTCCTGCAAACCTGGGACTCATAAATCAAAATACTGATGTGCCTTCCCTATGCACAGCAAATAGCCTTCAATTAAGAATGCAATAGTCAAATCAGAGGCAAGAGATACCTGCAGTTTGTGGGTTCTGTATATTCAGGGTCGCTTGACGGGATAATGTGGGGTACGTCTGCAAACCCAAAATGAATTCAGGACTCCAGGGCTTGGCTTTTGACAATAATTCACTATATGCTCCTCTGGAAGGCAGTTTAATCACCCCGTGCTTTTGTGCCCCACTAGCAGGATGTGTAAGAGATCAGGTCTCATGTGAATTAATTTAACACTTGCAGAAGTTCAATGAAACTCTTGAAATGGTGACAAGTGGAAGAGGAAATGCTCTTACTTGCCTTCTTAAGAAAACAAGAAGGAGGCTAGCATACATCATCTTAGAGAAGCTTTACCTGATAAGTTACAAAAGCACATAAGCAAAAATTCAATTGCAGGTGACAAATGCAGAAAGGTATTGGTTGACATCCTCTACAGTGCTATAGCAGCATCCCTTTCTCACCACAAACTGGTGGAAGGAAGAGCTGCCCACAGGAGTGAACTTGTCAGGCCACTCTTCACAAACGTATCAGCAGAGCCATGCTTCTCTCACATCCCACCCTTCTGACACCAGTTCCTTCGGCTTCTTTTCCACTCTCATCAAATGTATCCTTTTCTCCCTTCATACCATCCCTGCTCCTTTCGTGCCTGTGGATGTTAGCAGGACTCCTTTCGTGAGCTGTGCCTGCCAGAGGACCGCCTGGCTTAGACATCATGAAGGGCACTGTTTCTCTCAGTACACTTCACAAAGTATCAGAACGCAGAAAGTGAGTTTCAGTAAAATTAATTCCCCAAAAGCAGTGGTTAGGACACAGTAGTATTTTTTCTACACAATGCTTAGGACTCACCAAGTGTTTTGAATGGACAGCCTCACAGTTATCAGTGCTGCTGATACTTTCAGCACTTATTGTAGCATATTGTACCATTCCTCACCGAGGTGCCTCAGATTTTCTTGCAGTTTATTTATAATAAAATGTGAAATTAACATGTCAAATGATAGCATTCATATTTCCTTCATCAGTAAGCATTTTCCAGGAGCATCTGCCAAGTCCTCTACAACTCTCTGATGGTAGCCAGTACTAAATCTGTCTATAGGGCACAGGACACTTGATAAAAAAAAAAAAAGCAGCAAATCAATTAGCCCTTTTTGCACACACTGAAGAAGGAAGTTTGATCTGTGCTGTGTTTGCTTCTACAAGAAGTGACTCAACAACTCGCACCTGTAAGAAAGGTTTTACATCACTTAGGAAGCACAGGTGAATACAATCAAGGATTTCTCAAGCTCCAAGAAAGCTTGAAAATGTGAGTATGATGAAAGCCTGGAAACTAGACCTCAACAAAGTCTTGAGTACAAAAACTCTATAACAGCATCTGAAGCAAACAAGATTACATAGGTTAGAAGAAATTACGCAAACAGATCAACTAGTCCTTCAGAAACACAATCACCAGGTTGAGTGGACTGCTTAGTATCCATACAGGCAATTTTTGTCATGAAAATACTGCCTAAATAGAGGCATCCTAAATCACCACGTTACTGCAGGAAGGGCAGAAAAGGGCCTTCTAATCTGAATTTCTTCTCATTTTCCACATGTAATGTAACACAGTGGAAAGCACAGCAATGATAGCAGAGCAGCAAGGTCCTATGTTACAGGAAGGGAGAATTTTTTAAAATGCAACAGCTATGGACACAGAAAAAGGAAAGAAGCTGCTTACTTTCAGAAGGCCTCAGGTACACAGGAATCTCCAGCAATATCTCCACTGCCAATGCTTAAATGAGGTCTGGCAGATCCTGGCTCCACCCTTTCTAGTCACTCAGTGCATTGCACACACCTGAGCTCCCCTGGGTTGGCCCTGCCTTCCCTCCAGGTGCTCCATCACTGCTTCAAGCCATAACTTGGCATTTCTGCTACACCACATTTCATTATTTGCTGCTTCTGATCAGTCGCAGTTGGGATAATACAAAATGAAGAATATGCTGCTCCTTTTAAGGAATCAGGTTTTTTTGTTGTGTTTTAAAGTCAGTTCCTTTTAAGGATTATTGTTTTCCCCCACTTAAAAACTTGAACTAAAGTGGGAGATGAAAAATACGCAGATCTCATTTCTCTGTCCCTAAGGAGTGGAAGCAAAGGACAGAGCTGAAGTTATAAACAGAATTGAATGAAATCTGAAAATTCTGGAATTAACCAGGAGATTTCTACCAACAGATCCTGGAAATAATACCTGAAAAAAAATCAACACATATTGCAGGAAAGTAAATTATGTGGCAAAAACGTAACACCGGATTGACTGGAACAGTTAAGAAATTCAATCAGTCATTTCAGAGATTATTTTGTGCATTGAAAGTTTCAGTGTTCTTCCAGCAACTGTGTCGATTTTTTCTGCCGCTAGCAGTTCATCTAAGAGCGCACAGCTTTGGAACAAGTAAATTAAAAGTGACAGGTGTGACTCAGCCAACTCTAGCATCAAGTGAAATGGAAGCACTGAAGTCGCTATTGGCATATTGAGAGGAAATATGGAAGAAAGTAAAGCTACAGTCATGGTCTCAACCTGGAGATTTAGAGATACTTATACAGTCAGCAGGTTGACTAATACAGTGTAAGGTCAAATTCACTGCAGGACTACAGCAGGGAAGGCATGTGTTTGCAAGAGATAGAAAGTGACAAGACCATGTCAAGATTTTTGCACTGTACCTGACTGCAGCACACTCGGTTCTGCCCAGTGCTAATACCATCATCTGTCACTAACAGATAGCTGTATTTTGTTTCAAATGGGAACTTCAAGCTTCTCAAATGCACACAGTGAAAATTCTTCATGAACTTGATGTACTAATGGAGTCCACATTGTTACGCTGTCCTTTCAAAGGAAGTCCAGCTAGAGAAATCCTTGATGCAACTCAAAGCCATCCTGATCAAGCTCCAGAATTGTGTGCGGATGGTCAGCAACACCTCACATTTTCTCCACTGTCTAACTGTCAAAGAGCTCTTGCCTGTTGAAGAAAGTCAAAACTGGATGATGCCATTAGGATATCACTTCAGTGCCCTTGGAGCAGACATATCTGCAGTGTGCAAAACCCTTAGTATCACCTGACATCCTAAGGGCAAGAGCAGAAGAAAAAGAGAGAAGCCAGCCAGGAAAAATGCCAATAACAATGTAGGCCTTCAATCAGGTCAAGTGGATTCTATCAGTAAATAACAGGTTTTGACCAAGTGGGCCACTGCCCTTCAATGGAGCAGAGCTAAGATAGCGTGGAATAATTCTGACACGTATACGAATGGGGAGACTGAAGCTGCAAGACCAACTGTGCCTCCAAGTACCAGCAAAGGATGGAAAGTACTTGATTCTATGATTTAAAGCACTAGGAGCAGTGCTGAAGGGACGAGTTGGAATGGACCCATTCATTATTTTTGGAGCTGTTCCATACAAAGCTATCTTTCTTTGGGCATTCTTTGTGTCTGGCGTACAATCCTGGGATCCTCATTACAAAAGAGACATGGGACACACTGGAGTGAGTCTAGTAAAGGTCATATGGAGTGACAAAGGGCCTGGAGCATGCGTCACGTGAGGAGAGGCTGAGAGCTGGGGCTGTTCAGCATGAAGACCTGAAATGTTTCTGGTGTGTGTAATCACCTGGTGAGTGAAGAAAATGGAGCAGGGACAGGCAGGATTGAGAAGCAACGAGCATAGACAAAAAGACAGGGAGTTCCACTTAAACATCAGAAAAAGCTTTTTGATTGTCAGGATGGTCTCAATTTGCCCAGAGAGGCTTTGGAGTCTCCATCAGTAATGGTGCTGTAGCTGGCTGCCCAACCTGGTGCACTAATGCTACACCTATTCCTGTATTACCCACTCTATTTCAGTACTAAAAGTGCAGATGCCAACTTCTACACTGAAGAAGACAGCTGGCCTCAAGTTGTTGTTTGGCCTCAAGGAGTAATCTGTCCTAAAGGAGTCATGGAAACAGAATAAAGCTTTGCAGAGATGCAGCTCTTTATTTGGACACAGGCTGCTGTCCATGCCTCCCAGCAAAAGTCACCACAGAAAGGGCACACTGGAACTGCTGGCTAGAAAGTGGGCTAACATGCTGGAGATTGACTATTCCTTACTGTATTGCACAAGTGAAGAAAAGTGAATATCCCTCTGGAGTTATTTACAAGCAAAACTTCTTTTCTCTCATATATCTCACTTCACGAAGATTGCCAGAGGCTTCAATCCTGCACAGAGACCATCTGATCAAGATGTGCAATATTATGAAATCCCCCTGCCAGTGGCTGTGCCCTATCTCACCAACACTGAAGATGCAGTTCAGCCTCAAAGCATTCTTTCAGACTGCAGAGTCAGAGAGAACCCTGATACACACAGTTTTGGAGATATTACCACCCTGGTTAGCACAAACTCATTTTCTAACAGCTGCACATTTGAGGTAATTTGCAGGCACAGGCAGTGCAAGAACAACAGCTTTGAGTGGCAGAGTGGGCTGCCAGGTCAGCTGGGGGACTGGCCTCATCACAGTGATTTGTGTGCAGCCTCCTCATCTGAGGATTTCAAAAGCACAGAGATCATCAACACGCCAGCAGACTCTTACATTCTCTGACTTAGAACTTGAACATTGTCTTCTGGGAATGGAGCATACCATAGCAGACGTTAAAAATAATATTGCTATTAATTTCACAAAGTGCTAAGGAGGAGTTGCTGCCTTTTGTATTGATTCTGAGATTGCATGTTTCATATGCTCTGTCATCACGTTATGCAGGTGACCTCCAATTCTGCAAAGCCTTTTAGGTGTGTTGTTATAAATTGAAGTCTGAAATGAGCTGACCTGCTTAATTAGGATGCCTGCAGAGTTAAATGAAACAATTTAGACTTTGGTCTTTCTCTCTGCAAGGGGACCCTGATTTCTCACAAGTACAACAGAGACATCCAAATGCAAAATGCAGTTTACAATGCTGTTAAGGAAAACAAAAAAGATTCCACATCTATAAAACCTAATTCCCACGGCTGAGCTCAGTTTGTGGAAAACTTGTTTTTTACTTTCCAGATATCCTCCTGGAAATTCCTACATCTCTGCCCAAATGCTTTGGAGGGGGAAGAAAAAAAAAAAAAAAAAAAAAAAGGTAGTATTTGGAAATCTCCATTCCTCAAAAAGAATGCTGGCCTTGGTTTTTGCTTTAGAGCAGTGCCAATGGTGGCTGATGTCTCTACTGGGGAAGGCATGAAGCATTCATTTGGGCAGCGCACAAACTGGCTCCTGCCATGGGAATAAACATGAGTATGAGCTCCATATGTTTCTGAAAAGTCTTTAGTTCTGTTCCTTTTTGCTGGCAGATGTAACTTTCTGCAGAAGACACTGTCTTGGACAAAAGCTTCTGTGTACTAATGCAACTACTTCTTCCACCTGTCCTGCTGCCTATGAATTTCCTTTGTGAAGCTGTTCCTTCACTACTGCTCTCTTCCAGGTAACTGCATAATGCCATTACTCCTCATTTTCAGATTAGGGGCTTTTAATGGGTCTTGAAAGGCATTCCAAAGTGATGCACAAATGGAGTATCAACTGTGCCATCCTACGTGTAGGAATTACAATGCAAGAGACACTCTTTTCTACAGATCTTCTCTACAGAAAATCATCTGCTCTCAGAACTTTTGGATGACCCTGTAGGAATATGCAGAGTGCTCTGCTGAGCTGTAGGGGTTTTTAAAACAAGTCTAATTTCTCCATCCTCCTAAAATGTCATGGGGGAATTCTCCTGGGGTTCACTGTCACAGAAATCCAGGTCAAGAAACCAGGTTCATTTAATACTCAACCTAAACCTCAAAATTAACTGTAGTAGTTACCTTATAATGTCTGCTAATTCCACACTTCTCCTCAGCACATTCTGCACTGGAACAGATCCCTCGATCAGCATTAGTGTTACTGCTGCAAGTGGTACAGGAAATATTCAATTTTTGGTTTCAGTACTGAACCCAACAGAATCCCAACCTGAGCACAGCAAATTGCCATTGCAGGATTGTTCACTATGAAGTAGGCTTTTTCTAAACAGGCATGAAGTACTTATTTTCTGTTGCACATTAATAGACTTTCATAAATGGCTGATGAGATTCTGAGGTATCAGGAAGCTTGACTGGTTGGGGCAAGCAAAATCACAGCTGCATTTATGGTGTCTGCTCAAGTCACACCGCAAACGAGAGGAGATGCATTTCCAAGCATGGAAGGACAGTGCTCCTGCTCCTCTGCTTACTGTACCAGTGGCTGAGTCATCAGCCTCAACAAACATTCCGTAATTAGCGTTGTTCATTTTAACAATGCTAAAGAGCTCTGGGGGAGAAGCTGTAAATATTTATTAACATTTCAATATTTAAATCTTTTTGCCACATCATATCCTGACAGTTATCATCCTTGGCAGCTTACATTCCCTTCTAAAAAGGGAGCAAATGCTCCAGAGCCCTTCTTATAAAGCATTATAAATCATAACCAACCCAAGACTAAGATCTTGTCATCAGTTTTGTTGTAGACACAGCCAATGTTAAGGAGATGGCACAACATGGGCATTGCTTGTGGTGACTCCTGGAGCTAAGGTTACTCAGTTCTGTCCACAATGCCCTATTTTCACTTCCTTGTATGGCTGCTGAGCTGGAATATTTAAGAGAAGTTTTTATAAATCCATCATTCTTATGAATCAGATTTGGAGATACTGAGATGCAACATTTCAATACAACTTTTTTCCCCCCCCTCCTTTTTTTTTTTTATTTTAATGACATTAGGAAGGAATTTTCTTTTTTGTCCTCTCAGAAATTACTGCAGCTCTTTCTTTGAAAAAATCTAAGCATGCAGATGCTTTGGAGTAGGGGTGTGAAATACAGAAATGGAGCTGTCTTACTGTCAAAATGTCTTTTACTATCCTTATACAAATGCAGCCAAATCTACCCATTACAAATCTCTGAAAAAAAAAAAAAAAAAAAGCAATCATAGCTCACTCACTCAAGATCTGTTAGAATTCAGCACTGTTGGCAAAACCCTTAATAAATACTGAAAATTAGAGATTTCTCAAACTAGACACTTGGAAGAGAGGAATCCCCAAACTTGGTTTAAATTTGCATTAGTATCATGAAGGAGCTCTTGCACTGACCCTTTGCATTCAAAAGCACAAAGCCTATCCCAGCTGTCCCAAGAGGCCTTTCCCTTTCTGCAATTTATTGTCCACAGCAGAAAACATCTTTCAAATTCTCCAAGAACTGAGGCGGCAGCATCTCAGATAAGTTCCTTCATTTCATAGCCCTGCTGCATTCCTAGTTCTTGATCCAGTCTTATCAAAATAAGTAAAAGCCTTCAACAGCTTAAAAAACATTCAAAAAAAGAGACCATGAAACTGAAGATTATTCTTCAATGTATACATTACAGCATTACAGACAGGACTGTGGTTAAAAGGCAAGCATAGTCCACCTCCTCCCAGACTTCCACATCCTTTTTGCAGCTTCAGTGTTATTTCAGTACAGTTATTCCATTTTTACAGCAACAAAACAACAGCAACACCAAATTCCACCAACAAGAGGTTCTCAAGCCTCAACCTTTTGCATTAAGGTAATGAATCATAGAATCATTAAGGTTGTAAAAGACCTCTAAGATCATCTAGTCCAACTGCTCATCTACTGTCACTTTGCCCACTAAACCATGCTCCTAACTACTACACCTGTCCTTTCATTGAAAACCTTCAGGGTCGGTGACTCCACCATCTCCCTGGACAACCTCTTCCAAAACACCACCACCAGCTCTGAAAAAAAATCCTAATATCCAACCTGAACCTCCCCTGGTGCAACTTGAGGCCAATCTCTCTTGTCCTATGGCTGTTTTTCAGAGGATGCCAATCCCCTCCTCACCACAACCTCCTTCTATGCAGTTGTAGAGAGTCATAACACATCCCCTGAGCCTCCTCTTTGCCAGACTAAACAATCCCAGTACCTTCAGCCACTGTTCCCTTTAAGACTTGTGCTCCAGACCCCTCACCAGCTTCACTGCCCTCCTCTGGACATGTTTCAGGACCTCAATGTCCTTCTTGTAGTGAGGGGTCCAATACTGAACACAGCACACAAGGTATAGCCACAACTCAGGGTGGAGTAGAGGGGATGATCACTTCCCTGCTCTGGTTGGCCAGCACTATTTCTGATACAAGCCAGGATGCTGTTGGCCTTCTTGGCCACCTGGGCACACTGCTGGCTCACGTTCCATCAAGTGTTGACCAGTGCCCCCAGATCCTTCTCCTCCATGCACCTTGCCAGCCACTCTGCCCCAAGCCTGTAGCGCTGCCTGGGGTTGTTGTGACCAAAGTGTGGAACGCAGCACTTGGTCTTGCCTGAACTTCATCCCACTCAATCCAGCCTGCCCAGGTTCCTCTGTAGGGCCTTCCTGCCCTCGGGGAGATCGACACAACCCCAGCTTGGTGTCTGAAAACTTACTGAAGGTGCACTCAATTCCCACATCCAAATCATCAATAATAATATCAAACAGGATGTACTCAAATATCAATCCCCGGGGAGAATTACTCATGACCAGTTGCCAGCTGGCTTTAACTCCGTTCAACCACCACCCCCTGGGCCCAAGCCCCCTACCCAGTTGTTTTTTCTTTTTTTATTACACAGCAAAGAGTGCAGCTGTCCAAGCACAGACTGCCAGCCCATTTGTCCTAGTCAAATATGACATTTGTTCTGTCCAAACATTTGATCACTAAGGGGTGGGTGAACCACAGCAGGATAAAAATTAATAGTACAGCAGTAATGAACAAACAACATTTTACAGTGTATTACCCTACTGGTCAGGCCAGCATAAATTTCACAGGGGATACACATAATAAACAACTTACAAACAACATAAGACTATGTTAAACTAACTACAGAGCAATTCTTATTTACTCCCATATATAGCATATCAAATAAAATACTAATTCCACATTACATATGATACAGTTTTCTAGGAGACAAGAAATTGAAGTCTAAGATATATCTAGTGAAAATGATTTCACAATGACTTCACAGTTTGACACGCTGCCTGATAATTCTATGAAATGAGAGAAAAGAAGTTTTCCATGCAACTATTAAAAATGCAATGCTTTGGCTATAATTAGTGCACTTTACTGTGAGCTGTAAATTGTACTGATTATGCTTGCAACTTGAAGTCCAGTCACCTCAATACTTAATTATCAACATAGTAGCTCAATAATACTTCACCTATTTTACTTCTATAACAGGGAGTCCTGCTAAACATGCAAAGACAACAGTAAACCATGGTGTACTGTTGAAGCATTGAGAGCAAAGTGCAGAGCTGCTGCCAGCAATCCAATAAAGCAGGAGTATACAGGCTTGTCCTGTCCTGTTCAGCAATGTTCTAATCTGCTTCCATCTTCTTCAACAGTTTTCAATAAATTAACAGCAAGTGAATTAAATACCATTACAGCATGCTTATTTTGTCTGTAGCACCAAAGACACAGCATGTTTGGTAGGAAGCCCAGACAAGATAAAATAACTTGATCCTGCTCCTAACACAGGAACCCTTTACTACAGGCACTGCAGCTGCCACTGGCACCAGCCTGGGGCTGTCATGGGAACTGAGCTGCCCAACAGCTCCAGAGAACACAGGGCAAGCACAGGAACCAGGCATTTACACCTGAGATTGCCACACGTTTCAGAGTCAGATCCCATAATGAAAGAGAAACACTAAAAATAGTAGCACAACCAAGGCACAACTAGAGGCTTTACTGTGAACAGCTCGTACCATAAACGATGCTAACAACACAGCAACTGCACTGAAGATGAGAAAAATCAACACTGCAAAAAGTCAGTAAGAGACTTCTGAGCTGTATTTAGAAATGAACTCATATAAGATGCAGTAGCTGTCATGAGTACTGCTACACTGCATAAGGTTTTCCACTTGGATATGAGCTCGCTGCACCAGGCACGTCATTCAAATATCTGCCACAGCACCGTGGCAAACTCTTACAGTTGTTTCCTTCCATTAATTTCATCAAATTACCCTCAGTGCTATATGTAATAACCAGCCCGAGTTGCTAGTTTTAGAATGACGTTGAGCATTTGACAGCTCTACAAGATAACTTGTTTAGAGAAAACACAAATTCTGTCTTACATGTGCACCGTGGGGTTTTTTGGTGGCTCCCCCCCACCCCCCTTTTTAACTGAACATCAACAGCATAGTGGTAGACAGCTGAACAGTTCATCACTGTGGCAGCAGTTGAAACACAAGAGCAAGATCTGCACATAAGGACTCAGCAGGACAATGCACACAAGATAGAGGAGGATGATTGCACATAAATAAGTGCTCATATAAACAAAACCACGTGCTGACAGGATTGCTGTTTGAAGTAGGAAGAGCTCAGAGAAACAGGGCAGGAAGGCTCTGCTGTACATCCCCAGCAGTTTGTGCATGCCGTGCTTTGGGCTCAGAGCTCCAGCTGACTTCAAGTGTGATCTGTGCCAACCACGAGGCTGAGATCCCACAGTAACTCAGGAACAAAATGCCACATTTGTTCTGATCGCATTAAAGTCAGAACACGCTATTAAAAGAAGTTACAGCTGATGACTGGGTCCCACAGAACCCCGGGCAATAAATTCACGTGGCAGTTCTGTTTTTATAACTTAAGCCCTGCTTATCCTTTCTTTGTCTATTCTCATTACTCCCTGATACAGAATTTATGCAGAAATCAAATTAAATGCTCAGGAAAGTGTATGACTGAGCTGGCCTGAAAAAGAAAAGAAGAGAACAAAAAAATACTAAAAGCAGTTAGGTAAACACCTCAACTGGGAGAGCTTTGAGATGTGTAGCGTGCCTCTGACTGAGCAGCCATAAAAGTACAAAGCCTAAATGGGGGCTCCCAGTGCCAAGAAAGGAGCAGTGGCTCTGGGTCTTGCAGGGGTGCTTGCATTAAACAACAAACCTGGTGGGAAACTCCCAGCCCCAATGACTTCACTCAGTAACTAAGATGACCAAAGTTAATACAAAACAAAGATGAAAAAAATTTGTTTCACACCAACATTGAACTAAGAACTATTGAATCATTTCGCTTGGAAAAGACCTCCAAGATCACCAAGTCCCACCCCAACCTATCCCTATCTTGCCCACTAACCATGCATCAACAGGTGCCACATCTCCACAGTTCTTAACACCTCCAGGGATAGTGACTCCACCACATTCCTGGGCAGGCTGTCCCAGTGCCTCACCACTCCTTCTGATAAGAAATTCCTCCTAATATCTGACCTGAGGCATGATGAAAAATTGGCATCCTTCAGTGACAGGCAGAAGGCTTACACCAACAGACTGAGGCTTTGGCTGACCTCTCAGCATTCCCCTGAAATGTGCCTTGGTGAGCTTTAAAACACCATTTAGCCTGAGCCAAGATGACTAATGGTAGCCAAGATGACTGATACAGTATCACAGAATCTTTAAGGTCAGCAAGAAAAAAAAAAAAACCCATAGGAAATGCCATAGATCACAGCCAGGTAGGCGAGTGCCCTCCGTCTCCCCTGGACTTACAGGGAGAGAATTATCACATGATAACTATTTCACAGTAAATAAATAAAAAGGTGGAATATTTCAATTAACATAACATTTCAATAAACTCAGCATTGCTTGTACACCCACTCTTCGTCAAGTTTTGAGAGCAAGATGTGCTGTAACTTGTTACCTTGCAAGTTTCGCTTAAGCTGATTTAGATACAAAATACTGATAGAATAGCTACAAAATAACGATGGACTACTCACTGAAGTCAGCAGACTGTCTGCTGTTCCTCCCAGAAGCTGGTGGACCTTCCTGGATTCCTCCAAGAGAGCATTCCTATGCATGGGGGGATCCATGAGCAAATCATCAAAGCACTTTCAAACATTAAGCAACTTTACCACCTCTTCCCTTGAAGAATGCTTTTTTTCCTCAGCAGGGCCAGCTCAACCAGTAAGCCCAAACATGCCTGTCACAATGATCTTTAACGTACAATGGAAAACAGTACAATTTGTTGTGCACCTAAATTTGCGTATGCATGCACTTCAGGAGAGCATCAGCGTCATCCTGTTCACATTTCTTCAACCCTGCACAACAGTTCAGCTCATCTCCTTGGCTGTGAGCATAGTTCAAGTGACACTCATCCCAATTCTAAAGGTACCTCTCCCACCTGTGCCTATGAACTCAGTGGGAATTCCACAGGAGGAATAGCCAATGCTTCAGACATAGCTGGCAGATCAGATCACAGAATCACTGAGGTTGGAAACGATGTCTAAGATCATCAAATCCCCCTACCACTAATATTGCCTACCAAACAGTGCCCCTAAGTACTATACCTGCCCTTTCATTAAACATCTCTAGGGACTCTGACTGCACCACCTCTCTGGGCAGCCTGCACTATTTCTGATACAAGCCAGGATGCTGTTGGCCTTCTTGGCCACCTGGGCACACTGCTGGCTCACATTCCATCAAGTGTTGACCAGTGCCCCCAGATCCTTCTCCTCCATGCACCTTGCCAGCCACTCTGCCCCAAGCCTGTAGTGCTGCCTGGAGTTGTTGTGGCCAAAGTGCGCAACGCAGCACTTGGTCTTGCTTGAACTTCATCCCACTCAATCCAGCCTACCCAGGTCCCTCTGTAGGGCCTTCCTGCTCTCCAGGAGATCGACACAACCCCAGCTTGGTGTCTGAAAACTTACCGAAGGTGCGCTCGATTCCCACATCCAAATCAATAGTAACAACTTTAAGCAGGATGGACTCCAATACCAGCCCCCTGGTCACCACTTGTGACCAGTCTCCAGCTGGATTTAACTCCACTCATCACCACTCTCCGGGCCTGGCCACCCAGCCAGTTCTTCACCAAGCAAAGAGTGTAGCTGTGTACCTGTCCAAGCCACAGATCTCACAGGTGCGCACACAGGAGATTTATCAACAAGTAGATAGCAGAGATTTAGCAGTGATTGCCCACAATGACAAATTTTGGATTTTCTTTTGTACGCTTGTTACAATAGCTACAGAAATTTATCCTACTCAGGCTCTGCACAATACACTACATTAAAGCAGCTACACTTAATGCTGTTGAAAACAATCTGCATTCCCAGAATATCTTCCTGTAAGATTACCTCTCTGGGGTAATCCTAATTATCTGCATTACATTTTCAATATTGGATGTATTAATGTATCTGATAGATTTGAATATTCTATACATTAATATCTTGGCCCTGTTACCATTATCTTTTAGTTTATCACCGATTTTTAAAATGAGCTACTGGCTTTTCAACCAAACACACACGACACAGACAGCTCATCTAATGGGGACCAGAGATCTGCAGCGTTGGAGGACCATAGTCTAATTTCAGATAAGCATCATGTGCACTTCCCTTTGAGCACTCAGAGTTTCATTAATTGCAGCAGCTCATTCAGGGGCTTTTAGAGGACAAAAAAAGAGGGAAGCGCAGACACATTCCACACACAGTCTCCTACGTAGGACACTGAGCCCTATGCTGCAAAAAGAAGAGAGCCAAAAGAAGTCATTCAAAAAGGAAAAACTGCCTGTGATATCTGAGATCTTATCCTCATGAACATAAATGGCAGCGTTAGCCCCAACTGACCAGAGCTTTTAACCAACAGATCTCCAACTCTGTTACACTCCTGCAAGAAGTGTCCAGATAGCTTTCAGAATCCCAGATTATTTAATGCTGTCTGGGCTTCAGCTTCACCTCCTCTGCCATGAACACGCTGCATGCTCCCAGGAACACAAGGTGGCCGGCTGTGCAGAACCATGCATAACTCTAAGATAACAGGTATGTTATTTTAAACATAATGATAATAAACCATTTGGCAGCATTGGGAACTGATTGCAGGGGTCCCAACTCCCAGCGTGTCTCGATGAGCTGACGTTTCCCCAGGCAGAGCACCATCATCATGCAGTTTCACTAAGCATGCTGAAAGCCTGACACGTTTCTCTCTGCAGTCTAGCTGTAACACATCTGTAATACTCTCCTTCAAGTGCACTCAAGGTATCAAGTCTTAACAGCGTTCACCTAGTATCCCATTATCTGAAATATCTACAAAGATACTAGACAGCCTTGTAACCAGAAAGACTACCTCCACCCAGTTAGTCCTCACCTGCTCACATAATCCCCAGTCCCCTCCTCCCTCACTCTAATCAATGAAACTCACTCATAGGCACAGCTTTCAGTACTTTGGTTGACAGATTGGTCTCAAGGCTCAGCCCCAATTGCTCTCCATGCAAGATGGTTGGTTCTGTCCCTACCTCCCACTGTTTCATGCCGTGCCTGTTGAGCAGCAAGAAAGCTGTCCTCTCCATGGGTTACAGACAGGATTTTCACAAAGGCCTCCCCAGGAAGAGCAGAGCAGCTCCTGCAGCACCTCTGTGGCAAGGATGGCAGAAGGAGGCCATTAGCACTTGCTCTGGACAGAGCCTCTCTCTTCATCTCCCCCTCCTCAAGAGATGAAGGGGGCTCAAGGACCCCCACCCACCCCTCCTTGCCTGTTAGCACCTGAATTAGGCTTCCCCCCCCCCCGCTGCTGAATGCCCATTATTTCTCATGCTAGGAGACAAAGCAAACAAAGACCGGTATTGATATTTGTTCTATCAGATTGTAACATTTAAATAGGGCAAATGAGTACCATCCAGTGGATATTTTGATACTACTGCTAGCTGATGGACTGAATTAGTGGGAAAAGGATTTGATTAACAAAGAACAGAAGAAAAGGATGGAATAATTAATGTCCAGGAACACATTTTTACAGATGACAAATCACTCCAAATCGGACTGCAAGTTTGATCTAATAGCCTGAGATTTCAATAAGACATTTGACTTTGTATATCAAATTTTTATTAATAAAAAATAAAATTAACATGGTGCATATGCAATAGATTTAAAATGATTAAACTGAGCAGCAGTGCTTCCAATGGACTCCCATGGGGATCAATTCTCAGCCTTCAACATTTTTATCTGTAACCTGGAGGAAGGAAAAACTCTCTCTGATGAAAGATGACAGTCTGGGAGAGAGATGAGTAACGAAGCAGGCAGGCAGATACAGCCATGTATCAGATACATCTATGGAAATACAGATCAGTTTCAAGGCATAAGCGCCTATGAAGGGGAATAGTGACTTGCAAACTGCTGCTTCCACAAGTAGGAAAAGCATTGCAGCTTCAGGGCCTTGCTTCTCTTGATGGCACCACAGTCTGCAGTGTAGGCTTACTCTAAGAACAATGTCTTGCAAGCAGACGGGAATAATCAGATCAATGGGCACAGGAGCAGCCTTGTTTCACTGTGTTACACCTGGCACCAGCTCGACGAGAAATTCCAGCCCAGCTCTGGGGGCTGCAGATCCACAGGCATGTCAGATAGCAACACTTCAAGAAGGGCTCGTGGGAATGATGGGAAATATGCCTTCCACTGAGCCATGTGGGAACTTGAAGTGAAAGGCATGGCTTGATCCCAGCATGCGAGTACTTAAGCATGACAAAAATACTTCAGAGCTCTTCAATCTGGTGGATAATATGGCCAACAAATGAAGTGGGACATACTCACCATAGAAATAAGATAAAAATTGCCAACATGATAGCAATATCCTTCACTGATAATTGTGGTGAACTAACCAGCCCCTGAAAAAGTTAATTAGGATTGCATAGTCCTCTAAAGATTGTTAAAAGCTGCCCTGAGCTGTCAGTCACTGAAAAAAAAGAAACCTTAAGTTCCACCATATGTAGGAAACAAATCCAAGGCTGTCAGTGATTGCTTTCTGCCCTCATTACCCACAAATCTGTTATGAATAGTTTTCCCTGTGTTCCACGTCCCTCATTACGGCTGATCACTGCCCACCTCCAACTTTCACTACTCTTGTCTGTGTGAGAGGACAGAGCAAATGCTGTATGTGGTCAGGAACAACCCAAGCTGGCCAACAGGATTTCTGTATAGGGGTTCTCAGTGGTGTATAAAGCTGTCTCTGAGCAATTGATAGGTGACGTGCTAATAAAAATAAAAAAGCACTCGATATTTTCATATTAATTGTGCAACAGGAGTCCAAGAGCTTTTTTCAATAGACACAGAAAATAAGAGGTAAGGATAGACAGTAACACCTTCCTTTGTAACTGTAGATCCACAAAAGCACCCCATCAGAACTCTGATCAGTGCCTCAAGACCACTCACTGGAGACACAACTGTGGTAGAGAACTGTAAAAATGCATTCTTTCTTCACCAGCCACGACCCTTATAAATATCATGCTTGCAGCACAAGCACCTTCATCAGCCTAAGCTGCTCATCTGATCAAAAGCAAGCTGTAGCAAGAAGGAACTAGGCAAGCCTAAAATGGTTTCTTTTCTATCAGCTTCTCGGAACTTTGGCTACAAACAACACAACACGATCTCAGCCATTTTTATACCTTTCAAAGTACAAAACAGCTGTTCGGTAGCATTCTGTTCCCAAGGATCAACTTCAGTTTCCCAGCACATTTCTTGCCATCTCTACGTTGGTTGCCAGCATATTTTATCAGCCTCAGTTATTTCATTGTTTCATAGCTATCAGTGAAAACTAATGCAACAATCTTTGCTTACCATTTCTTAGGCACGTGTCTCTTGACATTTTAATTTCCATGCACTTTAATGTTTCATCTCTCCTTTTACTTGCATACTTGCATAATCTGTATCTTAACATCTGTGAGATCACACAGATTCATAAAAACACTACGGTTGTGTTATCCAAGATGGTGAATATACAAGCTTGAGCTTTCAAAATCCATACTTCTCACTTACAAATCAATTGAAGACATTTTATTTATATGTATGCAGAAGACACTGCAATGAAAACAGCGTACTGCTGACGCAATGATGCAAAATAGCCCTGCTGCTTTTTAATGAACTGATCTACAGATAGATCTTCATCTGTATTGGCTTCCTACAGGAATTTTTTGTCACCATCCCATTGTATGAGCGCATAGGATGACAACGCATGCAATCCATGTGTATCATGACAACAGAGCATCCCAGACAGCAGCCAGAATCACAGACTCTAAGCCCTTCAGCCATTATAAAGAAAACACATAGATATGCAGGGAAAATAGGAGCTATTTCAGGAGTCGACCTACTGCTATTTCACCCACTGATGCACCAAACCTGAAGGTAATACCCAAATGCTGCTCTGTATGGCAAGAAAGTCTACATTGCTTAAGTATGAAGAATCCATAGGAAAAAGTAGAGGAAAAACCACCTAAGACTGCACATAATCAATGAGTATACAGATGTATAACTGACAAATATACAGAGAAGTTAGGCTGGTCTTTAGACAGCGTACAACTGGAAAGGTTATCACATTGGAAAGAGATAATTGAAAATGAATGAAAAAAGCTTACCTGTGTGCTGGGCTTGCAAGAAAAAGTCCAAGAGAAGAGATCTCCAGAGAGAAATCCTTCCTTAGTGGCAGTCAGCCCTTAAATGGGGTCTGAGAGGTGCAGCCAGGCTCCACCCCTTCTGATCACACAGCTGAATTGCCTTCACCTGTGCTCCCAGGGCTGACTGGGTGCTCGCCTCAGGTGCTCAATCACAGGTTCAGGCTGTGAATCAACTGTGTCATTCCCCCTACAAGAGCAATACTGCTCTATTGCTAACAGGCAATGAAATGAACAAAGAGGTATTGTAGGAAGTCTCTGGTGTACAGCAACACAGGTGGGAGAAAATGTGGAAATTAATACACTGCCTTTTATGTCTGAATTTTTGTGTTTTCCATCTTAGAATGCTCTTTCATTTTCAATTCCTTCCTCCCTCTCCCAGAATGGGATTTTTAGTGATATTTTTCTGTTCTTCATGAACCTGACCCTTACCATTAGCACTAGAAAGGCAATCTCTGACATAAAGACCAACTGTCCCACAAACACTGTAGCCACTTTAGCAACAAACCACTTGTGTGAGATGTACAGAAGATACTGTTTTCCTATAACTGGATATTTCCATTGGGTGGACCTGTGTCCAAAGCCTATCAGCGGCATCCCAGCTTGCCAGTAGGAAGGTGGTGTCCCTTTGGATTCACTGCCCTCTGGGTTACACATAAAGTGCATATTAGTTCAGCAAGCACAGTAGCTCCTTCCTCAGACTCTGCAGAAGGGAGTTAAAACAGTAAATAAACACTGGAATGCTCATTATTTTTAATGAAATGTTGATATGTTTGGATGTTGAAGCCTAAATTCATATGCAAATATCATCAGTATTTATTTCAGCAGAAACAACCGTTCCCACATGACTCAGAAAATGTCACGAACAGAAAAATGCTCACACTCCCCTGCCCCTTGTTCATCAACCTGATCTCGAGCTGGTGTTTGAGATTTCGGAGAGCAGCACAGTGAAGACCAGGGATTCTGGATGACTGGCTGTGGTTCACAACAAGATTGAGAGGTTCTTCACTAACCGTCGCCCCACGGCAAACAGTGAGCATTCTATACAGACAAAACATGGACAACAACCTCATCAAAGATCCAGGTTGCTTCCCGTAATCTAACAAGAACACTTCTGTCACAGTTGTTTCAGCACACATGAATTTGAAGTATCTTGTATCCAAGCGAGTGCTAAAGCCAGGGTTATTTTTGTAAACTAATTTGGAGAATAACTCAGATCCAAGGAAGTAGTGGGAGCAAGGTAACTCCTGACTGGTCAGCCAAAATCCAGTGTACCCATTAAACCCACAAGAAACATCTTCTGTGTGCTGCTGGAGGCCAAATTCTTTCCACCCACGCTGTTGATCCCCATATTATCTTGAATAAAGAGTCAGAAATTGAACTTCTCATTGTTCATCTGCACATTCTTCAACAGAGTGTCCACATGTATTTTACTCTTGTTGAGCTAATCAGACAGAACACTAAAAAAACAGACTGAAATTACAGATTTCATCAAATCCTGGGCTCACAGTGCTGGGTAACAGAATCCTACCTCTATATACACCCTCTTCTCTTTCCCCCACACAGAAGCACATCCAGGGACCAACCTGTGCCCAAATCCACTCCTGGCCCTCACTTCTGCAGCACCTGTAGCACAGTTCAGGCGGTGTGCTCAGGTCACTGCCATCCACTAAGACCCCGTGGGCCACAGGAGCTGGCAGTGGCAATTTAGCACTTGGCACAAAGCGCTCTCCAAGTTGTTCAGCCAAAGCTCCAGCTGCGAGAGCTGTGCTGGAGGCAGCGTCACTGGGTCTGGAATTGCTGTTAATTAAGATGAGATCTCACTGTGCTGGTGTTCAGCAGACACACAAGAAGAAAGAGAGGTTTCTCTGACAAGTTTATCATTTGTAGAGGCCAAACAAACAAACAAACAAAAAGCATGGAGGAAAATGAAGCCCTGTAAGTCTTTAGGTCAAGAAGTGTGAAAATTTTCTGAAATTTAAAATCATGCTTTTCACCAACAGCTGGAAATCCAGCCGCTCCACATTTGATGGTGAAAGCACTGAGGTCTGGCTCAAAGTCACAGATATGGGAAAGCCAACCTGCAGAGCCCCACACCTCGTCCTGCTGGGAGCTCCTGGCAGGGAGATCTCTTCCCTTGTGTTGGATTTTCCCCGAGGCCGAGGGAAGCATTGCTACCACAGCTGTGCAACCTGTGATCTGCCTCCTGAAGCACTGGCAGCAGGTGAGGCTTCACCCCACATGCCCTGAGTTCTCCGCTTTGTCCTCGCTCACAGTGATGCCACATGCTGCACATAGGTCATTTTCCCATATATAGGAATACTCTCATGGAAAAAGCTGTCTTAAAAACACTGTGGGACAAATGTTTTTCCCATTGCTTAAGGCACCACTTAACACCACTCAGACCTCACGCCAGTAGACCTGCTGCAGGAGCCATTTACATCACAGTAACAGTCACAGAAATCAGTACAAGCACATTTTCTTAACAGAAATCCAGAATGACACGGAGCCTGGCCTACACAAACATACAGAAGCCAACCTTAGACAAAATTAGTGTTCTTGGATGAATCCTAGCCATACACTTTGCCCCTAGTTTCAACAGGAGACAGCACTGATGTGCTCTGCCTCTCTGGAGGACAGAGCTCGTCACACTGATTGGAGCCCAAATTATGCACCACAACAGTTACCAATAAATGCTGGATAGGACTAACAGTGCACTGCATGCAATCTCAGCTGCGGCTCCCAAAAACCCGTTCACTGCATTGGATCAAGCACCTCAGCACAGCTGCTCGACCATCCACAGTCCCCACGCAGTGCCACCGGTGGTGGGATTTCTCACTCTGCCTGTTATGCGTGCTGTCACTGTGGGCTGTGATCAGTGCCAGCGTTAGCTTCCCACCTTTTCTTCCCGAGCTGCAGGCAATGCGATGCCCACAGTGATATTTTCAAACAGCTTCGGATCTCCCACCGATGGATACCGGCACAGGGCTCAGCAGTGTGTTACACACGGGCACGCAGACGGCAAAGGAACAACAGCACGGCTCTCGTGTCGGCTCCTCCGGCGAGGCGCGAGGAGGTATCGCGCCCCATTGCCAGCGATAGCTGGGCTTTAAAATGCAGCCATGAGGGATCGGCTGCTCTGAGCAGGGGACGTTTCGTAATTCAGACGTGGAGAAAGAGTTCATACGAAACGCAGACCGAATTGTCGAGCACAGTAAAAGACGAAACGCCTCGGTCCGGCTGCAGAACCGGCACCGCCGCACATCCCCACGCTAACAGCCTCCGAGCGCGGACCACGCTGCTATTTCTCTCCCTAAACGCGGCCGCGTGTCGGGCTCAGCCTCTTCCTACGCTCCAGCCCAGCCCAGCACCGCGCTCGGCGCCTGCGGGCGCACACAACCGCTGCCCGAGGGAACCGCGCCTGCACGGAGGTCAGCCGGGGTTCGGGGACACACGGACACACATGGGCACGCATACACACACATTATACACACACATTATACACACGCTCACAAACCCTCCCGCGCCCCTCAGCCCGACGGTCCCGCGGCGACGGCCAGCCCGGCATCCCCCGCCCGGCCTCGGCTCCTTACCCCGCTCCGCGCGGGCGCCGGGTGCGAGCGCGACGATGGCGACCAGCAGCAGCGGAGGCAGCAGCACGGCGGCCGGGGCCCGGCGCGGGGAGCCGGGAGCGGAGCGGGGCCCCGCGGGGTGAGCCCCGCCGCCCGCCGCCCTCCGCAGCATCCCCGCCGCACCGGGCTCTAGAGCAAGGGCTGCGCCGGGAGGAGGAGGAGGAGGAGCGGGGAGCTCCGCATGGTGCCGGCGGCCAACGCCGCAGGATGCGCTGCCCTCAGCGGCGCGAGCCCTCCGGCCGCGGGCTGGCGGCGAGCAGCTTCGTCCACACGGCGCTGCACGGCGCCGCCGAACGCGAGGGGCGGGCAGCGCGCGGCGGGGCGGCGCCGCCGGGACACCCCGGCACCGCGACACGGTGACACGGGACACCGGCATCACGGGCTGCGGCTCGAGAGCCCGGCGCTAGGAAAGGCTGCCCGCCCTCCCCGCCGTGCCCGGCGCCCATCCGGCCCGTTTGTGCCGTTCCGCTCGCTCTTTCACGTGATGAGCGCTAGCGATTATCACAAAGAAAAGATGGCAGTTCCACGACTGAGAGCAGAGCGGGCGGCCCGGCGCCTCGGTGCCCCCTGGCGGCCGCAGCTCTGCCCTCGCGTTGTCTCCCATCTAAAACCCGTTCCTTCACATCCTTTCTAGCTTTTGCCGTAACAAAATCCCCGTGGATAAATCCCTGTGCCGGTGACGATCTCCCCTCGTTGGCCAAGAACTCCACGTTCTTTGAGCTGTAGGTTGACGTGAACGATTCTAGCTGAAATGACAAATAAAACCCAGCCTCATTACTCTCTACTGAAGAACAGTCTATGCTGGTTCCCAAAACTGAGGCTTTTAGAACCATCAGAGTCATAGCTACTGAGAGATAAAACACATCTTGCCAATGGCAGGGAGAACATGGGTCCCCACCCAGCCTTACCTCGACGTACTGTGCGGGATCTAACTCCTCTCATGCTGCCCATGCATCTCACAGTGTCACTTGCTGTTTCTCCAGCATCCCCAGAGCTCTGAACCTCGCAGAATGTGTGTGAGACATTCAGCCAGTAGGGAAACACAAGCTCTGCCTAGTACCATGTCCACACTTTGCCCAGTGCTGCCTTAATTCATTGCAGGAGTGGAAATTGCTGTATGTCTGAGCTGCACTGGTTAATGCAGATTTGCCATCATCGTCAACACAGGCCCTACTGCTTTGTGAGTGATAGGGAACAGTAGCTCCTCTGTTGCTTCCCACACACTGACCACCTCTCCAGCTGAAAACCAAAGCTAATTCACTGATAAAACAAAGCATCGTCCTCAGCCACCTTGTCCCACTACACTTCTGCAGCGTGTGATAACCTTCATTGACTCTAAAAAGATTTTCACTGAATGAATGCTATTACAAGACCAGTATGGATTTGTCCTGTGCAGTTAGTGACAGGAAAAATGCTCTCCACACTTCGAACCAGTGGTGGTTGAGTTATCCTCAGTTGAGAGGAAGATTACTAATTCCTAATTGCCTTCCACAGCCCTGTTCCTCCACCCCACAGGGACAGCTGGACACTACTGTTAAACCAAGATCAGGAAGGATTTCACAGGCAGCCCTGCCTTGTTTGCTATTTCCACAACAAAGAATGAAAAATACACCACGACTACGGCCTCACTTTCTATGGGAAATGCAAGGTACAAAACCAGCATCAATACGTATTTAAAATTATACAGTATGCACACCTGAACACAAGGAATGAGAAGAGAGCAGCTTTCAAAGCAAAGCACGCATCTACTATTTTGGCAGAGCTGTGCTTTCACAGGTTCCAAGGAGCAGCGTTGCAGGAAGGAGCTTTATGAGATGGTCTGACCACTTGGCACTGGAGAAAGGGCATGTACAGAAGATGACTGACAGCAACACCCAGGGGCACGCTCTGTGGCAAGCACGGTACCCCTGGCTGATGCCAGCCCTGCAGTGTTCAGAAATGGAGAAGCTTGGCTGAAATTATAATATACTAATATTATAATATACTGGAATTCAAGAGCTGGAGCCCCACACGTGAATTTCCATTGCCTTTGCCTCAGCCCACAGCCCTGACGTAACACAACAAGGAAATCAAAGTCACCAAAACGCATTTGCTGCAATATATATTTTAATTCAAAGTGAATCTCGACAGTAATACACCATAAATTCTTATTTTGACACTCACCAAAATAGTCACCTGGAAAACCCGCTTTTTGTGACAAAGTACAGAAGGCTTGGTCACATTTAAATCACTGAGAACTAGAAAGAATTACTATCGCAAACTGTAAGAGACATTACATCCATAAAAAATTTTCCCAGTCCTCATATTGTAATATTGCACAGTGCAATTGCTACATGGCGAACTAGTGTAGCATAGAAATCCAAAGCAAACAAACAAACAAAAAAAGAACAAAAGGAAAAGGAGAAAAAAGAAAGCCACGAGTCTACAAATTGTTAAACAGTAACAGTTCAAACTCATTAATCAAGTCTTTATCACTGGGTAATTCTAGAACAAGTCTTCCTACAGCTTGCAGCGTGATTTAACTTTTGCTTAACACAAACCAAGTTAATTAGCAGTATAAACAGAAAGTTTAAAAATTAAAACCCAAAAAAAAAAAAAAAGTTAATACAGTAGCATATTTGACCAATAAAACACCCTGAAGTTAAAAACCGAACACAAGAAATTCATACAAAATCTTGCAAATTAAAGTAATATGCAGATATGCAGTTCTGTAGTCATGCAGTGTTTTATTTAAAAAAGGCAATAAAACAGTAAGACGTGCAAACGCTTCTCAGAGGATGACTTTTGTTTTCCTCCAGGAACCGGCCCTCTGCCTAACGCTTTTTTCCTGCAGGTGGGCCCTGGACACAAGGATCCACGCTCTTGGGATGCACTGCAGGACTGGGGAAAAGTCACCCAGCAGGCTGAATTTGAGCTGTGGCAGAATCCCAATTACGCCGCCCACTGAAAGGCAGACATCCCTAAAGCTACCGTATGTAGAAAGAGCAGCAGACCTGACGTGGGGCATCGTTCGCAGCAGCTCTGTCTGCGCAGGGCAGGGTGCTGTTGACATACAGGTAATGGTGTCAATTTAACAAGCACAGTAGCTTCAGACCTTAAGCACGTTGAAGAGAAAGCACAGTAAGTACATCAGACCAATGACATCCCCATGGCCCCGGAAAAAAACAATGCGGTGTTTTTTATTATTATTTTCTTTTTTTTGTTATCACAATACAAAATTCATCGACTCCGTTTGCATTGGTGATTCGTGGTGTGTCCATTGCCTGCAATGGAGTAAGCACCAGAAAAGCGTCAATTCCCAACGTGAGGGAGCTAACAAAAAGCAATCTGCTGGACCGTGTAGCACAGGTTGGAAGTGGCAAGGTGGGGATCCAATCAGAGCATGCTCTCGACTCGGTGTATTTAGGCTCCACAGATAGGTTGGTGAGATTTCAAATTAATCAGGATGCTCCTAGTTTCTAATGCGTACTTTATATATACATTGATACTTGTACAAAATGCATAGAGTTGATTACTAAAAACACTGAAACTTTTGGGAAAAGTTAGGTTTCTTAATTTTCAGTGTGATTAAAAATGTACTGCTGGTATTTTATTTTTTATGATCTAATACTGTTGTATTTTAGTTATTACTTAAAAAATAAATCAAATGTAGGCACATTTATTTCATTCAGACATTCGTTAAATAAAACACTGCTTGTGTTAGTGGAGTAAAGAAAAAGTTTACCAGTTATTAGCTTATTGACAGAGTTAAACTCAAATGCTTTGCACTCTTATTCCAGTCAACATCGCAAGGATTGTATTCCAGATTTTGTTTTAAAAAAAAGTTAAGTCAAGCCTGCAAGATGCAGCTTCTTAAGTGTCTACACAATGCCAATATGAAAACATAAAAAAAAAATTAAGTTACATCAATACATCCATTTATATGCAGTGATGAGCTCAAAGTTAATGGAGATAAAATACTGATGCAAATAACACACCCCAAAAAAACATATGCAATCATCTTTCCTCATTTACAGTATAGTAGTTACGACACTTCAAACATGAAAAAAAGAATTAAAAAAAAAAAAAAAAGAACAACCCAAAACCCGGCTCCTATTTCATGTAATTAGACTTGTACAGAAATTAGAAGGCTAAGAAAGAACTAGTTAATCACCTAATTTCACAGCTATCTGAAGTGGCAATCATTATATAGCAGCTTATCTATGATACATTCAAGATAAATGATACAATTTATTACTTGCCCATAAGCTAAAACACAGCCTCAGTTTAATACCTTCTTTAAAACCCATCTCTACACTACAGTATACTTGAGGTCTATGAAAAAGTAGCTACCTTTTATAGGAAATGGATGATTAAGTCTTTGGTGCTGCAAAAGCAACTTCATTTGAACAGAATGAGAAACGGAAAGAGACACCTCCTAAGGAAAAGCAAAATGCCAGAAGCATGTAACTGACGTCCCTGACGGAATGTATTAAATAAGCAAACACCCGCAACAGGCTGAAACAAATACTAGGATGTAAAAAGGCTAAAATCTCTCCCATGCATAAATGAAAGATTGCACACAAAGAACTCACATCTCTTCAAGCTTCAATAGTAAATATTCTGCTACTAGTTACTGAATACTGCACGGTTCGCTCAAGCTAAGATGAAACCACATCATGAGTCGACGAGCACTTGGCCTTTCTCTCATCACCTGGTCAGTCACGCCTACCGCACCTCCAACATTTGATTATACCCAATTGGACAAACACTTTTAAAACAGACTACTCAGATTGTACTGCAGTTCCATTGAACAGCATGGAATACTGTGCTGTGTGTCACAACTCAAGAGCTACTGAATCAACTTTTCTTAAGCGCTACTAAAATCTTTTCTTGAAGCTAGATCATTCTGGGAAAAAAAGACAGCCAAGTTCAGCTACAGCAAAACACGCTGCCTTCTCGATAAGGAAAAAACACCAAATACTAAAATCATACCACACAAAACCCAAAATGAGCAATACGCTATCAAAAAATCAGCAGATCTGAATTTTTAAGTGCTGCAGTCCTCAACATTGATATATAAGTAATAACATTAACAACCTCAAATATTTAAGGCACTATGTGTGGGAACGGTTTACAATGCAGCTGAGATTATTAGGACAACGACATTTAAGAGCAATGTTTAGGCTTCTCTGCCCATGCAAAAGACACATGCAATGTGAAGAACAACAGCCCAACTCTTAGATAAGTGACTCAACATTTAAACACCAAGGTACGTAATACAAACAAGTTACTTCTACGCTGTACTGCTGACATATGTGCATCTGTTGCTCTAATTCTGTACACTGAATGGCTTCCAAATGTAGACGTGTCTTGCACTAGTTAGAAGGCAATTTTATAAAAAATAGCAGGAGCAAAACCAGATTTCTGCTCCCGTAAGTCACCTGTCTAAAGTTACTATATAAGAAGATAACATGACCAAAGACAAGTTATACCAAATGTGCAAAACACATTAAAAGTGAGTTTGTTTTTTTTTTTTAAAGCTCAGAGTTGTTTAAATTGCACCCAAGTCTACATGATTCAAAAAAATAATTTTCCTGTTGTGCCATGGCTAATATTTAATAAATACCATGTTTCTTCTCAAGTCAAACTTCCGTGTCATTGAGCTTCCTCAGTATACTCTACTTGAGTTCTCACATAAATGGGTACTGGCTGAGTTTTGTTGGACTCAATGGAAATCCTGCGTAAGCAGGCGATGCTGCAATGTACGAATGCGGTGGAAAGATAGGTTTGTACTGAGTCTGATGAATGGTTGGGGAAGGTAAGAGACGGGGATTTATGCCAACTGGAACTTGGTGAACTATACCACTGGGGTGAGATATGCTGTACGTTGGGTGTTGCAGTAAGGGCCTCGAGGTACACGGTGAAGCGAGGAGGTGGGCAACGGGAGCAGCAGTACTGAGGGGTGCCGACGATGGGTACGGAAGAATAGCAGGCTGTCCTCCCAGGTGGGCGCTTCCAGAGAGATGTGCGTGCACGGCGGTGGGGTTTGGGCTTCCTTGTGGAAGGGAGAAAGCGTGAGTGGCGACGCTCGCTGGGATGTAGGCCTGCTGCCTTCGAGGAGCGTAGTTCCCATTCCATTCCTGCGGCGCAGATCCGAAGTGCTGCACCTGTCCGTACACAGAAAGGGACAGGGCTTAATACTTGTGAGTTTAAAGACGGTTTGAAAAATGGAATAATGCACTAAAACTAATCAACTCAAAAATCGAGAGAAACAGAGACAGGAAAAATTAAATGCTTGAACAAAAAAAACCATAGTAGCTATTTAGATAGTAGCACAGACAGGAAATCTGACAGTAAGAGATGATAAACAGAACACAAGTTATTTTAATGCTCTTGCAAAAAAAAAAAAAAAAGATAATATGCCATGCTGGGCTGTTTTAACAGAAATACCATGTATCACATGAGCAAGGTGCTTATTCCACTCTACTCAGCACTGGCTTGGCATCAATTGGAAGTGCTGCATTCAGTTTGGGCACCATAATGAGGCACAAAGAGGACAAATAGGAGAGAAATTTTAGAGGAGAGCAGGAAAAATAATAAACGGATTGAAAATTTCTGAGACAACTAGGCAAACAGAACTCTAAGGCTATGATCACAGGAAGATGTGGCAGTCATTTACAATTATAAAGACAAAGACTAAAAATCAATTACTCCCATTAAGTGACACGGACTTTAAACTACATAGGGCATCTACCAAAGAAGGAAGGCTCAGCATAAATTTTTGTAATGAACATAATATCCTACAGTTTCTGCTAGGAGCTTGAGTAGCTGCAGCCACTGAAGAGATTAAAAATTAATACTGTGCTGATCACATTAAGGTTTGCTTAGAATTAATTAAATCAATCCTCCTGCATAATCACGAGGAAGGGAAGATAGCGCCGCCACCCAAATGTTTCTTTCAATCTAAACTATTCAAGTCATTATTGGTAAATCCTCTTATCTACATGCAGCATACTTGCATTTAATATTTGACTTACAATTTAACATTCCTTTACTCTGCAAGACTTACGCAAACAGATACTGTTCCTATATTAAATGTAGATATCCAGGTATCTTACTAAAAGCTCAAGTGCAGCTACAGCTCAAAATTAATTAATTAAAAGAGCTTCAACTTAAGGCTATAGGTCAACTTCAGTTCTCAGTCACAACAGACATTTAATAAGACACTAGGTAATGACAAAAATAGCTTTTAAATCAGCCTTGGTATCTTCCAACACTGGACAGAACTACGATCACAAGACAATTCCCACTGGCTTCACTATCTGACTGCAACGGCAAGGCAGAGCTGGCACTGCTAAGCTCTGCCTCTGTGTACTCCAACTACAAGTACTTTCATGCACACTACTAAGAGAACAAGACTGAAAGGCAGCTCCAGTTCCTAACTGCGTACTATAAGCATTTAAGCATTCAGACGTAGAAAATAAATACGCCAATGTTTTTCACTATGTCTTGTGCTTATGACTTGTAAGCTGAAAGCCATTTCAAGATTCAAACAGCTCTGCGGTCGAGTCGCTGAAAATCAGAGGTTGCTATTTATTCCAACTGAAAGTGCAGGCAGTCAGTGTGTTTGGGAACAAAAAAGTTGTTCTTCTGTGATATAAGCAAGTGCACATACCTGGCTGAAGTTTAAATGTTGCTGATGGAATGCTGATGCCAGTTTTTGCTGACGGTTTCCCACAGCAGAAGACTGGGTTTTTCTTCCCAGGACAGACCGACCGTTTTTCAATGGCTGACAAGTAGCATCTTCCAAGACACAAATGAACAGTGTTATGCTTTTGTTGTCTTTACTCTCTTCTAACAATTCAAAGACAAAATTTCTTTTGCTTCAGCATACAGAGGGAAATAATAAAACAATACATTAATTCAAGGCTTAAAACCCCACAGTTCAAAAGTGTTTACTGCAGATCAGCAGACACAAGAGTAAATCTACCTAAGTATGGCTACTGAATAAATTATTCACATTCCATTTTTTTCTACTGATACAGAAAGGAAAAACCACCTTAACTCACTCACCTGTGTTCACCATCTGTTCATCAAGACGTAATCTGCTTTCAAGGCTCATTGGCGGCACCACCACTGTGCAAACAGCTGATTTGGTTTCAGAATTAACTGATGCTCTTGCTTCCTTGTTTTTGTTGGCATTAGCTACAAAGCCATCTTCGACAAACGGGCTGTCGTGCCCTGAAGAGTCTGAAGTTGGGGAACCGTCCACTGTATCACATCCACTTTCCTGTTCATCATCTGACATACTACCAAAAAATAAACGTAATGCATTAAAACAAATACACATTCATAATACAGACACATTTTTTAAAGTAACACAACATTTACATAAATGAAATGACTTAAAAGTGAATGTTACATTTCTCTTACACAAGTACGGGCGCTCAAGATGGCAGCTGAATATTTAAGACTCACTCCACCCACAAATTTAATGGTTCAGAGAAAGGCTACAACTTCTACACAAAGATGTAGATGTGCATCTTTCACTTACCTTTCTGAATTGTTTTTTGTTTTTTGTTTGTTTTTTTTTTTTAAGGTAAGCTTTAACTTACAATTCACCTGACATTTGTATTTTTTTAGGCCAAGTAAAAGGTTGAAGGTTATTTCTTCACAGAAGCTTCCAGTAGCTATTCTGGTACTTGTGCAATGCTGATCAGGTGGCACACACTCATTTGTTCAAAAACTGCTTCTACGAGAGCAGCTGGAAGGGGCAAGAGGTGGAGCCCAGGAACCAGCTTTTGCTAACAGTTACTGAAGTGTTTGTATTGGTAAATGTGTGAAGACAGTAAGAGCTGTCCAAGGCGTGATCACAGTCAAATCAGTGGTACCAGAACCACATACCCTACTCTTCTAACAGCACTGTAATACACAATCTGAGAAATTACAATCAAGTATTACCAGAAAATATGGTCCTCAACTGGGGCTATGCCAGGCATGAATTAAATGGCCAGCAAGAGCCAGGAGCACGCATTGTGTCACACAGACTGTGCTTTAGCATCAAGCTCCCTGGTACTGTACCAAGAATGCAATAAATTAGTTCAGAGTTACAGTGCAAATTTTTCTAAAACCAAATTTTGAATAATATGCAAAAATGAAGGCTTAAACTGGATATGAAGCAGCTCATATGAACAACGTTCATATAAGTAAAGCTTCAGCTTGGTAGCAGAAAAAGGCATCAGTGTCATTACAGCTTACATGATGAGAACGGGAGAGGAAAAGTTCAAGATATCCTGGTTACAACTACAAACCTATAACGTCCTACTTTGCTTTACTTAATTTTGTCAGCTTGAAAGGTTCTCGTTCTAAAGGAAGTTGGAAATGACATTTGTGTGTTTTCTCCCCAACCTCCATTCATCTGGTATTCTGAAAACTTCCAATGAAGCAAGAAGGATAACGGAAAATCCTGCGCTGTGCAACTGCAGGACACCACCACTTTTTTCTTTTTTTAATAAACTGAGTCTACTGAGTCTGCAGGATCTGTCTTCTTACTGAAAAGACTGCAACTTTTACCTGTTGGATCTCTTGCAAGGAGATGGACTGGACTGTCCTGAGGAGCTCGTGCTCAGAGTGCTATCAGGACTGCTTAGAGAACAGACACGGTCAATATTCAGAGTATTTTGGCAGGCTTCACAGTCAAGGCTACCTTTGCACCTAGCACACAGAAAAGAAAGCAAACAAACACGCAGTCACTCATTTGTTCTTCCTATATGCCACTGTCCTAGCAGTTATTATGGAATAGAATTAGCTTAAATATTAGAAAAGGTCTCCCAAATAATCTAAATGAATATCTAATTTGTTGTTTTTGTTGTTCTTTTTTAGAACATCCAAATCAGACTTTAAACTTCTTCAAAGTTCCTTTGGAAATTCCAGACTAATCGTGCATTTTTTGAAATCTACTAAATTATCCTACACTGATTCGTTACAAACAAGTACGTATAGTTTGCACCATAAGTGAGGTTCCTCCTGTCCAAAATTGGTAATGAGAAAATAAATTCAAACAAGCATTAAACTCTCAGGTCCTTATTTAAAACAAAATCTTTCTTTTACAGCTTTGTAAAGAAAAATCCTCTGGGAGACCATGCTCAGTCCCTGTTTTGTACTCAAGGGCACACCTCTTCAAACTGCGTAAGTGGTTTTTGACCCTCATCTGTGTGATGTTACCCACAAGATGCTACTGTAGAAGACTAACATCAGTCATACAAAGCCAGAAGATTAATCTTCAGTACAGATACAAGGTATGGCAGTACTGAAGAAAAAAGCTGAACTTGAAAGTACTCTATTTTGAAAAAGCCTGTTACCAAAGAACAGTAAGCCTGTTTCCTTGGTAAATGACTTACAAAGATTAACAAGAAAGAATTTTTGAAGTATTTTTTGCTTTCAAACAACATGCTGCTACAGAGCTGACTTTCCAGTGCAACTTGATTGAAGCGCACCGTCTCTCTTCTGTTTGCATTAAAGCAGCTACGTGCAAGCAGGACTTCATAAAAGTAAAGACCAATTCTTACTCTCTCAGAGAACGTGTTTGACCTAAGTCATCGTCATCGGTGTCGCTGCTGATGGTGATCACACTGACTGCAGGGCTGGGGGAGCCTGCAATGAAGATAGCCTGTCGCTGCTTGTTGGAAAGAGATGAATCAGGTTCCAGCCTGACCGCTGCCTCGCAGCAGTTACTCTCCTGTCCATCTGAGTTATGATTGTCCTGTGCTTCTATACAGCTTATTCTCTTTACAGCCTTCAGGTTAATTATCTTTGGAGACATAAAGGCTGAATTTTGGATATTGGTATTTTGCAACGCGTTGCTCCTGTGAAGAAAACACACCATTTGACATTTACTGAATTTCTGCCAATGGATCTCAAAACTGTACTATTAAAAATTTAAAAAAAAAGTTGGCTAAAACACCAATTTTCAAAAAAAGAAAACCGCAAAACATTCATCATAGTGATGAATACTTGGCTTTATAATTTCAGACATCAATTAAAAAAAAAAGAATCAGAAACATGCTAATTAGAACCTGCATCACAGCATCCAAAGCAAGATCTAAGAGTAAAGTCTGCAACAAAATTGAAAATCCCATTCATTTACTTATCTATTTTTATTGGGAAAAAAGAGAAAACCCACACCTTCACAAATACTTTACATGGCAGTGAGATATTATTTTCTTCAGCAAGTAGCTGAAGTATTTTTGGCCACCAGTGAAAGAAAGCCTGCTCTTAAGGTGATCGTAAGGCATACCGCAATCTTATTATCCAGTATCTCTTTATTTTTAGTTCTCTAAACCTTGCATTTCCTCATGCATATAAGCTCAGGAATATCTCATCAGAGCTACCTCAGTATATTCTCATACCTTCCCAAAGGCGATAAAGACAACTTTGCTATCATAATGGGCAGGAATTTATCAACAGGAACCAAAATCTCTTGCTACTGCAAATATTTTTCCATCTAGTCTGTATTACCAAAAATAACACTGGATAATCAGAGTGGAAAGGACAAATTTTCCCCAAATTTCCCCCCCACTAACAGGCACTTTCACAGCCCCTGCCTATTGAAGACATACTATCTTTGAATGTTAGAAAAATTCCACCAACCTGTTCTGACACAGTTTATTCCTCTTGGTAGCTGCAGGCTGAGGCCAGACAACATGTGCAATGCCCACGCTAATTGGCTGTGGGGCAGAAAAGGTTATTTGATGTGTTAAAAGAGGCTGCGGCATCACTGAGCTGTAATGAGTGCCCTGGGTAATCATCTTCCTAAGGAAAAATAAAAGGTTTTAAACCAAGTCATTTGTATTGCATCCATCAGTCTTGCTAAACCAAAGCCAGTAGGGTATTGCACAAAATGTTTAGACTTACCCCCAGTCTCCAAGCCTCTGTGGGCCAGCCACAGGATCAGAAGCTAGAGATGTCGCAGGGGCTGCCACTGGTGCCACTTGCTGCCAAGCAGGAACCAGGATTTGCTGGGTGTGGTTTGACCATGTCTGCCATGAAGCAGAGATAACAGAGATGCTTGTAGCTCAGCACAATACAGAACAGGAATTTACAGAGTGTTATCAAAACAGTTTTCATGAAAAGAATATTTGTTAACTAATAGTAAAAACAAATCACATTTTTATTTTCAAGGAAACCAACCTGAGAAAGGATTCCTGCTCGAATCTGTAGAGGCTGAATTGCATGGGCCTGGGTCACCAAGGGAACGGCGTTGTCCACCCTCAGGGAGAAACTCGTGGGTTTACTATGGTTTGTTGTAATTCCTATCAGGAAGAAAAACACGTAGCCAGGCTTTAAGCAAAACGTCGTTCTTGAATAATTTCTGAGCAAAGCGCAAACATAAAGAATATCTCAGTAACATTTTGCTATTTTGTCTTGATGTGTTCACCATCTGATCCCGTAATTCAGGCTTTCCAAGCCAAACACAATCAATGTAACACTTAAACGATTTTTGTGTCAGTACTCAGCTGCAGAAACATTTTACCTCGTATTTCCAGAACTGCCAATACCTTTGAAAACAGACTGGTAGAAAGTGGAATGGCTTTGGCAGCAGGTTTTGCAAAGCTAAGCATCTTACTTATCACAAATTACATAAAACATATTTGCAAGGAAGCATTACAAAAGTAAGCAAAACTGAATTTCAACCATTCCCACCATCTCATGCGTTTCTCACACACTCTTTCCAGCTAGATGAAACCCATTCCTCCCAGCTCTTGTAATAAACAAAGCCACGTGTATATAACACCCCGATTTGTTACCATCTCTTTTGTGAAAAATAATGTGAAGCTTTCTGTATTTTCTCCATACACCACCCAATATTTTCATAATTCAATAAAAATAATGCCAAGTGTAGTACTGTTGGAATACTATCACAAGCATGTTACAGCAAAAAGATGCATCTTGTGCTGTATATAAAGCTCACTATTGCTAAGGGAGACTAACAGACATGTAGCAACATTATAATTAATGATGTTAATAAACTAAAAAGATTTTTTTTGAAGGAGATAATGCAACAGAACAGCTATGCTTAAAGAAAGCAGTGGTTAGAAGAATATACTAATTTCATTTGCATCTTGTGACTTCACCAAAGCCTAAGCAGTGGGTGTTTGGAGGTAACTACTAAAGAACAATGAAATAAATCATAGAATACAGAATGCTCTGGGTTGCAAAGGAGCACAGTGCCCATCTGGTTCCAACCCCCTGCTGTGTGCAGGTCGCCAACCAGCAGCCCAGGCTGCCCAGAGCCACATCCAGCCTGGCCTTGAATGCCTGCAGGGATGGGGCATCCACAGCCTCCTTGGGCAACCTGTGCCAGTGCCTCACCACCCTCTGGCTGAAAAACTTCCTTCTCATATCCAACCTAAACCTCCCCGTCTCACTGTAAAACCATTCCCCCTTGTCCTATCGCTATCCACCCATGTAAACAGCCATTAGACTGCATGTGTTTTACAGCTGTAAAGACTATGTGTTTTCTTTTAGAATCTTTAAAATGCAGGAGGAAGGAAAATCTTCAACAGAAGCAATACTATCATGTCATAAAACAACACTAAGTTATCATCATGCTATCAAAAGCTTTGAATTTTGCAATGCTGTTGACTAATTTCTTTTCCACACAGCCACCCACAACAGTAACATCTTAACTCTGCCAGCAGTAGCAAGACCTAGCACTTAAGATATTTGACAGAGTAGCCAAGCAGAGAAAAATTTGAAGAGCTGCCAGACCCCATTAATATCCCTTTCCCTCTGTACCAGCAACTCAGCTTGTCACTTATGTGATGAAACCAATAAATTCCCTTTATTCAAGCTGTAGCAGAACTTCAGCTCGGACATTTATCATCATACTAAAAATACACACGTAACATTACTGAGAAAGTCTGTTGTTTCTGTCTTCATCTAAAGACAGAAAGACTTCCTGGGTTCTAAGTTTAGGTAAAAAGCAAGGAGAAGCTAGAAAACCATATTAAGAAAAACCTTACATCAAATGTATCATTTCAAGATCTGATCTCTATAGCAAAGTTGAACATTATCAAGATAGCCAAATTGCATTTTTGGGCATGGAAGCCTATAAGCAAACTCAGTTAATAAGCAAGCAATATAAACTACTTTTCCCTCTCCATAAATGACTGTTCCTAGGATAAGAAAGCTGCTTTCCATCAGCTCCTCTCTCATCAGCCAACTATAACCAGAAATAAGCCCACAATTTTTGACTGAAGTTTTCAAGACTCCTAAGCAATAAGACAACTGCTTGCATCATGCAAATACATTTGCTTGGGAAACAGAGGTCACCTACACCACCATGTACCTTCCCCGAGGTGCAGATCTTTATCTGGTCATTTTCTACCTTTCAGAAACGCTTCTCTACAAACTCTTCCAGTCTTCCAGCTGTTTCTGACAATTAAGCCCTTGGACAGTTATTTCTTTACATACAGAAAAACGTATGCTCAAGTCAATTTTACCCTTGTAGTAGAGGAAGAGTTCAGTCAAGCATCATTACTTCCTCACAAGGACAAAACAATCAAAGCTCTCAAAGATTCAGTTGCAAGTTTTTTAACCAGCAGAATATTGCAACTGTTCTATATAGTTGTTCTGATTGGTGTTAATCATAGGACAGCATACCTGATACCATTTATATGATTTACATATCCTTAAATAAAGCCCCAAGATTCTAAATGTTTTGTTAAACATTCTGCTAATCATCCAGATCAATTTAGGACAAGAAGAGTTATAGTTTCTTACCCTTGTCCCTAGGATATCCTATATCCCTAGGGATACAGGGATAACTATACCCAAGGGATATAGTTGCAGCAACATTGATACTCTCCTCATCTTTCTTGTTTCTTCTCAAGTTTTGTTTTAGAACATTCTCCTTCACTGCTTTAGGATTCCACATCTTGTGTCTCTATTTTATTCAGATATATGTATGGGCATATATATATGTAAATGCAACAGGGGAGAGAAGGAGAGGGAAAGGAAGAGTGAGAAGGTGCAAAGTATCTGATTCTGACTCTTATACTATTTTTTTCTTTTTTTTTTTTAAAACAGAATTAATTCCTTCAATGCATAACTTAAGTAGATATAGTGGAAAACCCAAGTATTGCTATAGGAGACAGCACCACATGTATTTCAGGAGCTAACAGTTACAGCTAAACATACCTTGAAGAGTAGGAGGGCATATAATCAGTGTCTGCTGGAAAATGTCACTGCAACCAAACTGAGCAGTTCCTGCCTGCAGTGGTATTCCTTGGTGCAAAACCGAGTGGGCAGATGCAGTTAAAGCCTGAGGGAGCAGGTTAAACACAGGCACCATTATAACTGTGAACATCTCACTAGCTGGTACAATAAAATGCTAAAGTAATTTTATGAAAATGGAAATTTCAAATCCATTTGACAGGAAGCATTTCCATCTCGCCACGGGAGGGCACTGCAATACAACAGTGCTCTACTACAGCAATTCCAGCTTGTTGCAATTTGGAAACGTATGGGATTCTAAATCAAGTTTATTTGGTTTCTTAAACAAACACACACACTCAAAGCATAAAACAGAACATAAAAATGTTTTTACCTGGCTTCTTAATGGGCAAATTTTGGTGAAGCTTGCAGTCAGATTAGCTGCACTGCCTGAGGCAACTGGTCTCATAAGCGATGTTTTATTGCGGTTGCTTAGGTCATACAAATTCGATCTGCACTTGCAAACATCCATGATGTGAAAACAGGACTTTACTCTGTTACAGACAGAAAAAATGTGGGTTGCTTTAAGTAGAATTGTATGCAACTTAAATGTACGTAACAAACCCACTGAACAAGAAAAAAAAGCTCAAAGCCCCCAGCTGCCAGTTTCACAGAGCGGCATCATGCACACAAGCAGTAGCATCACAGAAGCTGTGCTGTTACTATGTCCAAGTCAAGACTTCTTAAGGTATGCTTTCAAACTAAAGTTAAAAAAAAAACAAAAAAAAACAAATAATAATAATAAAAAAAACTTGGAAGTTCCTGCTCCTTGCACCTAACACTGTTCTAACACTAACAGCTGGATATAAGCAAGATAACAACTCAAAGGGATGGAAAGCTTCTTCCTTCCCTGAAATGCTGGCATTTCTGGAAATGTACACTGAAAGATCTAGCTCCAGAAGAGCAAAAAAGCTCTCAATATATTCCATGTCAGCCACTGTACAAAAGAAAGGACCGAGTGCATTTCAAAAAGAAGTGCCTACCTTAGTGCTCAACGACTGACAAGAACTGTCTCATCAGACTTCTAAGAATCAAGCCCAAAATTTCTGCAGTGTTGGATTTTTATAATCCAGACATATGAAAGATAATTTTAAATTCCATTGGTTTAATGTTGCTTTTCGGAAAATAAAAAGTCACTGAAACACTTTCTTTGACCTAGTGGACATATCTAACATTGCCAGCACTTGAAAGAATTCCCTAAGATGTTACAGGAACGACTGAAGATTTTTTGCTCTGATAGCAGATGAAACAGTATCACACATATGAATTGCTACAACGGAGACATAAGACCTTTGGTACATACTGGTTGCTATGAGGAAAATCGAGGAGGTGCTTCATGGTAACAAAAGAATGGTTCAGCGTCTCAGCTGGAGTGATTCTTAAATCAGCATCAATCAGCAACATTTTCTTCAACAGACTGACAAATTCCCTCCTGTCTGCCTTCTCTGCCAACAGGTCACTTCCTTCCAAATCCATCACCATGTTCACCTGGCGTTGAACAAAACAAGCAGAAACAAGACATCCACGTTGGTCTGATTCCTTCTGTTACTGGACAAGTACCACTGCTTAACACAGACAATGACAAAGGAACATCTTCCTAGAAAGACAAACTGCCACAGCTGGGTATTTTCCCCAGCACAACGTATGCAGACAAGGATGGATAAGATTGACACACAAACTAAATAACAGTCTAAAAGTTCAGTTCAAAACAAAAATAATTATTCCCATCCTCCCTTTTGCAAAGGAAGGAGTCATAAATACTCACATGCACTATATCATCCAAACTGCTGAAAATATACTTCCTGGCCTCTTTAGACTTCATACCTGTCTCTGCCTCATGCTCTTCCAAAGTCTCAAAAAAATAAAAAAAGAAGAGTTGAATTTAGACATCGGCAATAGAGAACAAACAAAACAAACCTAACGCCTCCAACTCCTGAGCACATTCAAACATTTACTGATGTTTACCTAAGAAGCCTGATTAACAAACAGAAAAGAAATTCAATTACATATTTGAGTTTTTTATATGCTTAATTGCCGACTACTTTCTACTATTTTCTAAATTGAAATATGAAAGCACTGAATTTTACATCTAATTTAACACAGTACTGGATTACAGTAGGTTTGTGAACCACGCAGGAAGCATTAAAAGCCTAGCAAAAAGTTAGTTAATGGTGCTTGTGTGTATATATGCATACAAAATGTGTGTTATTATATGCCACAGGTTTTCTATTACTTCTATTGTACACATTTCCTTAAATTCAGACCTTTCATTCCAAACAGCAGTAACACCATATCACTGAAGGAAAAAAATAGCATGGGTCAGACTTCGTTCCATTTCATTTGCTTTGCCATGTTGTATGATGTAAGTTAGCACTGCAAGGAACTGTTTTTTTCCCCAAACATTCAGATTACAGGAAGTTTTCTGAGATTAACTTTGAAAACTCTGGGTAATGATTAGTGGTCCATACCAAAACTTCTTTCTTCCCCCAAGGCGGCATGGAGTCTGATGGGAGAAATGGAACTTCCTAAAACTGAAGAGGGCTGTTTGCATAAAGGACTCGTTTAGACTCTGACACAAACAAGCCAGATGTACACTGCCATCTCTCCATCAACAGTGTGAACTTATTTCTTTCCTAATGGAATAATCACAGCAGTGTAATGAGAGAATCCTGAAACAGGGAGACCCCAGCAGTATTCATTCCTCCAGGGCCAGCACCAGCCCCCAGCTACTCAGCCTACTGCACACTGTGGATTTGCCACTTTATGGGAAGTTATGCAATATGGGCTTTTGAGCTTGTCAGCTGTTTGTTACTTCAGAGGCTTTACGTCAATAGTAACTGCTTCGTTACTCCTCAAGCTCTGTGTAAACTCTGGGAAACAGCAACGTGAAACAATTCAATTTACCAAAAACAATCTTTGCATAGGGGGTTATAAGTGTTTACAGTCACGTAAAGTTGCTTAGAGAGAAGCAAGGTAGACAGACCATAAAAACAGACTTATTTTGTCTACTTTCATTGTACTGTAGCTTTCGGCCAACAAAGACTGTCGTAGTATGAAATCCCAAGCAAGTGAATCATGTTGTTTCTTAGCCTCCTTTCTCCTAGGATTTCTGACCCTGAAATCACTTCTGAAGAACTCAATAAGAGCAGTTTGGGCCTCAGAGACAAATTCTATGAAGTGAAGTGAAAATCTGTGACTAAGCAAGAGAAAAACCTCATTTAGTGCCTCCAGAAATACAAGGCTTAATGTGAAGCCCAGGCTGCAGTCTGGCCATGCCTTCTGGCCAGCCACTGCTTAAGGGGTGTGAAGTGCTGGTTTTTAGGAATGAGGTGGGGAAGGGGAAAAAAAGGAAGAGATACAGAGTGGGGACAAAAAAAATCTATCACTGGAGATGTGGAAGGCAGCTAATGCTATTGTAGTAAATCCTGGCCTTTTTGGTTTCTCTGCTTTCTACTGTATTATGCTGATTACCTTTAATCTCCAACTAGAATATGGTGTGTCTCCTTCTCTACAGAAAAATCTTGCCGTTTTCGTCCCCATGCTTAGCAACTGTTCTCCTGGCAAACCTTGAGTCTGAGAAATGTAACGAATCTGAGGAAGAAAAAGGAAACACAGCAAAGAGTTTAGCTCTGATTTTTGAAATACGAACCACACAAGCTAAACATTTATTTCACTTAAAGAAAAACAATGACAAAAAAACTTGGACTTTAACAGCTACATCTTACACAGGAGAAAAAAATAAAACTGAATGCTTGATACTGTTTATTCACTCTTTCAGAGGCAGCTATACAGAAACAAACCACTGAAGTGACCTATATAAGCAAGCTTTTCAAGTTCAGTCACAGATTTGAGGACCTGAGGAGAACGGCTGTCATCCTCAACCCACCCTAATCCTAAATATCATGCATTAATTCTAAACATGAAAACTGGCACTAGAGATTTGCTTGTGTATAGAATTTTGTATACCGATTTTTGATTTTTTTTTTTGCATACTCTCATTATACAGCTCTACAAAATCCTTCACATTTCTGTCACATTAGATGTACACTTTGTACATCTGATACACATATATTTCAAGCAAAGGTTTCACTCAAAAAGGAAGAGCACGTACAGTCTCCAGACAGCCAGAGATGCTCTGCTAATCTCAGAAAATGACTACTGAATGCAATAGGAATGGAGCAGCTTTGTCTCAAAGACAGGTGCTTTTGTTCACTGAAATGACTATCACTCATTTATTTTTGAAGAGAATTGGGCACTGTCCCATACCAAATGCCTGCACGGAGGTGCAGTCAGTGTAAGGCTGAGCTTGGAAAAAGTGGAGCAGTTGGGAAGTCCCAGAGAATGGAAGAAGGGGAAATCAGAAGGACAAACCAAGAAAATACCAGAAGAGGAGTTTGATGGTCAGTACAAGACTTTAGAGCTAGAAGCATCTGAGAGGAAGAAAACTGATGGGAAATGGAAAGTCCATAATTCTTTACATCATGGAGTAAAGACAAATCCAGTCAATCATAAGTATTTCTAGATGGTTTAGCTATTACCTAAGCACTTTTTATAGGCTTCGAATGGAGGAGAGACAAAACAATGCATTAGTTCAAAAATTTAACATTTAAGCACCTGGGCCATTGTTGGTGAGCACTAAGGCTCAGATGATGTGGCTACTTCCTACTAAGTGTAGCTGTTACTGAATATAGTCATAAGCTCTGAGTTATTATCTTCATCTTCAAGGGCTAGCTTGTTGGTTGTCACACACAGGGATGGGGAAAATGCAACATAAAGTGCCTGCCTGTTCATTCACTAGGTGACATCATATACCAGAAGGAAGGGAAATTCCTTGAAAGCCATCTCCTACAGCTGTGGTACTCCCTAGAACACTAACGCAGATTCTTCTGCAGCAAATTTTGCAGGCATGGCTGAGCATGATGACAAGCCTGCCTAAAACAAGGCCACCACTGGCGGTGCAGAGGATGGGGCAGCTCCTATTCCAGTGTGAGAACCAAGTTGATATATCGAGTTATCAACTGACAGCAAACTCAACTGATGTGGCTGTCTTTAAATTTTGTTTGCCTGTTTTCCATATATAAGATTGCTGCAATGGGAGAAAGAAGATGGTTTTGTTGTTGCGTTGTGTTTGTTTTTAAACTAAGATTCCATGCTACTCTAAAAAGATTCTCCTAATGATGAGATTGTGCAGAGAGCAGTGCAAGTGTAAAGCCCTAAAGCCAGAGGCCCTCATCTATGGACTCAGCTAATGGATTTCTGCCATCACGATGAATCACAAAGTCAATTTGAGGACAGAATCAGGACCTGGGCAGAATTTTTGATCATTGAAATCCCAGCTTCATCCTACACAACAGGCAACGTGGTCCAAAGCCACACTGAACATCCAGGAGCAGCGTTGACCTGTATGTGGCACCACGATCAGGATGTCAAGCGGGCTTACGGCTTCCTCCTCCAAAGCTGCACTCCTACAGGCTGTTACTTACAGCAACAGTAAGTACAGGGGGCAGGAGTGGAGGTAATTCTGGAAATTACACGTTGTGACCTTTCTTGCATGTCCAGATCTTCTTCTGCAGTTTCTTTTAAAAATAATAAATAAATAGGTTTGCCAAGCTCTTGTCAATCTCAAAATTGAGACGGTATTTCACATAATTTCAAGAACAGATGTCTTCACTTTTTTCTTGAAGAATGCAATAAATTGTACTGCTGATAGTTTTTTCCTCTTTCCTCCTCTATTTTAAGAGCAATACAGTTCATAACTGTCTTCTACATACCAGTCAACATCCATCCATGTTCCACTCACAGCTCAATTCCTACCCAGGAAACACTAAATTTTGTATAAACAAGGGAACCAATAAAATAAAATGTTACAAAATCAACACAAAATCAATATATTTCCTGGCAGTGATTTTGACAAAAAAAACTTTTCTAAAAGTAACTCCAGTCTTTAAGCACAGAGAGCCAGAAGTCTCTCTGTGATATGAAGTGATATGAAGATGAGGATCAGAATGATCTAAACCGATGTGTTGGAGGGAACTGCCCCCCAACTGCACAGAGTCAAAGATGCAGAAGTTAATAATAAGCCAGTGATGTTACAACTGGGATTTTCAGGAGCCTTCTTTGCTTTCAAAGTTCAAAGGTGATAGAGAAATCAGAATTCTGTTTATATTAGTGCCAACTTCCCAAGTTACATTAAAGATAAGACCTCTCTCTCTAAATATGAGCATCTGAACAAGATTTCCAGACTCAACTCCATTCTCAGCAATTAAAAGGAAGATTATAAAGCAACAACGGTGTCCTCAAACTCTGGTTCCCATCAAATAAATCAGCTTCAATGCCAACATTTGTTTTACAAGATAGAGGGGGAAAAAAATTGAAGTTCCATTCAGAAAAGCAGCATAGTATACAGTTCATTCTAGAAGCAGGATTCACGTTTCTAGAATAATTAACACTAAATTAAAAGCATCAAACAGATTTGAAGAAATACTACTTAATAGGGCACGTTATCAGCATCTGAAATTCTGAGTTTAAGGATCTGAAATACTTAAATTGCATAAAGGGAGTATATGCTTGTGAAAGGTTTTCTACTACCTGGTCATATTCCAGTGCTCCTGGGTACAGTGGCCATCCAAGAAACAGCTCTGCAATCACACACCCTAATGACCACATGTCTATGGCTTCACAAAACGGCAATCCCAGTATGATCTCTGGTGCTCTGCAAATTAAATATGGTTATTGGATTTTTTCCTCAGGGAAAAAAAGGCATTTCAACAATCCAATGACAAAAACATCTGTTATTTGAAAACACAGGCTAATCACTTCATTAAAACCATAACATCACAACCTGCACTTCTCCTTGTCTACATAACCTGCTGCAAGAATTCAGTCGCTCTGAAATGTTATTCATCAGTTTGCTTCCCATGTACACAAAAATAAGCGATATGCCTGAAAAGGAGAACACAATGGATTCCATGTTTTTGCCTTTCCTCCAGCACGTCCTGAGTGATTCATCTGCTCGAAGCTGTACACCTGTAACTACCTTCCAAAGAAAATACAGCCGTTTGTGTCAAAGCAAAACACAACAAAATTTTATCTGAAAACACATTGCGAGCTTCTTAACTGGAAAGTACACTCAAGTTACTTAAAATATCAATTTAATTACATAACTGTAAATCCCTTACGCTCTCTAATTAATACAAGGTGAACCATTCTTAAACCGCTTCAATGACACCGCTGCACTAGCTAAACAGATCAGGTCTTACTTCTTCCACTGAAAACAAATGTGAATTAAACAACAGCGCTGAAATGTATTTCTCTAGTCAACAACTAGAAAAATTGGTATTGACACAGCTGCCAAAGGGCTTTTAACATTTCTGTTCACATTGAACAAAACTCAAGTATTCCACAGACATCAGTTTTAATTACATTTGCTCTTTTTAAGCCTTCCCCCCAGTTTGTTCAAGCTATAATGTGGTTTAGTTTTAAAATTACAATCTGTTGTTATCTTAGCATGTGACAGAGCAGCACGAAGACAATTAAAACCAACACAATAATTCACATTACTGGGCTGAACGGCAGCATTCAAGCGATCACGTTACAGGCTGCTGAGAAAAATCCTGACTGCTCATCTGCGTAAGAGCTTATAAATGCTACACTTCAGCATGCGCTGCTGTGCCATTTTAATACTCCACAAACAAAACCACCTCTTACCCTAATAAATTCCCATACATTTAATTTACCTATAACGAAACACCCTTCAGTTCATGGAAACGCACTGTCCCAGGAACAAATTCCTGTTTTCATGCCATACTGGGACAAATTCCTCCCTCATGCTATACTGGGACGGCAGCCAAGAGCTGAACGATCTTCTTGAGTTCTGATACACCTATGACCCAAAAGCAGCAAGGTTGGCCAGACACATACGTACATGTACCTATGAGCTCAGTCTCCAGGCCCACCTGTGCTACATCTTAAGTCTGCCAAACTCGGCTCCAGAGACAGATGTTCATCATGGGAAAGGCTCCTGAAATTCTGCCCCATCTTTGTCCGGCAAAAATCCCAAGGCTTCCGCTATGGGAAAAATGTGAGACCTTCCAGTGGTAAGAAATGGACAGGGCAGGACATTTTGTGAAAAGTTAACGCTTTCCATTTGTGCCGATGCTTCGCTTCTCGCTCTGCTTGCAAACCTCTCTGGGTGCAGTTACATGAAGGACAAGTCTTGTCACCAGCAGGGAAACTAGAGAGGCTCAGTTTTCCACTGTATTCAAAGACTCGGTTACATTAACTTCTAGAGCTTAAACATGTATTTTTGCAATGCAGGATCATGACACCGCACTAAGTATTAGCTAGTTTTGTTATCTGAGAAATAAATTTAATATATCCACATGCCAAAAGACTGGAAATAGCAGTAAGAAACGTCTGCATTCAACTGTTGGCCGGCTGCCCCGCTGCACCCTGTTGTTACAGATCCCTGTGAAAATATGCTTCCTTTTGTCGTATTGTGTTACAGCGCCGAATAGTTAATGAACATACACAGAGCCTATGGATACAGCAGCTTTAACAAATGCTTCTGCTAAAATAAGCTCTTCAGAAACCTCTTATATTTACCCAACAGTTAATATGCGGGTCGTACAAAAATAGCCACCGTCAGTCAGTCTGTCCCTCATCTCTTTTGAGGGATAGGATTGCAAATAAAAGAAGGATACGGGCAGATACAATGACAAAAAGCAGAAAGCTTTTACTGTATTTTCAAACGTAAGCATCCAAAAGTTCTTCGTGGGCAAGCAGCAGCTCTGCAATCCCACCATGAGTACCACAGGCACGGAGAGGCCAGAGCCGTGCCCCTCACAGCCTCCCAGAAACATCTACTTCATACAGCCACAGCTCCTAGGGGAAAGTCCCGAAACGCCTCTTTCTCCCTTGGTGCAGCACAGCTCAATTCACCTCTCCTAAAGCAGGCTTTTCAAACAGTGGAAAAACTCACATAGGTGGGAGATGCAAATGAGTATTTGCTTCGGCCTCGTTTGGATGGTAACACTTCTACTGATTGCACCACAGATCACAAATGTACATACTATCCCACATATATCTTGCAAGCTTACAAGGAAAAAAAAAGCACACCATTTCTTTTATTAATTGGCTTAGTGATCAGAACTCCCCATAAAGTGAGCGAGGTTCAGTGTTAGCCAGCTTAGAACAAAGCAACAAAATAAACAAATGTGAAGAAATGTGAAATAATAGAGGATTTTCAAAAAGGCAAACGCGAAACAAAAATTCAACAGAGCAAGAACTCCTCCAACCCTTACACTGGAGTTACAAAGAGAAAAGACCAAGAATCAATAATACCTTGAGACAAAAAGTGTAAGGAGTCTAAGCCATTTCCAATTATCATTATCCAGAAAACACTGGTCAGAACTCTGATGTCAAGGAACTAGTAAATGAAAAAGCTAAAAACCAGCAGATGAAGTACAAAGAAGAACAGTATGAATTACAATAAGACAGCTTCCTAGCACTGCTCATGCATGTAAAATTCTGCTGAATGCTGAAATAATCCTCCAGACGTGTTCTCACGAGGGGCCTTGCAGCAAGCACACCTCCTCACACATCAAAGAAATCACAATCAAGATGTGGCAGATTTTACTTTTCCTTCTCTTTGGCAGCACAAGGGCTGTTGGTACCACTGCCCGCCACGTGGCACTGCTGTATTTATGGCACACAGAAATAGCCCTCCTCCCCTCACATCTCCCACTCCTTTCAACACATCGCGGTTCTTTCCAAGACCAAAACCTTTAGCCACCAACCTCCGCACTGGCAGCTGACGATAACAGGTCCTTATGAGGAAAGCAGAGTCACTTCCTCTCCCCAGCTGCTACTTAATATTCCAGAGATGCTGAACACTGGGAATTCTGGCAGCTTACCTCTTCATTACCAGTTTCACAGCAGCATTCTTTTGCAATATTGCATTTTAAGTTTGAAAACGTTAAGTACTCTGAGTAAAGAATTTAATACTGGTTCTCTATAAATTTTGGCTTCTATATATTTGTGTAGCTGAAGGCAAACGCAGACAACATTTCTAACATAACAACATAAGACAAAACACATACTCTTCTCATATAAACCAAACATTACTACCCCTTCTTACCACTGTTTCATTTCACAATGCCTAATAATTCAACAGCTCTGGGTACAACTCAGTCATCATTATAACAAATACCAATGCAACAAAAGTCATCAAAAGGGCAGCACATTTATCTGTTTTTGGTTTTTTGGCTAATGAGCCATTCGAAACCATCTTATTGATCAAGTGAAAGCGGGTGGAACTTACACAAGTTCAACAGTGACTGAAGTCAAAATGGATTACAAACCTGGCTTTCTGGAACTTCAACTACTTGCAGAATGCAAGCCTATACATTATTAGAGCTCTAACTAGACAAGAGTTGTGAGCTGTGTCATCCTTATAAAGAAAGGACATCTAGGAGAAGAGAGAAGAGTAATTAGATATAATAGTAGGCATTCTAACAAATACTCTCACATCCAATTCCTCTGCAATACCGGTATATCATAAATGGAGGAGTACAAACGTTTCTGAGAGATCTGCAAGAGCGTAGCAAAGATTCTGGGCTGGAGGGATCCTAATCAAATCCTCAACACTCGGTTATTTAAAAATACACACACGAGTGCAACTAATAATCTGGTGGAGGCAATGAGACTGAATCACATAATGACAAAGTTTGTGCGTGATGAAGGTTCTAACAGCTGGTTCTTCAGTGTTTTTGTGATGGACTTCAGAAGGCATTTCAAATATGTAATTACAGCAACACAATAACAGGCAGCAGTGCATTCATGGTGTACAGTAAAATACTGAAAATTAATGTAAATCATTCATTAATGAACTCAATAATAATGAACTCAATAGTTCACAAGTTATATCCAGACCACTTTACAGATTACTCAAGAAAAATATATTAAATTGGGACCAAAAATAATCAGGCTATCGGTACTTGTTTTTAAATGAGAAAGACATAAGCCTTATATGAAACTAGTGATATCCCCTCACCTTGAATAGTGTGTGTTCACTTTTGAATTCTGTGTTCAGTTTTGGTCACCCCCATTTGAAAAAGGATGCATCAAATAGAAAAGACGCAGAGAAGGATAATATCAATTAAAGAACTGAAGAGACTCAGGTAAAAGAAGAAATCCAGGTTAGAACTAAAAAATGTCAGTGAAGAAATCAAGTCACTCAAATTACATAAAATAACGGAAGAGAAGCAGTCAAGTATTTTAACACCCTGCCTCATGTCAAACAACCCAGGGATTCCCCGCCTGAGAGTTATTAATTGAGATTAATAACTGATGCAAATATAAATATACTGTTGTGGGTTTGGGTTTTTTGGTTGTTTTGTGTTTTTTTTTTTTTAAGCCAGAATTAAATTAGCCTTCGAATCATGGGCCACTATTGAGGTGGAAAATGTATATGGTTTTAAGGAACTGACTGGCAGAAAATAAGATCCACAACTGCTCTAGCCCTTAAGCAGTAAGGTTCTTACAAGGTTCCTGTTGTACCAGCATACAATAAAACTAGGTAGAAGTAGAACCTTCTACTATAGTAAAGTTTCTTGAACAAAACACCAGATCCAAGGATCTGATGACATACGTATTTCTTGTTTCCTGCATACTAAAATTACTACCATTGCACAAAGATAAGAGTTACTCAAGCTATCCCCTTAGACTGAAACAAACAAGTGTTCGCCCTTCTTCATGCCTCTTTAAAAGTCACATTACAGGTTAGAAGTTCACTAAATCGGTTGTAAAGCCAAACCAAACCAGTCTCATAGTTCAATTGTCTCTTGTTTTTAAGCCCATTGGATGTCAGAGTACAGACTGGTAGCGTTGTCTTAATGCACTCCTGGTCTTTGAAATACTAGCACAGTACACAACACCAGACAGATAGATAGACAGCCGAACAACTAGTTTTCCCCCTAGTCCTTTGGAAGCATCATTGCTGTCAATTTGTAAAGCAAAACTTCATCTAAACATTTGCAGTCTGGCTTTCCAGTGCACTTTCAACTATGCATAGAGTAGACATTAGGCAGCACATAACCAGCAAGTTCTGATTATTTTAACTCTAAGTTAAGAGGATTTAAACTGAGAACAAAAACATAAATGCTCAGAAATAGACTTTGGGCATTTGTGCCTTTTACACAGTAGGAAAGAATCAAAGATATTCCTTTACAATTCAGGGCCACGTCACCACACGTCATGAAAGACAAGGAGGACAAATAGACGCAAGAAGAGATGCGGAGTCACCCCTCATTCACAACTCCATTCCTCCTTTGAAGGAGTGCTGGGGAACAGCAGGCTCTGGCATGGCAAGAGATAGCGAAGACAGGAGGAAATGAGTCACTCTATCTCAGGCAAACTTCTAGGGGTGCATTATTGCTATGGCGTAGCACACAGCATTGCACAAAAGCAATTTTAATTTCCTGACAGAACAGACTTCATCTTAGCACCAAACTTTTCCATAAAACGACATAATGTTAAATTGCTAGAGAGTCCTTCTTGGCACCACAGCCTTCCACCACTGCATTGGTTACATATACGTATAGGAACATAACATTTGATTAATATGCAACTTTGAACCTTGACTCTGAGAAGGAAGGTTTTTAAATCCTTTCTCTACGTAACTATTGAGAAAAAAAGAAACAATCACTGCAAAAGAGAGTTGATTTAAACAGAGGGCTCAAAATCAAGAAGGAAGAACAAGAGAGAACAGGAAATCAAAGCAGAAACTAACAAATACATCTTAGGCAATTCAAACAGAACAATGCTATTCCACTATTCTTTCCCAGCACTGAAGAATTCTGATCTGAAAGTCTCATAGCAAATTTTAACTTGTTTGATGCACCTTCTACTACCAGCTAACTGAACTGCTACAGATAACATTTAGTTATTCTTTTTAGAATTTTCCAGTTGAGAATAATAAAATAAGAGGCAATTGCAACCGATTCTTTCCCACTTATTCACCATCTCTAGTGGAAAGTGATTTTATTAAAACCAGAAGACAGCTATGCTTCAGCCTCTCTCACAATTTTTCCTCAGCATGCACCTTACTAAGCGACTTATTAATGGACTTGACACACTGAACAGCTTTCAAATTAAATGAAAATTAAGCAAAGTAGATACTGATGTAGCAATACAGTGCAGAAAATTCCATGAACAGAGAAATCCTTCAGGTGTTTTACTGGTGAATGATGCCTGCAATTCAATACCTTTTATCCTCATTTTGGATAGCACAGTGTCAATATGCAAAATACCAACTGGGGTTACTAACTTCACAGTGTGCTATTGTAAGAGTGGAGGCTGGCAAAGGAAGGTGCCACCTGGACATTACCTCTGCCTTTGCCAGCAGCAGGCACCTACACACAGCACTCAGCTCTTATGGACCACTTGAACATGCTGCCTGCAGTGCATGATTGAAAAGATACAAAAACCAATGCTTCCCCTTTCAAGAGAGAGGTTCCCTCATCTCCAACCTTCCTATGGAATACGTTGTTACATACGCAGACCTTAAATTGTGCCCAAGCAGTGGAGCAGCAAGGATGCAGAGTCGCCTCCACCTGGGCAGAGCTTGACTATGTGCACGTGCACACAGCAAGAGCAGCAAGCATGAGCATTGCTCTACAGCACTGAAAAAGCATGGAAGAAAAATTACAACAGAGCGGTCTGGCAGATTTGAAGGCTTCATAAATCAGAGTGCACTAAGGAAAAGCAAGATCTTAACTCCCCTCCCTTTGTCTTGTTGTTATTGATTTTGTGGGAGTACAAAGTGCTATCGCCATAAGAGTCTGCATGGACTTGCAGTGTCCAAATACAAGCTGCAGATATCGAGGGCCATTTATTTCTTTTTTTCTCCTCTCTATTTTAAAATAGGATTACCACTTTGGCATAGCTCAGGTATAAAGCCCAACAACACAAGGACATACAGCTGTTGTGTCGAGAACCAAGTGTGCCTTAACGTTATATTAAGTAGCTAGAAAACAAAACAACACAAGACCAACTTCTGCAAAAGCACTTGCTGCTCTGATATGGGATCTGAATACACGTGCACACGTCAGGCCTGCAGCCCAGCCAAGAGGGCCACAAGCCATTCAGGGAATCTACTCTCCTATAGGTATATTGCACTGGGACTGAACAAGCCACAAAGCTATCTGAAAAGGTACAAAAATCTTCTAGTGTCCTCCTCTGTTGAGAACAGATTCTCACTGCTGATGTGCACCCATCAGAACGATGCCTAGCGATAATCTGATGGAGCTTTGCAACTGATTGACAACATTTGACTTAATTTTCATTGTTTGAACTATACAAAGCCCACCAAAAACTGATTTCATGTCACTTATCTGCCTTGTATTTGGAGGTCACTCCGTATTCATACAAACTACCATGTTCATCTTATTTACTTTCCTAATAACGTTCTACACGGTACTGGAATATGAATTTCACTATCTACCATCCTGCCTCGTAAACTGGAGTTTGTTGCCCATGATGCAATCTGTCAGGAGAAAAGGAAGTTGTAATTTCAGAAAAAATGTCAGTTTTTTTCAATTATATACATTTTATGCAGGAACATCGGACTAACGAAATTGTCAAATCAAGAACCAGCACCAAAATTGTGATCCCAGGAAACAGACACAGTTGTTAAGTTGCTCGGTTTAAAAAGAAAAGCAAGTAAACAGCTTGTGGAACAAGTTAGCATTTAAAAAGGATTGTATCAGATTAACATTTGATCACTTAATATTGCAGTGTACAAAGTATAGACCATCCAAAAAAAAAAAGCGTCCAGCAACAGGAACTGATGCCGCAGTTCAACAGATCCATGTCCTGTTTCCCAGATAAACAGAACACCAAAATCCATTTCACTTTGGATATTCCCCTATATAAAGTATTACCTAGTCACTTAATACTCAGGTCAGCTGCTAAGCAGAAAAAAAAAAAAAGAAAAAAATGAACAGAAGCATCAGTTTAGTTATGGCAAAAAAAATCCACAGAGCAGCAACTGGGGCAGGTGGGTAAACACACATGAAATTAAATCTGCTTTCTGAAGGTTACCCTGGTAGAGGCTTTTTGGTGAACAAAAATATTCTGAAACACTTTCAGGTCCCAAGTCTACTGCTAACACATATACATACCTAGCACAACTTTTTATTCTGATGTGTTGACCCATATAAAAAATGCACAAAAATGCTCTCAACATACAGTATACAGTGATGTTCAGCAACCTCTGTTTTCACTTGTGTAATCCTGTACTAATTTATGATGTTCTGGCAAGCGAACAGACTGGATGACCTGGTAAGTTTTTCCCCTTCTAGTTTCTATGATTAGATCTCTGGTGTAAAACACGACACCGTCAGAACAGGCAACATTCTCACCGGTGTTTTAAGTGATTCTACAGGCATAATCACATGGAAATACTACAGAGCTTAAGCTTTTGGGGCACCGGGAATAAGAAACTGACAGCATTTTAACAAAACTGGAAACCTGAAAGGATAATCCTTCCTCCTCACGCAACCAAACCTACTGACCACCAGCAAGGAAAAATTATACAAGTCTATTTTTGCAGGCTAGACTGTAAGACTTCAGCCTTCCAGTGCATCGCATCACCTGCTTGCCAGCGTACCACAGCCTGCTGAAAGAACCCATATTCAAGTCCTCCATGTATTCCACCCCAGCCTTGAACCCAACCAGCGCTTGGTTGTTTGGTTTTTTTTCCCCCATTTTTTGCTTTCTTTAGATATTTTGCTCTGTTTTTCCTCCCTCTTTTTTCCTTCCCTGGTATCACATTTTAATTTATTTGTCCTTTCCTGTTGAAAGGAGAGCCACTCTATTCTTAGAAGAGTTTCAGATCCTAAAATAAACTGCTTAACTATGTATCCATTACATCCAGATTGATGTCATATCAGAACCTGACAGCATGCTGCAACAGGAATGCGACTGCACAGAGCCCAGCATTTCTGCAGGCTCTGCATTGCAAATTATTTTAAAGCAGCATTACATACAAAAACTCAAGGCACTCAAACGCTAAAGCACAAAAGTTTTCTTAGCCATTTCTTCTTCTCACTACACTAGTGTTCAATTTTCTTAGCTTTCAGCTTTGATTTCTCTTTTAAAGAGCTTCCTGCGTGACCCCTAGCACCAAGAGCAGGCCCTCTACAGCCACACCAAAGAGGAATGCAGGCTAAACTAGAATCCACCAGCCATTACTTTCGATCAAGTAGAAAGTTATATTTTGTTCTCATAGCAAACGAAGGTTAAAAGCAAACAGCACAGTTTAAAGAGGAAAAATAGGTAATAATGGCACCTTGATAATAAATGGATAAAAATGGGAGCCTTTCATTGAAGCAAATGCAGTCCAGGACGCCAATAATTAGGAGCAGCTCGTTACTTACGGCTAAAACCCTCATTCTGTTCCTGCTACAGACAGCCATTCACCCAACAAAAAGGCACACCTTTTGATGCTATCAGCAGAAGCAGCAGGGATGGGATCCTCAGCAAACTGACTGCTCGTGGCCTGTTGGCTCCCCAAGAAAAAGGAAACGCACACTATCTTTCCTGCCTGTTCTCCATGCTTTGAGAAAATATGACAGAGAATTTCACAAGGCTCTGCAGGAAACTCTGCTGCCCAAGTGTGAGAAGCAATAAACGTTTCCTGAACTCGGGGAAAAAAAAAATAGTGGGACTTATTTCAAGAACATGATTGTCCTTTCATTAAACTATTAAAAATGCATTAATATAATACAAATAAGGATTATGAAGCGCTCCCAAATATGTACCAAACCAAGAACAGACATAAATACCACATAATAGCTGTAATCCATTTAAATACCATACTATTTCAAGAGTACGCGCTGGCTTCAACTATCAAATGACCAGCTCCAAAATACAAAAGCAAAACACACCATCGAAAAAATTCACTGAAAATACCAACTGCTAACACAACCTGCAAAAATAAAGCCACTGGGAATTCTCCCTATTTCATATGTAATATCAACCTTCGCTAAACCCCAATAATCACTGCCCTAAGGGCGAAGGTATTATGGGAATCTACACAGTAGGAATATTTATTCCATTGAAAAGATGAAAGCTGAAGTTAGCTAAACTCCTCTGAAAAGGTATTTGTGATTTCCCTGGAGATGAGAGGGATTAACCTGGTTTGTTTGTAGCATTCAGGAACTTTCCAAGGAAAAGCATCCAAGCATTTCTTTTTCTTAGTCCCAGAAACTATTTTCAGATTACACTGTCACACGACAAATTCATACAGCAAAGGCTTAAAGGCCAGCCCTGCAGCCCAACTAAAACAGCAGGAGTCATTTCTGCAGACTGCCAAAGAAAGCCTGGTCCAGCTGGGCTCTCCAGACCACATCATGCCTTCCACCTCAAGCCCAGCAAATGGTCCCAACAACCTCTCCTGGACACAGAAAAAAGCTGCACAGCACTTTGGTACCATACACATATTCCTGCACTGGCACCATCATCTTCTTTGGTAGCAGCCCCAGGATGCATCCTTAACAAAGGTGTGAGCACAACTATTCTGGCTTGCACCCCTGCTTTTTAGTGAGGCTTCTGACACCGCTGGCCTTGTTGTGCCTGCAGTAAGAGGGCCCATGTTTCCTCTAATGCCAAGTTTACGACATTTCTGTAGTTCTATTTGTTCACCGGTATTGGCCAAAGGTTGTAGGTGAAATCAGACAGGACCACTGCCATCATCTCAATGGGGTTCCTATATAACATGAAATTTCCCCCAAATAGCTTGAGTCAATGTTTATCTAATGAAATCTACATTTCAAAACTGACAGCAGTGAAGAGAGGAATTTTTACTGACTAGATTTAAGAGATTACAGTCTAGCATGAACAAGCAGCGGAGCAATATACTCAAGGAAAACCCTAACAGTAATTCCTGTACATTTGCTTAGGATTATCCAGAAAGAACTGCTGTCAAACAACTTTGAAGAGGCTCTATGAACAACATGTATGTTCATAACCTAAGATTATCTCTAAGCATACAACCATGAAGAAGTTGCAATACTTAGGAGCCCTACGCAGAAATAACTTCTTGAGAACAGTTAGAAAAAAGGACAAAATCAAGAGACCGGAGACTTAGAGACCAATAACATAACTTTATGAGGAAAAGAATCCATGAGAGAATAATGATAAATATGAGTATTTTCATTAGTCATTTGAGAACAAGACTAGATGAGTGACTTACCCTTTTCGATATTATTTTCTGTCTCTGAAGCTGGAAATATCCTTAGGGAAATCAGCCTGCAGTATGATCTAGGATTGTAGATTTTTGGAAACGGAAAATAACTAAAAATAACCGACTGGGAAAGACACAAAACCCAGCAGACCTCCAAGACAAGCTGCTTTTCTTTCTTTCTTTCTTTCTTTTTTTTTTTTGAAAGAATGCTGACCTGAAGATAAAAGTCACAGTAGTCTACGAAACGTGCGCCGGGGATTTGCCAAGTCTTGATATGATACGGAGAGTATGTAAAGACAAAAAGCTACGTTGGTGAAGTAACAGGGAAAGAGGTCTTCACCTACTTAAAAACCTCATCTAACTGTTTGGGTGGGTTTTTTGTTTGTTTTGCTTGTTTGCTTTTTCGTTTTTGTCTTTCAGGGAAAAAAGACAAAGAAAAAATAAAAAGACAAGATAGTCCTATTCCAAAACAGAGATCATGACAATCTGCCTACCTTTTGACGTTGTCCAAGGATGGCCAATGTAATACTGCAGCATTCACTTTAATGTTTGCTATGTGTTACGTATCTATAAAGTATTATGACTACAAAGGTGGTTATAACTCCATAGAATGAAAAGTAGTCACACATATAATTGTAACAGAAGATTACATTTATGGACTGACTTGTTTTAAACCTGATACAGACAAATTTATATGAGTTATATAGGTGTGAAAGTTTCTTGAAGGTAACAAAACAGTCTCTAAATCATCTTCATTATTATAAACACAATAAAATAAAACAGACTCGCTACCAACTGTGTATCTCTTAAGCTCATGTGCATTCCACATGAAGTGTCCTAGAAGATTTCATCAGATTTTTATCAACCAACATAAAGTGTTTAACTTGCTTAATTAGTTTCAGGGGAGGGGAGCAGCACAAAACAAAACCCCACATTCAGCCCTAAACGAGTGGAAGCAATCTGTAGCAATATCTTTTAATCAAGTACAGCACAGTAATCTTAAGAGTGCATCGTGTTACCAGCTCTACCAAGTCAAAAAGAGCTACCACAAACAGGCTTCGTTCTACAGAATAAGCACATACCTCACTGTGTTGTGTATTTCTTATCCCTCACTGGTGCCAGAATACCCACTGAAATGAGAGACAAGTGAAATCATGGAGTTTCTTTGTTTCACTCTTCAGCGTGGATAAAAAATGTTTAAACAAAATCTACAAATTCAGAGATTGAAGTTAAAACAGATGTCAACGGAATTAAGCAATCATGCATTAAACAAGGCATCTTCTTGATTCTAGCTGAATTAAACTGTTGCTTAACTGTGAAATTACTAAACTTGTCTTCACTGGGGAAAGAGAATGAACTGAACTGCATCCTGGAGAATGTAATGGAGAAAACTCATCTCTGGAGAAGCCCTCTTAATAGGCAGACCAAGTACAGAGCACTAGCTTTATCATATTCATCAATATGTGTTACTGAAAGATAGCAACGATTTAAAAACCACAGGAACACCAAGTGCAATTAGAATTGTCATATTGTTCACTGTTTTCTAAATAGTAAAAGGAACAGGCAAAATTTAGCACAGTTAATTCTCATATTTCAACATTTTCAGGTAAGAACACTCCAAAATAACACCAAAAATCACACCAAGTGTGCTACCACTTCAACAATGTGTAATTGCTGTGCCATAAGCATGACAAAGCAATCACAAAAATACAGAGGACAACGTTTACAAGTTCCATGATTACTTTAAATGTAATTATTTAGCTAGAACACGACTCGTATTTCCCTATGAAAGGCTCTCTACTTAACTGGATTAACACACTATTGATGGCTAAATTCTGCTGCCAGAGGCTACTGTCAAGTCATCATTTCCAGAACAAACCTATAAGCTAATTTCTTTATCCCATGTACGCTATTACAACAAGCTCATCATGAACTTGCTCCCTTAAATGCTCTAAAAAATGCTGTAAAGAACATTCAAGAGCTGCATGACACAGGATTACCCGTTTTAACGAAATCAGAACATGCATCAGTCACCGGTTAGAAGGCTAAATATGTTGAACATCTGATTTTTCCACACTGGTGGGTTTTTGGGGGCTTCTTTTTTAAACATAAAAACAGTTCGATGCCGTAAAAGCTGACTGTTGACTCACGATAGGTACAGTTACTTTCTCCACCCACTTGTTAGCACACACGTGTACCTAAGAGATCTATTAATAGCTGGATAAGCAAACTATAAGGAGAGAACTGAAGCAACCACCTGTGGCACTGCCACACACTCAGTAATGCCACAGAGAAACAAGGCCTGTGCTGCCCACCCTTCCCTTCCCTTTTTGCAGGGCAGGAAGAGGAAGAGAGAGCAACTCGGAGGAGCTCCCGATGTCGTGTTTCCACACAGGGCCCAAGGACAATTTCAAGACAAACCTGCTTTTTTTGTTAACTCATTTCCATTTGCAGCGTCCAACTAAAAGCACACTTACAGCGAACCGCAGCTAGTCCCCCTCACACACACAGAAGAAGAACTGATTTTAAAATCGTATTTACTAACTGGAACAAAACCAGCAGTTGCAAACAGAAGAATTCTGCAGTCTACTTCCTTCCCCCTCCCCCAGCAGTCCTGTTTGTTTCCTGGGATTAATAAAGCAGAGCGGGAGACAGAGCAGAGCCGTTCCTAATGAAGGCGCCCAGAATGCCCTTTAAAGGGCCAGGGGGGAACCACCACCAAGGTTAAAGTACGCCAGGAGCAGAATCCAAAGAAAACATTTTTGCAAGGGCCAGGACACGCTGACGTGCCAGCTGCAGCCAGCAAGGGGCAGCCCCCAGCTCGGGCAGCGGTCACACAGCTTCAGGAAATCACCTTTCCAACAGTTTTCCCAATTTATCTAGATACTTGCTGGGCTCAGCAAAATCAGCAGGCAGCGATTCCATTTTGAAGCATCGGTCACTCACGCAACAACACTGTTGTGACACAGATCAGGACCTCTCTACACGCTGAGTATAAAACCTATTTCAGAAGACACAACCAGACTGTGGGACTCTGCTGCCAGCTTTGGTCATGCTAGAAGTTTGTGTCTTTCAAAACAGTAGCAAAAGAAACAGAGCAGCTGGGAGAGCATTTGAGGAGCTATCAACGCAAATGTACCTTCTTAGCCTTCACTACTGCACCTCTCCTTGTGTTTTCACTGTAAGACACTAAATGAACTGCATACTAAATGGATCTTTGATCATTCAAAGCCAGTGTTATATCTTTCAGCTGATCATTACAGGCTGATGCACGTATTCCAAGGCCCTTTGCCTCCTCCCACCTGTTACTGAAGGGTTATACAGGAGAAATAATGAGATGCCGCAGAGGCAGATCCCCCCCTCCTTTGCAAAGGAAAGGATATCCTGCTGCCATCTAAGTCCAATTGTAAGACATTGCTGTCTGACAGAAATGCGTGCCTAACGTTTTGTTTTGTAAGAGGTATTAAAAATACCCCTACATACGCACTTGCAAAACATGCATGTTTCTCAAATCACATTTCAGTGCATTTAGAGCGTTTCCACAAGCCATATGCAAGCTCAGAGAAGAAGGTTAACATTCACAAAGTGGCTACACTTAACCAGACTAGGATTAATACCCAGGAAAAGGCTAAGAATTCCTTTCAGCTACCAGTTATTTAGTGACAAACAGCAGTCTATTCCATGTGACAACAAAAGCTGCAAAGAGAATAAACAAAGGCCAACAGATGTAGAAAGAAAGAAAAAAAAAAAAAAGGAAAACTCAAAGGCAATGCTCTTAATTACATATAGTCCATTTTGAACTCTTGCTGCATTTCCACCTCTCTGGCTCTGTACAAACAGCCATGCCACTAAGCCTCAAGCCTGCAAGCCGCGTGGGAAGGCCCCAGTTATGTAAGGTGTTATTACAGCAGCAAAGCTGGCCGCTTACCAGCTTGCAGGTACTTAAATACTCCAAATAATCACACAGATTAGTGAGCAACTGACAGAGAACAGCGTTACCTACCTGTAACGTAACCAAGAGTTCCTCTAACACTTGCACGTGTAATCCCTTGTACGTATATGTACCTTAAGGGCTTCAAGTCGAAGATGTTGGGTCTAGCACATTTACTACAGGTCAGGAGGCAGAATAGGACTCGCCATTATTCTCTGTACTCCCACACAGTTCCAACTTGAGGAGGAAAAAAAACAAACACACACCAGGCAAAGTATTCTTCCTTCAGAGAAGAGGAGGAGCTCAAACTCCTAGGAATACCAGCAGCACTCATATCCCAAACGAAGCATCTGCTGTAGATGCTTTGGTTAAAGAGCAGTGCCCAGTGGAAATATGCAAAGAATCCCATCCAGCAGGCCTTTGGGTGGCAGGCATAGGAGTGCATTTTGGAACAAATCTGAGCTGGTTTTCATTTTCCAAATACTTTCTCATAGGCTCAGTCTCACAGAAGTTTGCCGCAAGAATTAAATACAGCTCTGAGCAGATTTTGAGAGCAACAGAATAAATTATTGAAAGCAAACGGACCTGTGAATCAGAACCCTCAGTTTGCCCTCACTGGGCAAGGGAGCAATAAAAGCGCTGGAGAATTTCTAGTCACATTTCTTCTTCATCAACAGAGCCTTTAACACAAACATAACATCTCTTAATAAACTAAGGGTTATAATTTACTTGGTCCAGCTCCAAGGTCAAGACTTGGTTAAAGTGTCAGAATACCGAGGACGCCTCTAACGCCCTCTCCAGTCCAGTCTTTACAGGGCCGTACGGCCCTTCACTGGAAGAGCAACCCTTTCTTGTACAGACCTCCTCCTCATTTTCTGCATGCCCAGGTTGAAAAGATGCACATTTCCCCCTCGTAACCTTCCCTTTCCTCTATTACCCTTCTGTTACCTGGGACTGCACAGTCCCACAAACACAGGTACAAGCAGCTTTCCTCCCTCACTTCCCTGTCCTGCCAGCTTAGTGTTCTTGGAGTGGAACTGCCAACCACAAGAAGGAAGCACTGAGCAGCAAGCTGGAGAGAGCACTAAGAATATGTGCTGTTACACACCAATTATTGCCATTTTAGAGGCTGGGAAGCTTTTCACACATTTCTCCACAGGCCTTTCTGCTACAGAAGAGAATCTGCTGTTACTCCACAATAATGTTAACAAGCACACTGACAAACGCGTGGCTTGATTAGTCCTTGTTTTTGTTGGTTTTCCTATTTGTACCACTTCTCTTCCCGGACAAGAATGAGCAATTTCACATCCCTATTTTGCCTTCTTTGAGATTCTAAGAAAGCAACAAGAATGTGATTTAGCTCCCCAGAACTATGTATATGGTGATGACCAGGTGGCTACCACAGAACAACAAGAACAGCCACCATCCTCTTTCTTCCTTGTCGCTGTGCAGGCAGGTACTTAGGGCTGGGTGTTCTACTGCTGATAACCAAATCAGCAAACGGGCATTTTGCTGGCGTTAGCCTCATACCAGCCAGCAGCACCCAGCTGGCATCTCAGCAAAGGCAGATCCGGGCACAAAATAATGAAAACGTCGAAGTTTCAGAAAAGCTTCAAAACAGGAAGCTGAGCAGGGGCACGACATGCACCCAATCCACTGCTGAAATATCAGAGTATGTTTCAGGGCTTTTCATTTGGTTTTACACCAGGCACCTGTGTATTAGAAGAGAGCTAAAGAGTCATTTGATGGCGTTTGTACACAAGCTAAGAATGGCGCTGTAGGTAAAAACACAACGTAAGAAGCGTTCCCCATTTGTAAACACTTCATAAATCATATCCAGCAAACCTGAGAACAGCCAGAAATGAAGTGCTAATTAGGTTTAGGCAATGCTGAATGCATTATTTCATGAGCACCACCACGTGGCTACAGACTTGCTTTCCTCACCTACTGCAGGTCCCGCTGCATTCCCTACCAGCGCTGCAGAAGTGGATTAAGGGAGCACAACAGAGTCCTCCAGGCACTAATAACTCATTGATTCCTGCTTATCCTTTTATTTAACGCATTACGGTGTTACAGTTTTCCCCCCTGTTAAATATCTGAGAGTTTCCTGCTATTTTGGTGTGTTTTAAGCCCACACAAATGAAAACCAGCTAGTTCCAAGATTAAACATTATGTTCAATAGGGAAATTACATAGGGCAAGACATAAGTGGCATTGATTAAAAAAAAAAAAACACCTATACTGCCTGTCAACTCTGTGTGAGAAAAGACTCGTGTCATTCAACTAGCAGTAAGACCGTAACAGAAACTGCAATTATGAGTTAAACATCTGACTTTCACTAGCACCTCTGCATATGGAAGTTAATCATAATCCTGATGAACTTCGCCTACAAGGCTTTCCCAGCAATTCTTCACATACAGCAAAGCTTTTGAACGCTTTTCCAGTGGAAGTTGCTGAAATAATTCAAGACTAGATGAAAACCAAAGCAAAGGAAGAAGTCATACTGCACGATCTACAAATTTCTTTCCTCCTGTTTCACTTTTTAAGCCTCACATTACCAAAAAATGCTGAGACCCATGACCCCACATCTAGCTACCATTCCAGAGAGGTCGAGAGTCCAAAACTGGTTCCGTCTCCAGACATCACTGTGCACAGTGTGATCCACCCCACACTGGGAACACCATTAAGTACTGCTATCAGTTTGCAACCTACAGCATACTCTAACAGCTCAAATCAGGTTTGGAACTTTTAAAATTGATAACGCCATAGTAATACTCAGTTTTAAAACTTTTCATATAGCATTACCTATACATAAAAGCACGTTGTAAGCTCTGTAGTGCACATCATTTTTCAAAGTTATTAAGTGCACACATCCAGAACTTATCTGCATGGGGAAAAAGGCAAGATTTGCAGTAGTCCTTAGGCCACAAAACAAAGTTCCACAAAGCTCTGGTTTTAGCACTGAGAAAGCTGCCTTCTGTGCAAGTATCCAACTTGATTAGATAAATCTCAATGGCACACAAACTGCCTTGTCTCACAGTTTTAGATATTTTCAAATAAGCCAGATTCAGAACACAATGGGCTATGAAGGAAAACAAAACGTGAGGAATCTTGAATTCCAAGGATCTGCTATCACCAGTGTCAGAGAGATGCAGAAACGAGTCCTTTTGCACAGCACTGCGTGTGCAAGAGAAAACATTCCCCACCTCCCATCTCCGGTGGAACCTTGCTTCCCTGCTTGTGATGATGAGCACGGGGACAGGAGGCCATAGCACAGACCCACTACAAGCCACACTGCACGTGTTCTGAAGGTAACAGCATCGCTACAGCATCCACCTGCTTAAAAAGCCTTATCTGGGAAATGCTTTGGGCTTACATCCCCCACCCCCTCCATAAGAAAAAAAGGCTGTCACTTCTTAGAAGGTACTTTACTAACAAACCAAACAAAAATTTCTCTAGAACATCAGGTACCACCGGGTGATCAAATGCCCTCAAGCATACAGTAGAATATGCACATTTCATGCGTTATTTTCCCCCCATGTAAGTTTTACTTAATTACATCCCCAGTACTTGTTTTTACGCCAGACACTTCTGCCACTTATCACTTGATGCTACAAGTCACAGAAGACTTCCTTTCCTTTTTTTCAATCAGGATAGTACGTTACGTGCTGGTTCAGAGCAAAACCAGCCAAGCGTGAGAAGTTCCACATGCACGCACACTATTTGCAGTTGCCCAACCTGCCTGCTTTCTAACTTGGGCACTGGAGGGGATGACGAGGCCCCAGCTGTGGGTGTACCCCCATCCCCGCAGGCCACATCTGCACAGGAGCGGCTGCCCTAGCCACAGGTGCACAGCCATGCAGGCACAGGGGGCAGCAAGCCTTCTGCTGGGTGTCGGGTGCTGATGCAGAAGGCACCCATAGCTCACCTTCAGAGCAAAAGTGAATTCCACCATGCCAGGAGGAAAAGATGCAGACTGAAGTGCAGGCTCCAGTTTCCTTCACGTTGATTGAGATCTGTAATCTTCTGCTCTTACAACAGAAAAACAGAGCCATATTTTCAAGACAGGCACAGTGGGAAGAGCTAGATGTAGTATTTACAAATACAGCTTGACAGCTACCACCACTGTTTTCTGCAATTAAGATATTTGATAGACACCCCCCCACACACACAAACACGAACTGAAACGATGAGCAAGTCTTTGTGACCTGTCAGTGCAGCGAGAAAAACGATCACATTGAGGTAAAACTGATGTGTAAGAAATAAAAGCTGCTTCTCAATCATGACAAATTTACCAGTTAACCCCAGCAAATGGAAATCAACAACAGAGCCCATTCTCCTTCAACATTATACAGGCTTTCCCTTTTCTTCAAACTGCAGACATTTGAACACCAGGAGAGCTGTCATCTGTGCTCTCATTTCGGCTGTTGCTCCTACCATCACGATTAATAGAAAACACAGGCTGGAATAGCTTGCATCTCAGCAGATACGTGGTACCTTCTAATGCTTCATGTGTCTGTTAATGTGACTCAGAAAAATATCTCGCTCAGAAATACGACAACCGTAAGGCCAGCCCTATTTCATTCTCTCCAATCCCCATGATACTCCTCTGGGTCCTCAGAGAGAATAAAAGCAGCTGTAAATTTGCAGGAGCCCCATCATTCTTTTCTACAGCGGGAAAAACAAAACCCTACCCCCACAAAAACAAAACCCACAAAATACCCATGAAAACTATCCTTGTTTTCTACTTCTACTACAGAGAATAATAAGGTATGAGAGACTACAGTATGAAGACTAGAAAATAAAAGAAGTGAAACTACATTTGTTATCAAGTAGATAGATAAACAAGGTTTGGATGAGCCAAGATCGCCACTCCTGGAGGGCATTTTTAATGGCTGAGGTTGGGTCCCGGTAATCACACAACAGAAGTCCACAACAGGAAGTCAATTAAACAATTAATGAGCTCCGCACACGAAGTGCAAACACACACTTGCCAAATCAACAATTTGTTTTCGAGCACAAGGCACAGAAGCTTATCTTGACATTAAACACTGGCTGCTCAGATAAGGAAATAAACCAGCAATCACAGCCCCACAACTTTAAAGGGGGAGAAGGGTTCAGAGCACCTCAGTTCAGCCCCGCAGCAGATCTGCGTGTTATCGGGACTCTCCTCTCGTCTGCACTGCTGACGGTAACCATGCTGGCAAACCCAGCAGCTGACTTTGAACACACTGACCTTGAGCAGGCAGATGACCTTAGCAGCATGTACTTCTGGCTTATTTCATTGCTGCAGCGGAGCAGCCTCACCATCTATAGTAGTCGAGAGCCTCTGGCCACCACCCCTGACTATTTTAAGATATCCCAATACACTTCAGTGATGCACAGTTCAAAGTGATAGAATAACATCTGCTAGCATATTTAAGTGTGAGTTGTTTACAGAGGAATTTTTAGCTTGTTCTCGTATCTTGCTTCCCTGACAGAACACTCAAGTATATTAACAGAGCTTTACTTCCTATTTCCACCTCTAAGAAAAAAAAAAGTGTTTTTGTTTTTTTTTTTTCAGCAAGAATTGTAGGCATCGTGAAAGGAGAAAAACAAGACGTCCCACTCCAGATCAAGCTTCTTTTGAAGCTTCAAGTATGTGACAGCAACGGGTGGACTTGAAAGGAGTTGCTTCCTGAGCCGTTGATTCCTGCATGACTTCTCTCCTTGATCAAGAAAGCTTGTACCCATGTTTATTTGTAAACCAGATTTAAGGTGGTATTCTATACATGTAAATTCTGCTGATCTGATGTTAGAGATAATTAACAAATTACTCTGATGCAATGGACTCATGCGTTACTGCTGACTTGTAATAACCCATTATGCCTCCAACCCTAGTCCACAAAAGGAAGAAAGCACTGCAGACAGGTACTGCTGATGGACACTCTTTGGAGTAACTGGAGTGACATGGAGTACACTTAATCACATTTAATCAAGTTACAAAGCCCAGCGGGAAAACAAGTCTCGCCAAGAGCGCACAGCCACTAGGATTTTCATTATTATTATTATTATTATTTTTTAACTTCAACTGGTATGCAAGAGAAAACAACAATTGCACAAAACTGAAAAAACAACATAAATTGTTCATGCTTTTTTCTGAAGCTAAATGCACAGGTGAATACTGATAAGTGAAAAGCAGTCCGAGTACAACAGTCTCAGAGCACGCACATAGCTCTGTCTGCAGTCATGGAAAGGAATTAAGCCACACAACTCAGCTGCTTCGCCCTTTCCCCAAATCCTTTAAAAGAGAAGAGAGAGCACAGGACCCAGTCACTGCTCCCAGCCACAGCACAACTACTGGCTGAGTAAAACCCACCCACAGCTCCAACATTTCTCATAAGGGCTGAAGGAGAGGCAGCCTGGAGCCAGTGGCGGATGAACTTACAGTTCTCTTGACAAGTATGCCTGGGCCAAGGAGGAGGGGCTGGAGGTGGATTTATGGACCAGCAGCATCAGGACCGCAGAACGCAACAGATATCTCTTTTTCCATCCCGTCTGACTCTCCATGGGCGAGAAATGTAAAAGGAGGAGGGAGGGAGGGAGGGGGAAAGACTGCTCCCATCCAACAGGAATACATCCAGCCGTGATTTTTTCTGCCCTCTGAGCTGTGCTGCAACACTAGTGACTTTTGGCATTTTGTCTGGAACAGCTCTGTTGATTAGCAACTACCCTTAGTTGGAAAGCAGGAGGAAGGATATCGCTGACTGAGGAATGAGCAGACTCCACTTACTGCTTCTGCTCGTTTGCTTATCCTTGAGGGCACACTGAATACATTGGGATCGTATTTTACCACTGTCACCACTGGAACAGAAAAACAGTTCCAAGCTGCAAGTTTTCCTTTAGAGTCGAATACCTTCCAGTCTGCAAGCAACACTTGAGTGCCCCATAAACCCACAGCTTCAGCTGATCCCCCTTTTTTTTTTTTTCTTATAGGGAGATCAGTTATGCTGCTTCCTGTTCATTTTCCCAATTAGTTTGAACAGTTTGAGCATGGATCTCTGGATGCCAGGAAAGGCATCTTCCATCAGGAAACCAATTCTTTGCTCTCCAAAAAATACTTCTTAATGACAAAACTTACAGCAGCACAAGCTGAATGGTGTGATGAAGCAGATGAGTTCTTGGAAGGCAGGAGATGAAAGATAGGAAACTTAACCACAAGTGCAGCTATACGAGCAATGAGAACGATGCCTGTTAAACTGCCTTCTGGAGCTGCACGTGAAGAAGATGCAATCTAACTCACACATCAGTTCTTACACCCACACAGACTATCCCAAGTTTGTGACGTCGGGACTTTGGGAATGCTAAGCTTTGTAAGGTTTACTAAAGACTCACTTCCAAAACCTGGTTTTCTAGGAAGACAACCTCAAAAGAAGTCAACAGAAGCGTGATTTCCCTTGGAAAACAAAACAAAACCAAAGTAACAGCTCCTCCCAATCAGTGATGAAGGTTTGCATCACAAAGTTCTGCCCACACAAACACTGACTTTGCTGCTACAAACTGTCCCCTAGCAACCCATGCTTACAATGTAAATACAGAGATGCATTTTACAAACTTGGTGTTACAGCCACGTAAATAATGGGAGGACATTAATATTGGAGAAGTATGAGGCTTCATCATTACCAAACCCTGCTACATAAATGCTATTAGACAGAATCTTGCATCTTTTAAAAAAAATTTTTACCTGCTTTGAACAGCAGGCAAATGCTGCAGAACAAACCCGTGTCATTTGGGTACCAGCTGACGTGTAGAACAGAGCCCTTGACCACTGGAGCTGCACACAGCTACTTCAAAGGGGGAAGACTCTGCAGAAGCTCCAACAGAAGAGTGCCACACAAGAGGAGAGGTCTGCTGTGAAAGCAGATCCAACAGGTTCCCTCCGAGCACAGCACTGAGGCCACACACAAGCTCTTTTCACGACAATGGAAACTGCTAAATAAAAGTAAGTGGGCTCCCTGGGCAAGTCAGCAGAACTACCTGGATCATCTGGTAACAGCGATGCTGTGCAGATTACTGCTCCTTGGAATCCAACATTTTGAAGCCTCTCTTCTCACCCTCTTTTCCCAAAACACGTATAACCTTATGAGAGAGACAAAGAAAAGGAAAATGACTCCATGAGTAGAAGAACGCCATGCCTCGGAAAAGCTTTCGACCTCAGTGGATGAGCATGAGACTAGAGACTGAGAAATAAGAGACAGCTGTTGATTCCTCCGCTTCCTAACCCACACTGTGGGGGAAAAAAAGCAGCTTTTAGTCTTGGATGAAATGCTTGCTTTCCCTATTTAGGGCACCGGTGATCAAGAGAACAGATGAGCAACGTGCTTACACCATTTCCATCTGTGACAAAGGCCCAATCACCTACGCTGTACATAAAAGGGTCTTTTTTCTTTACAAGAGGCATACACTGCTTAGATCACTCATAAAAGGTCAGCAGTCTTAAAGTGTGAGACCAACAGCAAAGAAAAGGCTTCAAATACCAGATCCCTCTATCCCATAAATATTAAAGCCCAGGCCAGCATAAAAACCGCATGTAATACAGGCACTGCCTTTTAGGCAAACAGTATTTGGAATAACACTTCACCTTTGAAACAGAAAAGAAACTCACAGCTTAAGATAGCGCTTCGTAGTTAATGTTTATTGATATCATACTCTCTCCTTGCAAGTAAATAATCAGATTTCTAGCAATAATTTCCAAAAGGTAAAGAAAAATGCCAAAATGCATTTTCACATTTGTTTTTAACCACTTCTTTCTCTGCTGTTGACTAAGAGAAGGTGAAACGTAAGTCATCCTGCTGTCCATTCACCTGGCTGTACAATAGTCCCTGCTTTAATCTTGCTTTATTACTTGTGTTTTCAACTTATTACTCACATCCACATGCAGACCCAACATACCATTCTGCCATTCAAAATAAAACAGCATAACAGAAGATTTTGCTGCCTCCTCCATCTTTGGCGGTGCTTCATTCATGATGGTCTCATATACAAGAAAAAAGGAAGCACGATAAGATAAAAGTGTTTTCATTCACTTCTGCTCGACTTCTTTACGTGTTTCTCTGGTTCACTCAGCAATGGCAGATGTGTGCTTTCAATATGGAAAGCACAAACCTCATTCTTGAGAATGGCATAAGTCACCTAGAAACTCTACCAAGTTCATATTGCTTCCACAAGAGCTGCTTCCTTTCCCTTGCAGCACAGTAAAAGTTGAAAGGCATTTTACTCCGTTCCTGAGATCTCAGATCCTACAACAGCTGTTTAAAAGGAAAACAAAATCCTTCTGCTTCATACTTTTGTCTTTAAATTCTTGAGAACTCAGCAGAGTGCTTTTGCACATCAAAATAGTTAAAGTATATTTGTATACGATATAAAGAAGCATATAGCACTGAACTGAAGAGAAGGAGTTCTCAATGAGTCTCAATTGCTGCTCAATTATTTTTAAAGGTTTGTTTCAACATGTCATAAGTCAAACAAGTCAAACCTGAACCATCACTCCCACCTTCTTGTAACACAAAAACTTTTAAGTAAATTTTGTGATTAACTGTATTTTACAGCGTAGCTGCTTAGTTGATTGACAAGAAGCACAACCTCTGGCAAAATATGTTCTTTCTGAATACAGTGTGTTCTCAGAAGTCTCTTCTCACTCCCTGAGAAAGCATTTCCTCTTTTGAACATTTCTGAAGTCAAACTCCTATTTTCTAATGTTATTTACCCTGGTCAGGTACTTCAAAACAATAAAACAAAGTCTGTGAAACTGCCAGGCAACGCAGAATCAACTTGAGTCGCTAAGTCAGTAGGGAGCCGTGCGTCCACAGTGAAATCCAACCTGCCAAGAACTTTTCCAGAACTAAACTTTCAGATGGAAAATAAATGAATAAAGACCCCTAACCAAACAAAACCTACTAAATTTAAACCCATTTCAAAATGATCCTAACCAATATTTACCTTGGAGATGACATTGGAAACATTCAAATAGACAAACTATAGCCTAAACTTGTCAGATTCTTTTATTTGAATGTTAAAAAAAAAAAGCGCCTTGACTCAAACGCTACCTTACAGAAAGGCTGTAAAACTACACAGGACAAAGACCATATTTTACTTCACAGTCTGAATATTTACAGTGCACTTCAGTGCCACTTAGTAACCGGGAATTTTAGATGCACGTGTTATATCTCTCTATAAAAACATCGTTCAGTCTTTTCACGAGCTAAATTCCACGTAAAGCTCCTACCCTGAGCCAAGGAGAACACACAGGTCTGCACGTTTATGCTTAAAAGTGGAAATGAAACTTGGAACACTTGTAACAAACCATGTCTATTCACACTTTAGCATCCATAACGTAACACAATAATCCAACCTGCACGAGGCACAGAGCCCTGCTCCGTACATAGGTCACAATTCTACACAAAGTATAGCTGTTAAGGAGCATACAGCCAAACAAAACAAAGCAACAGCTAAAATGCATATATGAGCAGCTGAGCACAGTTAGCAATGCTGTGTGCAAGCCCTGAGGAGTAGAGAAAACCAGTGTGAAACCAGACACCACAGAATCAAGTCTGACAATAGGACCACCCAGCCTGGCTGCCTACAGCCGCCTCCCTTTGTCAGCTGTGGGGCAGAAGGAGGGCGAGAGAGATGGCAGCAGCTCACACCCCCTGCAATCACATCCGTAAACAAAAAAGCCCAAATAAGAGTTTTCGGACCACGCGTCTGCTGAACTGTGGATCTGCACACAACAGCAGATGTTAAGACATCTGCACTCACAGACCACCTTGCAGAACTCACGCTGCCTTTTCAGGACTTTTCTGTCTGAGGAGCCTGGAAACACGGCGACTTGCATGGTGTAGAGCTTCTAACTCGAGAGCTCCCTTGAACGTATTTCACTTTGCATTTCCCACATATGGGTACGCATCGGTCAACAGGATTTCCCAGTCAAGTTTTCTGTTGATCAACTTGGCACACTTTTTTAACACTTAGCTGCAATTTGTAATTAAATAACATGGAAATTCAAGTGATTAATAGGAATATTTTACTTAAGGACAGTACAGGAGATGTTCTTGTTTACAAGCTACAGTTAAATAACAGTTAGTTCCTTCTGGCGCGAGCCACAATCACCTTCGTTTTGTCAGGCCCAGAACTGCATTGCACAAGTTTTCACTTCCAACATGAATAGCTGAAGCATATTTAAAATTGTCTTTAGATTACTCACTGTCCTAGTTTACTAGCTTCTTACTGCCTCTGCGGAGACAGGCAGGACGTATAACTGCCAACAACAAAGCAGACCTGAGCAAGGGGTTCAATGCAGACAAATTCAGCTTATGAAGGAAACAAAGCCCCTCAGATGGTAAGTATATTAATGGCTACATGTAGCACTGATGGGATTGCTTATACAAAGAAAGCATTAAAAACAACATCTGAAACACACAACCATGTTAAGACCAATGTAGAATGCAAACATTTACCAGAATCACTTTAAATGCCCACCTAGTATCACCTAAAACATTTAAGTACCCTAACTCGGAAGCTCACTGAAGTCTGTGCTGCTGAAGGCACTCAGAATGAAGTTTATAAGAACAAGGCAAAATATTTACAAGCAGTGGAGAAAAACAGAGCAGTTTGCATAATCTTTGGCAACAGTATATAAAATATGGCATTTCTAGTACACTGTCCAGCTGCTTACATAAAAGTTATACTAGGAAGGCAGAAAAGGAACACTAAACAAGCAAGTGAAGGCTAATTTTTGTTCCAGTTTTCTTTTTCATCCGAGGTCTCAAGATAGCAATTAGTGATGGCTTCAGACAGGGCAAAACAAAACATATGTCTAGGAAAAACAATCTGCATTATGAAAACGTTCAGAACAAACATTCATGTCTAAAATGGTAACCAACTACTTAACCTTGGGATGATCTACATTGCCTTTGTGTTTTCCACATTATTACCACACATCTTGAAGAGTAGCTATTTAAACCATTAACCTCATTTTAAAAAAAAATTAATTCAAAGTTAACAACAAAGTAAAAGACACCTACCTATAATACCGGGATTGTAAATAGGTTGAGCAAATAGTCTTTGATACATGGCTGGCAGACCCAAAATCTATCACTTTAACCCGGTAAGGCTGCCGAACAGGATCCACCAACATAATGTTCTCTGGTTTGAGGTCAGCATGGATTAAACCAAGACTTTTTAGTTTTTTCAGTGCAGTGGCCACCTGTTGTAGAATAGGCCGTATTACCTTCAGTTGCAGAGGGCTGAATTTGTTTTGCTTCAGGAAGTCATATAAATTCTGTTCCAACATCTCAAAAACCAGACAAGTATGGTTACGATGCTGAAAGCATTCGTAGGCTCTCACAAAATTGAATTCATCAGCATTTTCAGTACTTAGCCTTGCTAATATGCTCACTTCTATTTGTCCTTGGCGTGCGTACGAAGGATGATTCTTCAAAATTTTGATTGCCACAATCTCATTTGTCCCCCTTTTCCAGCACTTCACCACTTGTCCGAAGGTCCCTCGCCCAAGGAAATCAAGAACCTCGTAAGTGTTTTTCACAGAGCACAAAACCTCATGCTGTACCAGCTGGTAGTCTCCATCTCCACTTGTACCAGTTTGTTTTGAAGCTGCAGCAGTTGTCACAACTGTCACTGGGTTTCCCACATTGGTTTGCAACATCGCAGGCAATATGGACAGTTCATCAACAATCTGCATCGTGCTGCTTTGATTATCTAGCTCTTCACTCTTACGCTTCAATCCACATCGCTGGGGTCCTTCCAGTATATCTACTCTGTTTCCTTGTGTCCCAGCCTGAGGTGCTTCCAACTGAGCTTGCTGCGCCTGCGCTGCTAACGCTTTTGTAGCACCTGCAATATTTTTTAAAGCAACAGCATTTGACTGCAACAAAACGTTCTGTCCTCGAGGTCTGTCAAAAGGGTTTTTAGTCTGAAGGAAAGTATTAACCCTATGGGGAGAGATTCCAAAGTTTTTACCATTCACATAGATTTGTGGGTAGGCTCTTTCGTGGTACACACAACTGCTTGGTTCTAGTTTGAGTTTTTTCACACTACAAAAGGCACTTGACTGGGTTTGATAAACATACGGTGGATAGACCAAGACTTGTGAGGCCATACCTGCAGAGGGAGAGAAAGACAAAGCATAGGTAAGAATCAAAATTCAACGTTTCTGAGGTTTGCAGCAGTTTCCTCATTTAAAACAAACAAACAAACAAACAAAAAATCAGGACAGAAGTGTATTTGCCAAGCTAGCTAGCTAGCTTAATGCAATCTTGTCTTTAGTTTCTTACGGAAAATGCAAGGTCATCAATCTTGCCCAGTGCAGACTCTTCAGACTGCAGCTGGGTACAGTAGGCAACGTTTTCAATCACTGTTCAGGGCAGAAGGGAGACGGCCAGCAGCAGGCAGTGCTAATGATTCCTGACGTGGAAGAACTGCCTTTGTGCATAAGAACACGGGTTTCATTTAAAAACCTCCAGCATTTCCACATACAAAGATCCCATAGTCTTCAACAACATAAGATAAATAACTAATTCAATTACTTATATATGATATATAATAACTTCAGGGTCCTTATTTGTGAGCTGACCCTGCCTATCATCCTACCCGTTCACCGTAAGTACCAGCAGGCTTTTAAGAGAATATGGCCAAACAACACAACATGCAGTTCTCCAGGAATTTCACTGCCAACAAAGCAGCAGTGCATGACAGGGCCCAAAATACCACACGTGTACATGCTTACATAAACAACTGTCGTTTTCTGGATAAACTAAAATGTAGAGTAACTATTCCACACACACACACAGGCATATACACATACACACACTTCTGCCAATGTGATTACTCCCTTGCTAAAAGAGAAGTGAAAATTAAAAGACTGTGGATCATTTTGACTTTGGAAGTCATAGGAAGGCTGAACCCAAAGTTCCAATCTGATCGACTCCACCTTTCTCCAGGTCATCCCTTTTTCAAAAGCATTTTCAGAAAGAGCCACTGCATCTCAGAAATCAGGAATAAGAAAACCTGCTGTGTGCAAAGCAGTGCCACAGGAGCTTCCAGAGCTGGGCTCCGCACTGCACAGGCCTTTCCCAAACCCAAAGCTGAATGAACCAACAGAACATCAGATTGGAAACAACAGCAGCACCACGTCCACACATACGACAAGCAGACTGAAATCCACCTTAAAACAAGGAGGCAGAATACCTCACAGATGCCATACCTCCCAGCTCTTCCGACCCTGCTGAGTACCACTCCAGATCTGTCAAACACCATCTTAAACTTTCGTGTCCTGGAATGCTGAGCGCTAAGAAAAGGCACCATCTCAAAACACAAGCAAACGTCCTCCAGATTTTTGAATCCTCTCTTAAATAACATGCCCTGTTAAAAAGCACTGTGCTTAAATTGAGAAATATCCCCTTACAGAGACTTAATTTACATCGTTTTTAGTACATCAGCATATCAATGCACTTGTGGAAATTACGCACTAGTTTGTTTTTAGACCTACCTTAACAACAAAAGGGCAAAGCACAACACAAAGCTTCATCTAAACGACATGAAGCTAACATACAGAGAAGGACAGAAGGTAAAGCTTAAGGCAGATGGAACTTGTATTTGTTTTAAACAGCAGCAAAAAGAGAATGCTTTTTATTATCATCTCACAACAGAAAAAAAATAAGAGTATTTCAATTCAGCGGGTTTATCTGAAGCCTCCTTCTAAAAAAGTAACCCTGCCTTATCAACACTCATGAACAAGAGACTGGGAAGGGGTAAGCTACTGCACCAGCTCCCCTCCAGGCCATTGCAAGGCACCGTCTTAGTTACCATAGCTCTGAAGGGCACTTCTGAAGCCCATCTCCCCACTGCCCCTGCTCACCTCACTTGGGTTCACACCACAGCACAGTCACAGTGTGCTCTGTTTTTTTTTTTCCTCCCCTCCGCTACTACACAAAAATACAAAAAATCAAATTGAAATTAGGTTCAATTCTTCCAGGCTGGATGTGGCTCCGGGCAGCCCGGTGCGGTGGTTGGCAACCCTGCACACAGCAAGGGGGTTGAAACTAGATGATCACTGCGGTCCTTTTCAACCCAGGTCATTCTGTGCTTCCTCAGAGAAATGCTTCTGATTGACCACAGAATCTTGAAATTTTGACCCAGCTCAGGAAACACTTTAAAAACAAGCAGCAGGCCCGGGCACGGTGCTGCAGCTCTCGGCTGTCCCGACAAAAGGCAAACACTTCACCAAAGCACTGCTGTTGCTAAGCGAGATGATCCCGCTCTCACGTACTGCACAACCTCGCTTGTCCTGCACAACCTCGTTTGTACTGCACAACCTCGTTTCTTCACGCCTGCTTAGCACAACCTAGGTGCCGTCTGCTCCGCCTCACTTCCACACCCCCGTAAAGCTTTGCTTTAGGTGAAGAGCACAAAGGGATTAGGGAATAAAAAAAAAGCCTGGTGCAGCCGCCCCGCATCAGGCCCGGCCTCCAATGGAGATGACAAATCTAAACATTAAGCAGACACAGCAGTCCGGCCACGCCACTCAGCTCCTGACAGAAACAGCTCCAGCGCTTACGGCCAAAGCTGCACCCTGTGCCTGTCCCCCTCTGTGTCCTCCCAGGCTGACCCCCTCGCTGCCCCCTCTGGAGGGACAGGTGTCCAGGTGGCTGCGGGGAAAGGAAAGCAGCGCTCAGCTTACAGCTCCAGCTGCTCCCGGCAGCTCTGCTCCCACATAAGAAGTCTTTCTTGAGCTATTAGATGACGTACCTGGGAGAACAGCCTGTAATGCAACCGTGGCAGACTGAACTAACAGACTAATTTCACTCCAGAAAAATAAAAGAGGGTCTTGAAGTTCTTTATGTGCATATAACCTCTTGCTTCCCCTAACACTACTGCCTGGCCACCACTATATAACTGCTGCAGACAGAAGCACGCTCTCTGTACTAGAGCAAATGAAACAAAATACACGAGAGCAGCACATAGCTTACTTGGCACAATGCTGCTGGAGGTCTTCACTTGGAGAAGCTATGGTTATTAATAGGATGAGCTCTCCCGCACCAGCTGAAAACCCAGCCACATACACAGACAGCACAGCGTTATGAGCCTTAAAGAGAATGGGAAAATGCCATGGCTCCCCTTCCTGAGACAGCACTGACTTGGTGGCGTGGGGTTTTGCTTTGTTGTGTTGGTATTTTGGAAGATTTGGCTTACCATGCAATCTTACAGATACCTACACTGCAAAGAAGTACTGGTTTTGCAGGTGTTTCTAAAAGAGCTCTGATGCTTACAGCATACTGCACCTTTTCACCTGCCAGGAGCGGATTGCCCCCTACCCAGGCTTGTCATAAACCATTTCACTGAGCTTACACATCTTTCTGCACATTTCTTATCATGACTGCTCCCGCTTCCTCATACAAACTGCAGCTTGTCAGACTACATCTATATTAACAAGCAGGGCAGCATGACAGGACAGGAAGCCATAAGCAAAGCGGCTGGTGCTGAGGGAAACAGATCATCCCGTGCTTGTTTTGGGAGTATACTCAAGCCTGCACACTCACAAGCAGCTGGAGTACATCTTCCAGTTACACTGCATTTAAAACCAAGTCCAAACTTGTGCACAAGATCACCGCAGGATGCAAAGCAAACAAAGCAGGCAGGAGAGTCACTGAAGAGCCCGGTCCCCACACAAAGCACTGGAACAAGGTTCGACTACTAGGGTAGCTTCAGACTTGATTTTTCACTGCCTTCACACTCGCAGACATCTGCCCATTCCCCCTCACATTGTTCCAGCACTCCTCTCCCTTGCACAGGATGATCCTTGCTCCACAGGCAGAGGCACACACACAGGCTGAAGGCAGCTCCTGGCCTGCTTCACGTGTTGAACGTTACCATATTTACCCATTATCACCATGTCCAGGCAGTGCCTCTTCAGAAAGCACTGAGACACCTTGGCTCTAAATCTGAAGTAGGAAGAACTGAGCAACCTGCACTTCAGCTACTAACTAATAGATTATACAAAATGAGTGAATTTTCGTTAGTTTTAAGACCACTTTTAGTTTCTTTAGAAACAGGTGGATTTCTCAAAGTAATGAAAATAAACACATTTCCACCACATACTGAAATAACACACTTTAAATAAATTCATTCACAGTGCAAACAAAGAAATGCGTTCTCATACAGTAAAGAAAAACAGGAGGCACTTCTCTGTCTGCCCCTTCCAGCCAAGCCTCCCTTTACACGAACCAAGCCTCAAACCCACAGCCCCCGCCCTGTGCAACAGAACACTTCTGGTAAAGCGTTGCTAATTTTCACCTAGCCGCACCAATGCTCTTTGCTAGATTCTTGAAACTAATTCTCCAGCCTTCCCAAGCAGCCCCAGACAAATCCATAAACATGACAAATTTGGCAGGCTGTAACAGCCTTGAGAAGCACAGGCTGTTCCAGGCTTGACCACCATTAATAATTAACTTCAGAATGACATTTCCTCCTGATAGAGTATGGGGGTGGAGGAGAAGAGTAATGAGAGTTAGTAAAAGCACCGCACTACAGTTCAGGAAAAATTGCTGTGCTACAGCCTGAATTCTGAAAAACGAACAGGGCTTCTCAATGCCAGGCACCACGAGCCCTAAACTGCGCCTTCTGGTGAAAGCCCTGCAGCACAGCCTGGCCCAGGGCACAACCTAATGCTACAGTTACACTTTAACTACAGAAAACTTGTTTTCCCACTTCTTTCACCTCCTGGTCAGAGGGAATTGCTGCTGATTTAAGGGCACCCCCCTTGCAAAGATCTTCTGAACGTTCGGCAGCTTCCAGCAAAGCAAGAGTCCAGCAGCAGCACCCCTGAAGCACTTTACTTACTTCGTGCACCACTTTGAAAACACTGTAAGGTTACTGCTATTATTCCCAGGTTAAAAAACAGGGTTGTTTTTTTTGTTTTTTGTTTCGTTTTGTTTTATTTTTTAATTAGGTGCCACCCAACTCTTGAAGTTATTTACCAAAGGCACAACTAAATTAGTTGCCCTCACTTTCCACTTTGGTGCTGGCAGCATCTTTGAGTTAGGGTTATGTTTAGCTGCATTGTGAAACAAGCTGTACTGCTGCAGGCACTTTCATACCAGTGCCCTGTTATTGCCCACGATCACCCTTACTTCAACCACACTATTTGTAACAAAGCACCGGCAATCGAGATCGCTTGGAATTTAAAGAAGGAAAACACACCAGGAGTGCCATGAGTGTGGAGACAGGCCCAGGGAACCCAGCTCCCGGCTACCCACAGCCATTCCTGCCAATCTGCAGGGCCCCAGCGCGGCGGCACAAGGCAGCAAAGCAAAGGAGAACACACAGAGCGGCTCACCAACAAGCCCTACCTTAGGAGTCGTTTCCTCCCAGCCCTAGAGGTGCAGCCGGACAGGGACTGCATGCCCAGAGGGTGCAGAGGCAGGCGCACAGCCAGCACCAACAGGCACCTGGCAGCACAGCAGCGAGCCCCAGGACAGCACTGGGGGTACTGGACAGAAATGACAGGCAGAACCTGGGCGTAAAGCACATCTATTTGCAAAGAGACCTGTCAGAGCTTTGGAATCCTCGTGCAGCAGACGCCAACAAGGCAGCAGAGCGGAGCTGCAGATCCTCCACCTCCTACCAGCGCTGCGTGGAGTGGGCAGGGTTACCCGGGCTTTATAAAAGTCACAGCACGAAGCAGAGCATAAAGCCATCGGGTCCTGCAGCTGAAGTTACTACCTGCTCCAGAAACAGGCTGCCAGGCTTGTTTGTGCAACATCTAAGTGCTTTCACACGACACAGTAACAGAGCTGCAGTGATACCTGAAGTCATACCTCAACTGCACTGCTACATTCCTAAAAAAAATAAAAACAAAAAACCAGTATTTTTCTATTCTACCCATACAACAAAGTGTTCAACACGGGGTGCCTTTACACTTCAGGCACAACATGACAGCAGGGTTGATTGAACAGCCGGTTCTGGACAAAAATAAAAGACCCTGAATGAGAATGTAACAGATTCTGCTTCTAACCTCTGAACTCGTGGCTCAGGAAACCACAGAGAGATATCAGTGACTGCAGCAACAGAGGGCTCTGCTCACAAATACATTTGCATTGGTTATTTAAAAAAAAAAGAAAAGCCAACAACAAAACCCACCTCAATGGAAAGTACAAGTTTGGTCAAGTGTGATAGCAGCAAGTCACAGCACAGCCACCTCACTGCTTGGAAACAGAACACCATATACTTGAAACCAATGTCTTTTACATAAAGCGTCAGCGTGAACTCGTGACTCAATGCCACCATTTGTACCAGCAGCAATACCAGAGAACACAATCGCTACATTCACATCTTCCACAAATGCCAACAGCTACATCTTATGATTCCAGTATGACCGCAATCGCAGTTAGAAAAGATAATTTAAAGCATTTATGCGAGGCAAGAAACTGTTATGCAACTGAAAAGAAAGGAAATAAAAGTTGGATCTGCCACCAGCTCCCAATTAGACCACGCTCTCTAGATCAGAATGTGCCATCATCAACACAAATGGCACGCTGCAACCGGCCTGGGCTTCGCCGGCCTAATCTCTTCTTTTAAGAGATTAATTCCATTTGAACCTGGAAATAGGAGACGCACTGAGATAAAAGTCTGTGAAGCCCTGACAGCAGCAGAGCCCTGCCCTCGGTTCTGTTTGCAGGCACTCACAGACATCAAATGCAGCTCCTCTGGGAATACAAGCCTACATGGCTATTGCCACTTTGGTTTTGTCCCCAGACTTGATCACACTTGGCATGGAATTTTCAGAAGAGTTTCAGAGGGGGAAACTTCTTCCACATTTCTGAAGATGTAGAAGTAGTGTTTCCTGTAGGCAGAACCCCCACAAGAAATGTGTGCTCTTCTCAGAATGCTGTCCTTCGCTTCCTAGCAAACCAGTAGCACCACGAAGCCATCCTGTAATATTTCCCAAAGCCACCAGTGCAACAAATTTCTCCTTCTCCTCTACACAGAGCTTATTGATTCAACCATACAGAAGGATGTGCAAAAGGAGAACAAGATTACACACAACACATGATCCCAACAGCTAGAGCACAGTACTACTAAGCACAAGCCTGCTGTGTTCCTTTCCATGTAATAATCTTCCTATTTGTAAAAGAAATTAGCTTTTAACTTTTACTCTCATTTTAATCCTTAAAACAAAGTTGAGCCATCTTTTCAATCCAGCTTTATAAACACAGTCTCAAAGAGCACTTGCCACAGAGAGCTCCCAAAACATTCCTTGAGAAAAACTCCCAAGTTACCCTGGCAGAGTCACAGTAGGACACCAGCTCACAGCATCATTTCCAAAACCATAGAGAAAAGCTCTTCCAAAAAACCCTTTTGAGTATCATGAAAGCAACACATTCTTATCAGACTGAATACCAATTAATTCCCTGCCTCACAGAATAAGTATAGATTAGTAGATAAGGAAAGGGGAAACAAAGAGCCCTTTTTCTTCTCTTAGGAATGAAGCCCGTTCCTTCAGAAAGGATCCACAAGGCTGTGTGATTTGATTACATTTTTTGGTTGCAATAGTGTTATGTTTTGTGCTGTTATGGGTGTGGGTGGTGATTGGTATCAGTCCTTGGATCTGTTAAACTTCACAATTGGGTTTTTACAGGTCATCCTGGCTTACTGGTACTCCCTGCACGGTGATACCATTTCTTTTGACTTCTTCTTTCACCCCCTTTTACCAAACTGATTATGATTTGAATGTAACTCCTTCACAGTGTTTCCAAATTCCTAACAAACTGGGAAATGAATCAAGGGACCCATCTAATATCTGTTAGATGTGGTCACAAAAGAAATCCATCATAAAGCCTTTTGTAATGATGCTTTTCAGTGTCACACCAGTCCAGGAGTTCCATCCAAAACATGGTTGTTGGAAAGTGCCTAAGTTTTAAAAAGAGATGTGTGTGTTTCTGGGATTACTCCTCTGTGATGGTTTGTACTGTGGGGGTATCCTGCACACACTGTCCTGTGAAAAGTCCTGTGGACTGTAACAATACTTGAACTTGCCAAACTAATATTTATATCTCTTAGCATTTGAATTGCTTTGGAAATGCTCAAGTGTAAAGTTTGAGACACTAAATCATCTTGGAAAACATTACATGGCAAGTCCACGTACTGTCAAATTAGACTAGATACACTTTTAGTGAATTAACTGAAGCGTAATCTTGTATGGCTATTCATAAACATCACAACCTCTACTGAAGAATTCCCATCTGGATCCTGGCTTACACTGGGAGTTCCTGGGTGGGGAAAGCAGCTGACACAAATACCTAAGTTTGTTTTACTTATTTGTTTATTAACATTGGTTATTATTAAATGTATGGTCATTGCTAAATGTATGGTTGTCTCTTTTCACTTTCTACCTTTCATTCATCATGTCACATTCATGTCACCACTCCTGAGGTGTCACCGAGTGGTGTCTGTGGCAAATTGAATGATTCTAATTGTTGTCTAAAGATTGATGATAATGGTAAAGTTGTTAAACAAATTGCCCAGGGTATACGGAAAATAGCCCATGTTCCTGTCCAAACCTGGAAGGGCCCAGACTTCGATTTCTTTTCCTGGCTTCCAGGTGGCCCATGGGTCAAACGTATCCTGTTTTATCTGCTGTGTGTTGTTGCAACTCTTATGTTTGTACCGTGTATGATTCCATGTTTTATTCAACTTATACAACCTGTTGTATCCTCCATGTACTTTGTAACCACTTCAACTGATGATGAACAAGTCCAACAGATCAGGACAACATTTGTAACCAAGCCCAAGAAATCTTTTGTAATAACTGTGTAACGATTATCTCCCCCTTCTCCCCCTTCTCCCCCTCCTCCTTCCCTCTTGCTTCTTTGCTGTCTTTTTATTTTCTCCCTTTTCTTTTCCTCACCACCGTGGAAGGTCACTTATGTTTCATTTCAAGCAATCTTTGAGCCACAGGGTGGTGTGAGAATCCTTCTTCATTTTTTGTTTTGTTTTGGCTCAAAGCTTGCTTCCTGAGGTTTTTCTTGTCATAAGACTGAATGAGTTGTTGAGGAGGCAAGTGATGGGTGTTGTGTGGCAATCAACATCACTGTGTGGACAATTTTACATCTATGGAGCTGTTTGCCTTCGGAAGATAGTGCTCAGGACTGTTTACTGGCAGAAGATCCAGCCTGTGACCAAATAACTCCTGTTTGCTATGGAAGGCTGGGGGATGATGCCACTGTATCCTGTGAAGGCAAGATACAAGTTGGCGCCTCCCTGCTCCCTCTTATCTGCTGGCAAGACCAGGAAGATAAGAACAAAGGAGTTTCCTGCTGAGATCCCAGAGCCAGAAGCTGCCACTCCAAGGAGAGCTGACTCAACCACGTTGGATTTGAGCTGTCACTCCAAAGACAGCTGACTCGACCACTCTGAAACTATTGAAAAGGCGCCCATCATTGTCAATAGAACAACAATGCCCGACGACCCACCACTACTGAGGATCACAAACTGAACTACAAACCTCGCTGGATCCATGGTGATGACTATGTCCCTCTTGCTTCCTATAAAGACTCCTTGCTTCCTCTTTTCTATCGCCCTCCTTCCCTTCCCCATTACCCTAATTCATAATAGTGTCTATCCTCCCCTTCCCCATTTCCCTGATTAAGATTTGTAATAAACTGGTTGGACCAACATTTGAACCGTTGCTTCTTAATCTCACGCCGGGTATATAGGTAATAAAAGAACCTCCTCTCCCTCCTAGAAATTGAAGCGAGACAGGCTGCAAGCACCAAAATCCCTGCACTGAAGAAATGTAAGCGATAGAGGAGGTTCCAGTTTCCTAGAACTGTGTTTCTAGGAAAACAGAGGCAGGAAGAAATTTACAAGGCAGTGATGTACACTAGCAGCTTTTCAGTCTAAAGGCAGAAAGATATCCTTAGAAACAAGTTAAAAAAAAACCTCCTGAAGATTGTTCAGGTTCCACCAGTCGCCACGTACCAACTCAGGCAGAACCTGCATGGCACAGAAAAGGAAAAGAAAACACTGCGGCCCCACACAGAGCACAGCTGTACCGTGACTGCAGCTCCAGCTGCAGGCCTCCCAGTGGAGGTTCTCCCACCCAGGACCGACTTGCTTCTCTCCCCTCCTCACTGCCAAGAGGTGAGCACCAGGCGAGACCTGCCTCCATTTCACAGCCCGTGCTCCACCTTGGAGGAAAGCAAAGCTGGGGTGCAACCCTTAAAGCAAGCCAAAGCAAACCGCCTCAGGTACCAGAGCCCACTCACACCACGGCTTACGCTCAGCAGCACTGAGCTCCGTTACTGGGATCACACCTCAGAGCTGCAGCCAGCCCCTTGCATTTGGCTGGCTTTTTTCTTAAACCACGACGATGAGAACGGGACTCTCAATAGGCCATGTCCAAGCACTCTTTCTTGTCCCAGAATTTTCCACCTTTTGGAAAACGGTAGAAGAGTCTGCCGGCTACCTGAACAGGGAACTGCAGTCCCCACACAGTATTTGGTGAGTAATGGTTGTACAAATAGGAAGGGATTTCCGTTTGATAATAGCCGATGCTTTACACGAAAAGCATTAGTCACGTTTGTAACATGCTTAGAAACAGTACTAAAATAATTTTCCACTGCTAAAAAACTATATTAGTACTAATGGAAAGAGTCGTACGCATGTGAGATGACTCATTTTAAAAATAGTTTTTCTGACGGCAGTGTCATTCATAACACACTATAATTAATCTGCACGTAACAATCCATTTCATTTTTAATTATTAGGGTAGTTGCTGTAGCTTTGATGACACTAAAAATATACCAAAATATTTGCTCACCTGCTTTGTCTGTGGATACTTTACTGTCTCTTATTTTACTGATGTGTTTTGGAGCCTGAACTCAGGATTCTGCTAGGCTCCATCCCGTTATACCCAAATGCTGCACAGGAAGGAAGGGCATACATTGGAAACAAATAGTTTCTAAGGTTTCCTGAAAACACTGATGGAAAAAAACCAACCAAACAAAAAAAAAATTCACACATTTCTGGGTCTATTCAAAATACACAGTAATATTGGGAGAGTTCTGAGACAGGGAAATTTTAAATTGATTCCAAGTCACTGAATAAGAGAAATTCAGAATTAAACACCTTGAATTCCTTTGCTTAAGAGATGCTCCAGGTATGTGGCAAATCTTGTTTTTAAGCAACAGTGCTAAAATAGACACTGACCTCATTTTGTCAGAAAGTGACCCACTCTCATAACTAAAAGCAGCACATCTGCTTGTCCGCCATTCTGAAGCTAATGCTTCTGAAAAGAAATGCAGCTCCAGCTTCTCTAACGCTACAGACTGCAGCTCTAAATTGAGCCGGTCTCTGAAAGGGGGTGGAAAAAGCCAAGAGGTGACGGGATTTCCCAAGCCTTGTGCTTCGTTCCAGGTTACTTCAGGTCGACTAAGGGTGCTCACTGCCTGCACAAGTGAGAGCAGGTAACCCACCGCTAGGCCACGTCACAGCACTGCCCACTGCACGTTGCTTTAAACGTTGCTATGGAGCCAGCAGTGCTCTTCAAGGCATGCTGCCCACTCACCGGCCATCTCTAAAAGGCTCAGTACTTACTTACTCTTGCTAATTTCTTCCTATTCGGTTTCGTGTGTGACCCAACCGCAGTTCTGAAGCGGAGTTCCAGATATCTGGAGATCTCTTACACCTCACACAAGAACAAGTTTTTCTTCCAAGACTTGAACTAAAAGTAATCCAGACTTTCCACTCCACCTCCCACTGTCAATCAGGAGAGCTGCAGAAGCACAAATACTATTTCAGTGACTTATGAACAGAGACGTAAACATTGTAGGAAGTTCCCACTGCCGAGTTCAGCTCTTGCTCCATTTTCAAATACAAGAAAGCATAAGAGACCGCCTCAAAGTAAGTATTTGGCCAGCTGCTAATTTATATAATCCATCTGGAGGAACTTCATAACTTTGCTGAAGAAGCGCAAGGATGTTTTCTTCACCAGAGGAATCCTATGCCAAGAGTTCTGGAATTCTTGTGGAGCTGCAAGGCAGTGCAGTCACTGAAGGAGAGAAGCTTGGAAAACAGAAGCATACGAGCCTGTCTGAGATACGGGAGCTAGACAACAGTTGACAAAACTCAGCAGTGAATGCATAACAGAGAAACATTGCTATTGCCACAGGGACATCCTACTTTCCAGCCTGTTCTTTTCCAGATTCCCCATCAGGGACCACGCCAGCGTCACCTGCCCCATCCTGCCACCTGCCAGCAAAGCAGGCCGCCCCAGCTCTGACATTTCTACATTTGCTCCCCACAGAGCCGTGCTGCCCACACTAGCTGGTATATGCACCAGTTGTGCACCACAATGCATGAACGTCAGCTCGACTAGAAAGTTTTTTCTAGCATACAGCTCTGCATTTAACATCAGTCCGAAATACAGGGCACAGTGAATATTATCAGTCCCAATATTATCAGTGCACTTTTTCTCCTGCTTGCACACAACAGCCAACAACGAAACTCTCATTTCTGAAAGTGAGGCTTTGTTGAGAGCATCTCTTTTTATACAACCAGCCCACTGGCAGAACAGAAACCAGCAAAAAGAGGATTCTACTTAAACGAAAGTTGAAAAGTGAAACTGATGTAAGAGTGTGACCCCCTAAAATAGCAGGAACAAAAACATTCCTAACCATGTAAGTTTGGGGAAGGAGAGCTCAACGAGCCTATGTGTTTGGGTGAAGGTCAGCAGCTACCTCTCCACCTCTGTTCTACCCACAGGGGGTAAACAAGCACCGAGCCCCAGAAAGCCTCCATTCAAGTCGGTGGGAGCTAAACGGGAGCAATCAACCCGAAAACAGCTTTGAGAAAATCCCCTGCAGAACACAACGCCTGTTTTGAAGCTGCTACTGCTGCTACAAGGCACAGCACGAGAGGGGCAGCACACACCAAGAGCACAACCCCCAAGAATGATGCCGACTGCCGGACGAGGAGCAGAAGGCAGTTCCTCCCCACATCCTGTCTCTATTTTGTCCCCGGCACCTCGTTGTAGGGAAGCTGCCTGTGAGGCAGGAGGGAGGAAAGTCGCAAACACAAGAAGCTTCAAACAAAGAAATACGTCAGATGGCAGCAGAGCCCTGCGTCGGGGGCAGCCCCCCGAGCAGCACTTTAACCCCGCTTCACACAGGGATGGCAGCCAGGTGACCCCGAGGCACGAAGACACACGGAGCCGTGCAGCCACAGCATCTCCCCAAACGCAGCCTCTGGGCACAGCCGTGCCACGCCCCAGCAAGAAGCAGAACCAGCAGCACAAGGCGAGTCGGCAGCAAGCAGCACGGTGCACAGAAAGCCATTCCTGCTTCGTGCGGTCACACACAGCTCAGCGCAGTGCTGCTATAAATGGTTGGTGCTGGGACAGACCGCGCTGTCCCGTCCCGCTCTGTTTTCTCCTGGTAAGCTCACAGTAACACCTCGCTCCGTTTACTTGCGATCTCATCACGCTGCCTCATAATACAGCCTTGACCTATTTTCCAGATGCTTAATTAATCTCTTTGCTGGCTGCCACGCTTACAAGACAGCTCTTTCTTGCGTGAATTTTAAACTCGGCTTACAGAAGCCTCCCACAAGTCATTTTGTCAAGGAATTGTTAAGCCAGAAAGTAACGCGGAGCCGGAGCGCTCGCGCGTTGTTGTGAAGCCAGGGAGGGCACAAACTTTTAGCACACGACGTAACGGAAGGTAAACGCAGAAGCCAAACCGCTGAAACGTGCGCCGCTATCGGCAGCGTGACAGCACGCAGCCGCGCCGCCGTCGGCACCGGCGCTCCCCGCAGCCCCAGGGCACGGCGGCGCCGACAAGGCAAGGCTGCCCGCGGGAGGTGGGCGCAGGGCTGAGGGCTGCTGGGCGGCTTCGGCACCGCCGCACCGACACGGCACGAGGGGAGCCGGCGGCCGCGCCTCGAGCGGGGCACGGCGTACAGCGGTCAGCCTGGGCTAAAATTAGTTCTGTGTAGGTAAACACACAGTGCTGGCGGTTGAGGGGTTCGCATTAAAAGACAGAAAAAAAATAAAAAATAAATAATAATTAAAAAAGCTCCAAATCGCATAATTTCTAACGGTGCTAAACACGCTGTGCTACGATTTCCAGCGTGCGGACCGGCCCCGCAGCACGGCTCCCCGCTTCCAGCCGCAGCCCGGCCCGCCCGGCAGCCCGCGGGAGGGGCGGCCCCGCGCTTGTTTACGGCAACCAGCGGCCAACGACGCGGCGCACAGGCCGGTAAATGGGCACGGCGGGCGCCGGGAGCCGCCTCCCACCGCCGAGGAGCCGGGAAAGAAGAAACTTCGGGGTGAGGGCGGCGGAAAGCGGACCGCCGGGCTCCGGCGGCGGTCAGCCTTCGTCAGCGCGCGGGCGGCGGTGCCGGGCCTCGCCCCGCTGCCCCCCGCGGGAAGAGGCAGCGCCCTTCCCCCCGCCCCGCTCCCTCCACGCTCACCTTCATAGATCGGGCCGCGCTAGCGTCCGAGCCGGAGCCGCCGCGCCGGGCGCGTCCGGGAGCGCAGCGGGGAAGCGCCGCGCTCAGCCGCTCAGCCCCGCCGCCCCGGCCGCCGCCCCGGCCGCTGCCATCTTGTCCTGGCGGCTGGGAGGGAAGAGCCCCGGCTCGGCCCGCTCGGCAGCCCGGGCCTCCGCCTCATCTTCCCGGGGAGGGACCCAGCCCGCCCCCGGCCGCCGCCTCCTCCGCCTCCGCCTCCCCTCGCCTCCGCCCCGCTCGCGGCGGCCTAGCGGCGCCCACCGCGGCCCGTCGCCCCTCGGAGGCGGACGACGCCCCGCCGAGGGGACCCACGGCACGGGACGCGCTGGGCTCCGGCCCCGCTCCGCCGCGGCCCCGCGCCCAGCCCGTGGCGCCCCTCCCGCCGCC
>NW_024885310.1:3422284-3564385 GCF_019232065.1 Centrocercus urophasianus
TGGCGCGGCGGAGCCGCCCTGCCTGCGCGGAACCGCCCGCGGGACGAGCGGCTCGGCGGAGCCCCGCGGTTGTGCCGTGCCGTGCCGTCCCGTCCCGTCCCTCCCACCCGGTCCCGCTAGCTCCCGGAACCGCGGCGCTCCCAGACGCTCCGGTGTCAGAGAACAGCCGCCCTCCAGACCCGCACATTAGAAGGTGACAAGGCGAGGGCGACTACAAACCCCAAATTCGTGCGAGGACGAAGGCGGTGCCCCGCTCGGCCCCGGGCTATCCGGGCGTACCGACCTTCGTTCTAGGCGCGGCGTGCCATCGAGGAGCGATCCCCGCGCGCTAGCGGCTGCCGTCAGACGGCGCGGCTGCCCTGAGCCCCGCGCTGAAGTTCGGCGCTCCTGGCTCGGCTCGTGCCGAAGCAGCGCGGTACGCGCCCCTAACGCAGCGCATCGCTGAAGCAGCAGTGGCTGCCGGTCCGGCCCACTCCCGCAAACGGCGTCCTTCACCCTAAACAGCCCTCAGCTGATGTGGGACGAAGGAAAAAGCGCTGCTCGTGAGAGGAGCCCCAGCCGGGCGCTTCCCACCTCCTGCTCGGAGCGGCCGGCAACTGCCGCCCTTGCACAGCCACGTGCGCCTGTGTCTTCCTCACTCTTAATTTAGGGGTGGGGAAAAAACAGGTGGGAGACGATGCCAGCAAATTATAGCTCTTAAGAGCTGCTCGTTGCATCTTTTTCTAATATTACACATTTTAATAACGCTTGTCTTCACAGCGCTCCTCAAACAATCAGCTTCCTGCACGATTGTTTGCATATGCATTTCATTCACATGCCATCTATGTGCCTACGTTTTGAGAACCATCCCTGATTAGTTAAGTACACAAGCTCTAAAACAACTGAAGGAAGGAAAGCACTCGGCATCCACCAATTCTATCCCTAAGTGTATTTCATCCACAACAACGAAAGCTTATGGTCTACTGAAATAAGAAATGTAAATATACCCCTCCTTGGCTACTAATTTGTCTTGGCATACTTTGACAACTGGCTTTTTAGGAAGTATTTCAAGCATTTCCCTTATTTTTGTCATCTGATAAACAGTAAGCACGCCCTTGCCCTGTTTCTCCAGGCTGTACTGGTGGGCACCCGAGGGGTTAATGCTGTGACACCTGTAAGCAAGGGTGTTCTGTTTCAGGCACTTGGCTAACCTGGCACAAGGGGGCCCCTGTCATTTACATTCATTGATAGAGTTCAGCGCTGAAACACACACCTCCATGGGCTCTTTGTTCTGCCTCCTTTCCATGATGCTGCTCAGGGGAAGAGCAGTGAGGTCTTTGTGCCCTGAGCGGAAAGAAACAGCAGCCATGGAAGAAGATATTTCTAATGGATGTCAAAATATCATGCAGCAAAAGGAGCTGTGAGGACAAACCCAGGCCCGAAGCCCTTGGCAGCACATTTACCAGTGACACTGTGCTATTTTGGTTATCAAAATCCCAAATGTAGGCAGAGACGAAAAATGCTTTGGCTGGAACAATTTGTTTTACTCATTGAGCTGCTATAAGCTACATTGCCAAATACTTCTTATGTCCACTGCGAGTTGTTTATATCGGCTCGTGAGTTGTTTACATCTGCCAGACTCTGAACACTTGAACGAACCTGAGCATCAGAGTCCTGGACAGGGCTGCTCTATCTGCACCACTGAGGGAAGCAATACACAGAAGCCAGGCCTAGAGAAGGCAAGCCTCTGGGGCTGTGCTTCCATCCTTTGGGACCTCCCCAGCTGCTAACATAGGAGGGCGATGCCACGAACCAGTGATCTCCTCTCCATGCATCCAGATAGATTCTCCTGATGATCCCCCTCCAGCACTGAATCTCACTTAGCAGATGGAGCACACCCTGCAAAAATGTAGGCAGCTTTCTTGAGCGAGTCAAACGAGCTTAGGAAGTTCAGCGAGTGTCAGAGCTGACACAAAGAGGAAGGCAGAGCTTTTCTCAGCGCAGCGCTTAGAGCTGCACAGACCTCAGTTTGGTTTTCCAGGTAGAAATGATGAAATCCAAAGAACTCAGAAGCGTGATGGTTGGAAATGTGCTGCTATGAGCACTCCAGGAGTGGTCACCCAAGCTGTAGCATGTTGACCGTAACAAGGAGCAGGCAGGGAGGTTGGAACTAGATGATCTTTGAGGTCCCTTCCAACCCAAGCCATTCTGTGATTGTCTGAGTCACTGAAATTAAGCCACAGGAAGCCTCTGATGCTCCCTGTGATGCAACCCAGTGGAAGCAGGTGAGCAGGGTGAGTGCTGAGGATCTGCAAGCCATACTAAATGCGTACTGATGCCATTGACAGTCGGAGCACAGCTTCTGGCTTTAACTCAGAAAGGATAACATTTACTCATTCCAAAGCTGCTCTGCAACACAACCAAAACACGGCAATTAGGATTCACACAGAGACCTCTTCAGAAATGCACGCTTCATCCAAAGTAAAGCTCTAGTCTGTCCCTCATCTTTCACATCATCAGGGGAAAACTGTGAAACTACACTGTAAGAGTGACATGTACATATCAAGCAGCAAAAAGGCAGCTTAAGTGTCTTTAGTGGGTCATGTAAGAGATGACGCATCGTGGCATATTTCTCAATTAGTAAGATTAACAAAAGTTAAATAGGTACCAAAATGCAATGCTTCCATTTTTCAGGTACCTGGTGAGGACAAATTGGATATTTTGTAATACCTGAATACTACACAACAAAACTGTGGGAATTTGAAGATACAATTCTAAAGCAGCCAGTGAGAAATAACTGTAAGAGTTAGAATCACATTGATGGATTAAAAGCAACAGAAAATGCAGCTCTAACATTGCTGACTTTATCACCTAAATTTAACCCAGCACTCAAGTTGCAACAACTGGTTACCAAATAAGCAATAACAAAATATTGGACAAACGTATTTTTACTTAAACTACAAGCACACTGAAACACTGTCTTCTATGACAGAGAAAAATAACTTGCTAAAAAAAAAAAAACAAAAAACAACCAAACAAGCTTATTTCAAACTCAAATTCCTGTGATGCCATGTCAGCCTGTAAATCTTTTAATAGAAAATATTGTACTTTTTACTGTTACTTTTTACTGAGCATCATTTCTATGCTACCCCTGTGAATACTCACAGGGTGCCACCCACTAATATTACCAACCAGTTCATTCTTACAGTTGAGCAATGGCTTCTTTTTTTAGCTGCTGATACATTGCAAGACCAAGGGTTGCAGACAGATGAACACCACAAATGTTCTGGCTGACCTCACTTTCCAGAATGCATCATTCCTACCAACAAACATCATTAAACAGAAGCGGGCGGACAAACTACTGAATTTAAACAATCTTCTGTTACTCAATGAGTAGATGCTAATTAGTAGCCTAATGACTTCAGTAAAACCTGGATAGGATCACAGGGGATGCACTCTTAGCGCGTGTTCCAAAGCATTTTGAAGGAAATGTCAGATCCACTGGCTCCAAGCAGGGGTCTGTGTGCTGTGGCAAAGAGGAGCACTCCTGCCTCCCCTGAGACCTCCCTCCTGTGTAACCAAGCTGCTACAGGAGCGAACTTGGACTGGATTTCTCCACAGCTTCCAGCCCCTACGATTCTATGAAGCACAGCTGGGCCGTGGCAGCGCTGAACTGCAGCCATGCTTGCTGCAGAGCTGCCTGGAGGGCAGCCCCAGCACCTCACCGTGGAAGCACACGCCTGCAAGGCCCTGTTACTCACCTGCCTGTGGCTCACAGCTTCCCTGAGAGGCAGCCCTACCAACACAGCAAGGGCTCCCAGCTCTGCAGCCTCCCACAAGAGTCTCACCCGTGTGTTTTCCTGCTTTTAAAAGCAGCTATATCTTGAAGTCTTCTTTATTTCCCCCCTCGAGATGTCATTAGAAGAATATTTTTAACTGACATTCGTCAAATATTTAAATTACCACATAAGAGACTCCGGTCTGGAATGAACAACAGAACAGACACGTTCTAATTACACGAGTTATGAAATAAGATCAAACCATTATAAGGAAAAAGCATTTCCTTGTTCGAAGAATGTGTTTTCATATGAATTTGTTTATTCACACATACAAGTATTCCAATTAATTTTTTTTTCAAGTATTACAAAACCAATCTGCACTTATTTTTTGTTATCTTCTGTATCCACGTTGCATTTTAGTTACATTTGGGGTGAAGGCAGTCAGGAAGTCAGTTTATTTTCCTGGCTTTATGACATTTTGATATAATTGGCACTGTGTTACTGGAACAAAGACTACCACCCTGCATACAGATGCGCTGATGATTAACAGAAGACGAGGGAGCAGAAGTGGACAGGAAAATGGCAAATCAATACCTGTACATAAAGTCATGGTTATAGACATCATGTCGTGTCCCACACCACAGTGAATGGTGATGAGACGCAACAGGAGAAAATGAAGGAGCAGAGACTGCAGAGATCACTGCACTGAGATGACTGAGCTTTGCTACATCATGATGAGAATCCACCAAAAATACACATGCAGATGCTACGTTATCCTCAGGCTTTTGCAACAAGTAAAAGCCCGCATCATCAGATCAGATGTTATTTGACAGAGACCGAAGCTCTCAAGCAAAGCACTAAACTGGAACTGTTGTGAACACGTTGGGTTTTGCCAACATTACACTTGTGGCTTGGGACTGCAGTTTATGCACTTCTAATGCTTGCTGAACTTCAAGATCATTTTCAGATAAGTCGTTTTCTTATAGAAGCGGTGTCTCTCTAGAATAAGGTAATGTGCTGCCACCTGTTACATCTGTCAGGGATTGAAGAACTTTCATTTGCATATATTGTGCCATATTTAAAAAGAAGAAAATGCACAGCTATTCTGGGCAATTATTATTCAATGCGTAAATTAATTTACATTTTCCTGGTTCAATAATAAAAAGTACTTCTATACACTTATTTTTCTACATGCAGTTTACAAAGTAATGTGTAAAATAGAAAAAATACAGTTTGAACCAGCCAAACTTCTTCATTTCAGCTTTGTAAACGTTAAGCACTACTGTAGTAAATGCTCATGGTGCATGAAGCACAGGCGTTTGTCATCTGAACAATCAGTCAGAAAGTGCTGACAGGACATCGTGTGAGGAAGCCTGTCACCTATCACTTGTGTTTCACCAAATAGCTAGAAGCAGCTCAAGGTGATAGCTAAACGGGCAAGTTTTAGGGCCTGAAATACCTAGATGTTACAGCATGAAAAAGAGCAATGAGAGCACTACTCGCTCAGCAGGGATAGGTGTTTGAATGGAGTTGTTTTTGTTTTTCATACGTGAATTCCTTGAACATATTTTAAGCTCTGTTTTTGTCTGGCTTTACGCACACCAATCTGCGTCACATGAAGAGAGATGACAGGGAAGGGAAGGAGTCCGAGGTGGCACAAAGCACAGTGCCAGCCATGGAAGCAGAGGGTGCAGGCGTCTGGGCAGCCCTGGGCACCCAGCTTCAGCAGTCAGCATGGGATCACACACAGCAATAAACCCTACCTGCACCAACACACCAAAGGGAGCAAATCCTGCTAGTAGCTGCCTTTTGCTTTCCTCTGCACGCCTCACATCTCCCCTTACACCTCGTTTTGCCTTCTGGATCATCTGTCATAGAACATGGCTGTCATCACCCACAGCACCACTGGCCATAATCACAACATCCTCAGGAAAGGACTGGGGGACCAGCAGCATGAGGGGCTGAAACTGCAACACCCCGCTGAAGCTAATGGACAGCTGTAGACAACACAAGCACTGCTGGCCAAGTGAGCTCCTGATACAAACCCATTGTGGTCAGTAGAATTATTTCCAGGATGAGAAAGGCTCCAGATAGTTACTGGTTGTTGAAGAAAATCTGCACACATTTTATCCAGTTTGTTATGGTCTCAGCTATTAAGAGCAGGAAAGTTCCATTTTCATTGAAGCATCTCCTCATGCTTTGCGTATAACTACTACGTAAAACGTCAATCAACATCACCATGCATAAATTAAATTACTAATTAATGAGTCACTATAAATGCATGGGATATCAGCATTAATTTTAATAGGTGTAGAAACAATAGTGCCAGTAGAGCAGCCCAAGTTACAGACCAGAATTTCAGGGTCAGAAGTCTCCTAATATACAAAACCAGAAGAGTTTCTCGGAAAATGCTAGCGAGCTTGCTATCGAAGTATTAAATGAGAGACAACAGATGGGTTCAGATAGGAAAAGGGTACATGAGGAAAAGGGAGCCAACGTTGGCCAGCACTACAGGCAGAGCCTACCAGCACACCAGCTGCCCACCTGCCTCAGGAGCACTTCTCTGAACAGCAGAGGGCTGCCACAAAAACATGGACATTGGTTTTCTGTGGTCTGGCACCATGACAGCTATGTACTGGGGAATTTAAAAGCAGCAGAAGTGTTCTGGTTTTGACCTATGCAACCATCGACCATCAAACACTCTTTACCATCTAAATGCATTCCTTCAACAGATGCAAATTCATCTGTTACACTAGAAACTAACTACTCTTTCACAGCAGGGCATGAGTCGCTCTCCATTCATATTTTATTAAACAGTTGTATCAATTACATGTGTGAAAGATTGCTCTAGTTGCTGATATGAGGCTTTTAAGCCAGAATAGCATTCCACTCAGCAGATGATACGGGAAAGCACTAGTTGAGTTCAATAATTACTTCTTTAATTTTCTCATGTTTCAATTCCAAGCACAAAATATCATGTTAATTAAAAATACAATAGTTACCTGGTTCTTCAATGGTGTGTGTTAGCATCAGGCACTTAAAACTAATTTAATCACTGTCTGTAGCCTTTGCACTAAGTGGTGCTTAAAATAAGCTGGTTAACTCCTGTCCTTTAACTGATTTGGTTTGCATACCTAAGAAACAAAACTAAAAGCCACCAAAAACCCAACTCCTGGTTGTATTTCTGATAATGAGGACGGAGTATCAGGATTGCAGCAACCTGATCACTTATCCTGCTCCCCTTTCATTTCAGTACCAGCCTGTTTCAGCAGCAGCTTTCAGAACGCCTTCTGGACTAGCAGACTCACTGCTATCATGTCCAGCAGCGATCGCATTTATGTTATTTACAATTACTTTACATTGACTTTTGTACCTATCATCATCCTCACTAAGTGGCTGTAGAACCGAGCTTACTCATGAAAACATCTTTGGCAAAGCTCCTTTCTGTATATTACTCTTCATTTAGTTTCTTCCCAGGTTTTAATTTTTACAGCTTGACATTTATTACGCAGCCAACAAAGTCGTGGGGCTTCAAAAGTGATTTATTTTTTGAGACCTCTTTCTAACCTTCTAATTCAAGCCTTAATTTTGAAACTATTTTAACATGAGAAAGTGAAATCTGCTTTTCACCCCATTCCAAAGTGAATATTATCAGAGGATTGTTTTATCTAGTGTAGAGAAACCATATATTTTTACAACTAAAAGTAAGCTGTGACATGGAATATGCCCAGCGTTGCTTGCAAACTAGTTAACTTCAAGTCTACAGAAAGCTTCCAAATCCTTAATTTCACAAATAACAATGAGAAGCTTACTACTTTTTCCCAGAAACCTTAAAATAATTTGTTCTCTCTAATCCTCTGCTTACTTGCCTTGCATGGCTGGCACTAACTGTACCCAGAAATGAGCTAGCTCATCCCCAGATAGACTTGCCTTAAACAGCCAAGAAAAAAAATCCTTCAAGACATACCTAGACAGCCCCCAGCAGTGATGGAACAGAAATACATTGGGAAAAAAGTGATTTACATGCCACTGTTTGATTATATTGCAACACACTGACATTATTTATTATTTATTGTAAATGTCTATAAAAAGTCACTGTACTTTCATGAATCCTTCCAATTTAGTTGAATTGGTCTTTCTTAATGGAAAACCAAGTTTAATCAGTATTCCCCAGAAAAGAGTGGTAAGTGCTACAAAACATGCTGCACCTAATTTAGGTTTTAATCAAAATAAAAGCTCTACTAATATTTTATTCTGTATGGGAACCCTTCAGACAACCCCACCCCCAGCCCCGTGCAGGTACTGCAAATCATGTGCATGTGAACAAAACCATGCTGCCTCCCCTTCCATTGATGGGCTTTTCTCTATCACTGAACCTCCAGAAGATGAGTGTCTCACTCGGCCAGCTGCTCCAGCAGCTAACTGAAAATGCTCAGCACCAGGTTCTGACCAAGCAGTAGCTCAGCAAAGACACACGCGCTGCCAACCGTGCATTCACCTTGTAGCCCAGTTCCATCAGATGCTTCTTAGCAGGATGGGAGTGACACCCACCAGGAACAGCAGACCTGGGGAGCTGCACCAGCCATCACCTAGATTATCTTGTTCTTCCTAGCAACAAGCTGATGGTATTTTGCCAAAGCCGTGGTCTTTTGAATGATTTTCAAACCATCTTCTCATGGCAAGAGAGATGCACAGCGACAGGTTTTTCCATCACGAGCAGAATTTCCTCTCACAATGTCATTTTGAGGAAGGGCCAGACCACACTCCCTGTGTCCACAGTCATTGTTGCTTTATGTCACTGACAGTCCAGCAGTAGGGCTGGACTGAAAAACAGCCAAGGAATCGAAGAGGAATGATGGAAAGTCATGCGATTTTTTCCCATTAGTAAGCTTTACTGTAAATTCACTTCACAATTCAGGGAAATAACAGAGCCCTGTAGCAGTCTGGCAGTACAAAACCTTAGGTATTATCAGCAAAATTTTGATTTTCACTGAACAAAAGGTATTACACTTCACAGCCCCTCAGTGCAGCCAGCACTTTAGAAATCCAGGACTGTTAAAAGTAATCACGTTTAATCATTTTTTATCCTGTATTAAAAACAGGTTATTCTCCTGGGCTGTGTGACTGTTATTCAGCACTCAGCGCACTCTGTCCTGCACGCTCAAAGGTTAAGCCCCTTTTCTTTCTCTCCCTGTACCATAATTCTGATTTACTCTGGGATCCAGGTTTCTCCACACTGCTGCCATCACTGCCTCCCACAGGGGCATGGGCTGTGCTCCAAGCACACTGCTGCTCAGTGCTCACTGATGGGTTTGTCAGGAGGGAGCAAATTAGAGTAGCTCTCATCCTTCACAGTAGCCAAATGAGCTCCTGCTTCAGTTTTAGGAATAATAAGGCTGTAAGGGTAGCATTTCCTCACCTTCATTCCCTGCTTTTCCGTTAGACCTAGTGTTCTGGCTTGCCTTTTCCTGCAGGTTTCAGAAACACCATAATACTCAATCAATTCCCTATCAGTGCTTCGTATTCTCAGAATTAAATTTCTATTATAATTAAGTTTTACTTTGCTTTGGCCTCAGAACACAGCAACTAGCCCTATTCATTCTTATAGCTCATGTTAGATGAATCACAGATGAAGACAAGTTTCCCAGGTCATTCAAGGTGAAAGAGAATTTCAGATTTAATGCCTTCTTACAGAACAAAAGATACTTGCAGTTAGTTATAAATAACCAATTGCACTGCAAAAGCAGTGGTAAAAACTGTCAGACAGTGGTCTTTCAGACTTTATGCTGCACAGATCTTATTAAACACAAAGCCCTGCCTTGCAACATCTAAAACACTGCACACCTGTATGAAATCCCAGCACTGATGAAACTAACCACTACCCACTGAAAAGCCCAACTCCTTCCATACCTTCTGGAATCTTTATTTCTGTTATTACCATCTTGCTGCACCATCTAGCTGCTCACCTAGAATGCCCAGTAGTTTCTGTGCCTTGAGATGGGGGAGCCTTCGAACTTCTAGTCTTCTGCTTCCTCTCCTTTCCTACTCCTAAGGAGTACCATATTCTACAGTTAAAAAAAAATTTAAAACCTCAGTTATTTTGTAGTGATATTAAAAAGCTCATTTTATGGAAATAAAAATCCCAGTTTCAGAGCGTAATGAGAAAGAAGGACAATTAAAGCATGGACAGAAATATCAACAACATACGCTTTCTATGAAAAGCATGCTGCAGGAATCATCTGATCTCCATGAATAAGCATTTACTCACCCCTGTTAGCAGATACATATGCCTACTTGCTCTGTAATTTACCATCGAAGGCCAAATAAGATGATGTAATTCATCATCTGCTGAACAAAACAGAAATTAACCACAAGCAAATTTTATTATTAAAAATAAGACTTTCCTTGAACTGATGCCAGGTGTTATTGTGCTTATTATCTGCAAGGCCATAAAGTTCATTCAATGGCTCTTCATTTTGACAAAAAAGGTAAAAGAACAGAAACCAGAACAATCAACTCCAACAGAAAGAAGTCATTATTAGGAGCAACCAGTGACAAATTCAAGTGTAGATCTAAGCAATGGCTAATCAAACCTAAGAGGATTTACCTGGTTAATCCTGTGTTGCACGGCTATCCAGATTGCTTTTCAGTCCAATCCATAATGTAACTACTCATTACTTACTCTAAGCTTTCTAGAAACAAGGGACATATCACATAACAAGCTAAACAGCATCACCCATTTTTGAACTGGTTTAAATGCACTGCAAAAATAGTTCCAGAATCCCAAACTCTTTGGCATTAATTTCTTCTTCTGAAATCACAAATCAAATGGTAACTGTGAAAATTAGTTACTTGAACAGTGGTTTTTGCCTTTTAGAAGGGAACTGCCTCCAAAGAAAACTGTGGGGAAAAAAAAAGAACCTTCTGTCTGCATACCTCATGTTTAGTTTTGAGTTCATCAAAGCAAACTCACGGGCTGACAAAAAGCATATTGTCAAAGAAACCCAAATGTTCCAGTTTAAAGGCCGCTCTAATTGATACATTTAAGCTATCTGACAAAGAAGCTTCAGAATGTGGCAGGTGTGTGTCATGTATAGTTTTACTGTCTAAGTAAAGCAAACATATGAACAGATTAAAAAAATAGATTAAGTGTTTTATAAGCTACTGCTAGCCTACACTAGCCAGCTGAAGGCTTTAAATAATTTAATCCCTTCAGCAACTGCCAGTCCCAACTGCACGCCTGAAACAAGGTCTGAATTCAGTTTGATACCCAACAGGTGCAGTCTAATACTGCTTCCCTAATTCAGCTACTGATCTACATTTATGCTTGCAGGGGACACCATATTCTTAAATTCACCATGGCATTAATTAAATTAGTCTAAGTGCTCTTGTTTTATCCCATCTTCTACTATCAAATTTACCTCAGACAGTACTCTGTTTCTCTGCCCTCCCTTCCAGAAATGCACTTCAAGCCAGATGGAAGATACAGTTCTTAAGCAGCTCTTAAAATAGGTTTTTCTTTGTATATAACCTACATAAACATATAAAACAGGCTGGGGAAACTAAACAACATGAAACATTGAAAACAGATACTAGAAGCTCAAATTTTAGTTATTTAGGAATGGCAAACAGAGCCTCTATAGGTGGATCATCATCTGCACTTGGTCATTTTGGATAACCCTGGCAATAGAAGTTGCCTAGGTACAAATAAGCTATTTCTCATCTCATATGCTTCTCACTGTTACTGACATTTTCTAGTGGCACAAGCTAACGTGTACAAAAGTCAAAACTTAGCAGCCAGTAAAAGGCAAAGTGAAAAGGCAGAGCTATGAGGGCTGCCCCAAAAGTAATGTCTCCTCACCTTCCCTTCTGAAGCCAGGGGCAGTTTTAACAAACTGCAGGGAAACGGTGCCTCATATCCAAGTTCCCAGAGAAGTTTTAAGGATAACCTGCATTTTTTTGCCATTGTAGGACAAGAGAGGAGCAACTTCCCATTGCCTTACTTGCCCCCTGACAATAGTGCTGGAAGATGAGACAATTCAAGGCAGAATTTCCTTTCCCTTTGCGTGTTCATACTTGGGATGCACACCAGGAGTCTTCTCTCGCAAGCAATTAAGCATCATGTTTGGCACATGCAAATGAATAACATGATCTTTTAATGCAAATGTAATTCAAAAATGTTGCATGCTAACGTAGTGAGCTGCTGGAGTAGCAGAGCCAGCTCAGACAGCAGATCATAAATTCAATGTCATTCATTCAATCAATCCTGTAACATGCCATGAAGGCTTATGAAAATGAAAACAGATGAATACTAAACCAAGATGTTTCCTAAATTCCAAGGTGCTCAAGATATTAATAGCTAGCTAAAATTGCAAAGATTCCCATCCATAAAAAAATATCTAATTACAACAACAAACTGAACTTTGGTCTAACAACACAGATCTGAATTTTCAATAATTCTATCAGCACATGAACAAACTATACTCTCAAGTGCATTGCAAAATGCCTTTGAAACCAGATAAAGCATCATTATTTCCACTTTCATACCTAACAGTCAAAATAACTTTTAACTATTAAGCAACAGTTATTCTTTTGAGCATAGAGAGGTCTACTCAGATCTAAATACATGTCTTTTCCTGGAATTGGAAATTGAGCTCAAAACCAACTACTCCTGGATCATGATTTTCCAAAGAAGGAAGAGTCAAGAGGGCACAAAGGACAACAAAAAATACAGATCGTGGGAAGGCTCAGTCAGTGATATTAGGATTTATTAACAAAACCTAGAGTTAAAAAAAAAAAAAAGAAAGAAAGAATCCAGAAATCCTTACATATGTATCTCCTAAAATATTTTAAGTTACTTGGTATCATTTTAGCCCCATAAAAATGTATTTACATTTAAAATTCTTGATCACATGAATAATCACTGCATAGGAATTCCCAGTGTAATCTTTTGGGGGCAATAATTTGGGGAACCATAACTTGTCAAGTACTTAATGCACAGATGCCAATTTATGCTTCCAAGCATGGCACCACAGTGGTAAAATAATATTACCTCCCAGAGTTCTGGGGGGAAAAAGTACTTCTACGAAAACGCTCCTCTGCAGAGATAATCAGTATGAGAAGGTATGTGAGAGCTGCCACGATACAGAAAGTAAAACAGCCAGCCAGCCACAAATCTCACAATAATAAATAATGGGCTAGTTTAAATTCCAAGTCTTGTGTATTGTTAAGTTCACTTCTTTGCTCTGTTTCCTCAAGCTTAAAAAGAAAACTGAACTTATCATGCATTTTTCAAAGCCAGATACAGAAAAAAACACCAACTGCTGTGAAACTTGGAAGAGAACCTCAAGTCCTGCCTGCTACCTTTCATCAGAAGGCACTGCAGCCTTCCCCTTCCACACCGTGCAGAAGATTGAAATGAGACAGAAGATTTTCCTTGGCCCTCCTGCCCATCTGCTTTCTGGCAATGCTTGTCTTCAGGCATATCTAGCAGGAGAAATCATTGCTCTTTCCTAGTTGCTGTGAGCAATGGGTACACAATGGTCTCTCTACCACAAATGTATTTGCAGTCTGCTTCTCATAAGAGCAGCATTTTCAGTCCGTTTTTCTCTCCCTGTTTTTCCCTGCTATTGCTGTTTTACTTTGCTGTAGATTTGTCTCCAAAAGAATACTGACACAGGACAGAAAACAATATTACTTGCTAGAGGCAGACATGATCCCAACAGATACAGCATAAATTTTCCACAGAGTTCTGCCACTGTGCAAAATCAATGACTTGCAATGTTTCTGCTATTCTGGTCCTAGGAAAACTCAGAAAGGCTGACAAACTACCATGATACAGTGGTGTGGACATTTGTCCACACTGGTTCCCATACACATTGCTTTGCTACACAACAAAACAAATATTCTTTTATTGAATTAGGATTATTTCATGAAAGCCACTGACCTAACTAATCCACAATTGTTTACTGGAAATAAAGTACTTTGCCCTACATCAACAACAACTGGTCTGCATTTAGTCTTGGAAGAAATCACTGCCTGAGAAGAGTCAGAGCAATATAAGATTATACTGGTGGCAATGCCCAGCCACTGTTATACTCCTTTGGAACCATTAGTCAGCATTTTGGACTGCACAAATTTCTAAGGGAACAGACATGACTTCTCCAGAGATCCCTGATTTCATGACAAATACTCTACCACAAACTAAAGGGTGGCTCTAAAATGACAAATAATAACACTGTTTGCTTTTGTACAGCATTTTCTAAGCCTGTAAACAATTTTGCAAATACACACCCATGACTTGAGAAGACAGAATTTGTCAGTGTGGAGAAATCCAGCCCTGTCCTACTTGCATCAATGTGAGCGTGACTGCTAGTCCTCTGAAGTCACTGGTGAAGTCCCAAGTGTCCACTACACCCCTGTAAAAAGAGCACTTACTATACAGGTTAATTATTAGCCTTGTTTTAGGGACACTGGAAATAAGTCACCACCTGTTCTCTTTGGTTTCTCATCCTACACTCAGTCACCTCAGTACATCTTCCTGTAGGGAAATAAATGACAGGACATGTATTTGTCACATACAGCTTGCTTCTTTGTTCCCTCCAGAGGAGGAAAAGGGAATGTTAATACCTTTTGAGCTTGGAAAAGAAAGTGGTTAGTGGTTTCATTACTGTAAGAACTAATTTCAAAGGCAAACAGCAGCCCCCTGTTGTCAAGCAACTGTAAGCAATACATAGTAAGTGATACATGGAACCTAAGTAGTGGTCTGTATCCAGAATTGCATCTGCAACGAAAAGTATTACACTGAAGATCAACCTAGGCCCTATGACTCCGTGTATTAGCACGGCCCTGTAGCCTGCTACTACCATATGCAGAATGCTCTGGGTATGCATTTGCTCATCACATGTTCCTAGGGAAAGAAGCATCACTGACGGCACGAGCTAACCCTCCCCCCCAAAAAAGCCTTACAGAAGCCCTCACTGCAGCACAACTCACCTGATAAGTTACTACATACTTAATTTTCAGTGGCTGACTCCTCTGTGTCAATGTGTGATCACTGCATCTTTTCTCACTCAGTGGCTGTGGCTCTGGGGAGCACCCTGCTCACAGACCAGCCAAGCCCACCCTCTCTGCAGCAAGCAGCAAAACCCTGCTAAAAGCCAAGCACGGACAGAAGATGATTCCAGAAGAAGGCAGCCATGGTCACGTGCAAAATGAGGCACAAGAAGGAAATCTTCAAAAATTTGCCATTTCATAGAAGCGTGCATCTCAGTTGTGTAATTTCATAGATATCTAGTGCTTAAAACTTCTGTTTTTCCCTCTTTCCCCACCATGATTTTCCACAGAAGCTTTCTCATTTTCACTCTACAGAATTCGTATCCAATTCTTTTTCAAGTTGTGAGTGTAGGATTTTAATCATCCTCTGCTTTGGGGCATTAAAAGATTCTGAATCATCCCACCTTCTGGGAGATTAGTAAATACAGCAATTGCTAACAAAAATTCTACTGAATTCCCATTAACCACGTTAATTATTCAATTTAAAAATATGCTGGAGTCATCAGCAGGACATTTCCATCTAATGGTTGAACACAGGGAAAAGTCTTTCAAAATTGCTCTAAAGCAATTATTTTAAAATTTGTTTTTCAGAGCTAATCTTTCTCCTGTCCCCACATCCTGCTACAATAAAACCTGTTCAGGGAAGCCCAGGGAGATAACAGCCCAGGAAGGGACGGCTCAGTAGTTACAGAGGCTTGCCTTGGACACCACAGCTAAGATGAAGCCCTCATCTATACCCACGTTTTCCTTCCTTTCCACTGTTTTGAGCAGAATACATTTTGTTTCTGCCTTCTTAGACGCAGTGAAGTCACCAGATGTTATTAAACATGCAGTTAGGATCAGGAATAAACTATTTTAACCAAGCCGAAGACCTTCAGGAATTCAGAGTACTTAGAGCAAGTTTCTCTTTCTAGCACTTCTGCTCCTCAGCATTTAGTTTCTTCCCATTTTTGAACCCTCCCTTTGTGATCAGAGCACCTACCCATATGTTGGCTTACCATCTGACTGTGGTTTCAGTTGAGTTCACTAAGCCAATGAGAAGATCCAGCAGCTGGAGGAACACTAGAGTGCAAAGGAGCCCTTCCTTACAGGTGATACAGACACAGGCAATTCACCCACTGCAATGCAATTCTGTCTTATGGACACGGTTTAGTGGGGATGGCGATGACAGGTTGATGGCTGGACTAGATGATCTTAGTGGTCTTTTCCAACTTTAGTGCTTCTGTGATTCTTCACAAGTCTTTCTTTAAGCTGGCCTTAAACTCATAAATGCCCTTACGCTTCATCGCCACAGCAAATGAACCTACTCTGAAACACCTCCAAATCCTACTACCAAAAGCCTGAATGCACTTCAAAGGAACCTTTCATTTCTGGCATCCGTTTGTGGCACATAACGTGGAGAGTGTTAGGCAACAAACAGTGGTTTGCCAAAGTAATTTTGAAGTGAGCTACCTCAAGAAATACCTCTACGTGGAGATCTCACATCACCTGTCTGAGGCTGTCGTTCTCCAAATATTTAGTCACTGTAAACAAAGGCGCTCCGGAACCTTTCTGCTCTATATCCGAGCAGAAAATACACCAGGTATAGCCTGTACAGGCAACGACTTACAAAGCTGCACTGTCTTCTGCAGCTCCTGCAAGATTTTCAGGAAGACTTTCAAATGCAAGGCACCCTTCAACAACATTTACACATGCCCTGCTTTAAGGAAGGAAAAACAGGTAACAGATGCATATACAGGAAGCCTGTGAGTACAGCGTGCAGTGTGATTCCAGTTGCACCAGCAAGAGAAACATACAAAATGGACACTAAGGGACAGCAGATAAATGGTAGTCAGCTGCACATGATGCAAACAAAATGGGTCAGGGATTAGCACTAATGAGGCCTGTACTACATATTTATATACTTATTTTTATACATATAGTGCCTCAAAATATAAAGCAAGGGAGAACACGCAAGCTTCAGACTTTCTATTTTCAGGTGCATTAGCATCTGCTGCACAGACAATAAAAGTTGTGAAGGTTAGACTAACAGCTGTATGCTACTTATGACTTAATATGAAAGAACTGCGCCTGCTGCCTATCTCTGAAGACTCTCTTCCATTTGCTGCTAAGTGAAAAAGTTTATGCTTCCTATTTCTAGCCAAACGTGCATGCTCTTACTTCATTAACACTGCTTCACCCCTCACAACTGCATTTGTTTAGAACAACACACTCTACCTCTCACTGGGTTGCACACAAAATGGATAAATTATTTTTGCCAGCCTGACTTGGCAATGCTTCTCCTCAGTCTTCATCATCAGACGTTCCAGGTAGGAGACATAAGGCCACTCACCCACCCACCAGCATCTCACCAGCTTACAGTATTGCCCTCTGCTCCACTATCCAAAGCAAATAGATACAAAGGACACAAAAGTAAAGTGCAAACATCTTTTAAAAAGCTTAAGGACTTTACACATAATTTTCTACCCCATTTTCTTTTCTCAGCCACTGAGGGGCTTTAACTAAAACCAACTAAGACCTATTCTCAGTCCATCACCCCTGTGTGTGTAGATGCCTGACGCACCCCAGTGACACGTTTTTACAGGAGCTGCACAGTAGTGCATGCACTGTCACAGTAACAACTGCTACACCAGGAAACTTGAGGTAATTAGGGCACTACTTAATGAGTGCCATGGCATGTAGCCTGTAGTCCTAAAGCTGCTTTAGCAGTGGCTAGGATGTGGCTGTTTACTTGTTACCTTGACATTTACAAGAAGAACACGAAGCAAACTGTAAGCCATGACACACGTGCAAATCCCAGCGCTGAGGGAGCAACGTGACCCATTTACTGGCACAAGTTACACCACAAAAACGACCGGAGTACGTGCACTGGGTTTGGGGTTTCCTCCATAACATCATCTACATTTCCTTTCTTACCCTGTTTGAACTCCAATTATTAAATCAAGCATTCTGTATGAAAGAAGAAACACAGAGAACAAAACAGAAGCCAAAAAAACCCACAATGAGCCGTTCAGAAGAATAGGGAAGATCTTGTACGGAAAATGTCCCAGATCAGAAACTACCAGACCTGCAAAGTTTTTCAGCCCCCAGACCATATTCCAGATTCCACAGCTGAATTGCCAAAGGAGCAAAGAAGAACTGGTGATTTGCAAGAGTACCATCAGCAGCACACGAAGATAGCAATGAGAAAAGCGGGGCAGATGCTTCACAAATACCAGAGATGGATGTGTCAGGATTCTCAGGAGCTGGTAGGGAAAGTTTAAAAACTAAGTAAAAGCACAAGCTAATACACCTTTCGCTGCTTTTACCTTTTTGCTTTGTAATTGGAACCTTGTTTATAAGACCTGTTTATTTCTCCTTCAAGTCAAACAGCCCAGACATGCCACACCAGTCTGGACTGCCTGCTCTTTTTTTTTCTGGCCTGGAAGCGTGCTGAGGGTGGAGGTCAGAGAGCTAACTCAATTTTAATTTTACAATTTTTTCCAAAGAGAATGCCAGGTAGCCAATTCTCAAAGAGATTTGAAGGGCCAAGTGATAGGGACAAGATGATGCTGTTCTCACAGTGAAGGGAAAAACACCACTGTCTGTAAGGCCTGGTAGATCTGATGTGCAGAGAAGTGATGCACTCAGAACAAGACGGCTATTGTGAACATGCACTAACACAATTTGCAACCCAACCTCTGAAAACTGTGACAGATTCTTAAAAGAAGTAGCAAAATCTCCCTGAGTTTTACTACTAACCTCTCTAGGATGAGAATTTCATCCAAACACAAGGACAGCCCAAGAAGAAAAAAGGATTCTTCACTCAATATGAGATATCCACATAGGAAGCACAAATTCTCCAGATGGCAGCTCTGGACTTATCCCCCCCTTAGTAATGGCTATGCCAGCTATAGCTGTTTATTGTATTTTTCTAATTACATTCCCATTTCAAGAAGCGTTCATTACTCTGTAATTACGGTGGATTTGACTGTAAATTTCAGTCATGGTTCAAACGTGTTTACAGCTTGAAAGAGGATGGATAAGCAGTTCCTTCCTCACGAGGAGACAGGCTTTGACATATTGAAGATTACAGCTTTGTAACTTACAGCTTCCATTTATAAAATTGGATAAAGAGGAACCAGAGAAGAGCTATTACTCTTTCCTATAGTAGTAACTTTGCAAACTGGTGATCCTTTCTTCTTGAGCACTTACTAACTGCTTCAGCCCATGGCAGATTTCATTCTTATGCACGGTGAATTACACGGAGTATAAGCACTATTTCTGACATTTTCTTTTCAGTATGTACCTCCCTGTCCCTTTTTGTTGTTATTGCTTTTGAACGGGAACAAACCACACCGGTCTCTAAAGAGAACAACTCACAAGGCCAACAAGTGAGTTCTCTTCATCTCCAGGAAGAAAGTTGGGCAACTCCTATGAAGAGCACTCTGCAGTCATTCACTCCTCTAAAGGATATTCTACAGCAATCCACAAGTATTGACCATAGAAAGGTAACACAAACCTTTATCTGAGTTTTATTACTTTGCAAGTACTTGAAGCACTGCCTCATCATTTTCATAATATAACTTTATTTTGAACATATAATTGGAGAACTTATTTATCCACAATCTTTTGGAAATAAAGTAATTATAAATTCACATAATCATTTCTGAATTTGGAAAAACATTGTTCCTAGAACAAATGGTAAAATATTTTCTCTCAAATTTGCATTCCATTCTTCATTTTAACCATATTGGAATTTCTCAGCCACTTCTTGTTCTCTGTCACTCAGATTTTCCTGAACTAGGCAGCAGTGTTACCAGAGAGCTCCGTCAGATCTCTGAGACAACACGCTATCACCTCAGATGCATGTAACTCATGTCCTACATTTGGTAACAGTATGATTTTCTGGAACCCTACATCAGTAACTGGGCTGTGAGAAGAATGTACACACACGCTCTGAGCACACAGGAGAAAATCTAGCCCAAATATTCCCTAACGCCTATCTGAACTAAGAAGTATTTTTAATGTCATTAAATAAAGAGATTAAAAAAAGATCTCTAGATGCAGGACTGATCTTGCCTTTTACCTAACTACATTATACCCATGTTTTATAAATGTCTTTTTCCTGTTTGTATTTGTTTTTTTTTTTTAAATGTTCCCTTTATGTGCTACATTGCATCCATTCTGAGTTAGATACAAAATGAATGAAATACATCAGAAAAGAGACAGTGTAGGTAACTTCGATTTTACATGGGTGGCTACAGAGACTCTTCAAAAAGCTGTATGGATATTTTAAACGCATTTAACTCCTTACTCATTTACTCACTGGCCCTCAGAGAGCAGTGCTCCTGCTTGACCATTCACGACATGATCACAGTAAGTTAACAGGAGAGGAATAAAACCATTTTTAAGAGCTCCTGACCCACAGTTTTCTTCTGAAGACTTGAAGAGATGAGTAAATGTGTTTTTGAAATCTACCAGTGATTGTAAAGGGTCACTTCTGACTGTTTTGAAAACGGTGATGTTTTTCCTCATTACCTCTTGGTATTAACTTACGTTTCTCATGGAGTTCCCACTTTTCTGGTGCATTCAGCAGTGCTTTTTCCTACAAACCTGAATGTGTTTGGAGAAGAAAAGATGGGCAATGATTTGGCAGATAGTGTTGGCAGTTCTTAATGCTGGTAACTAGTTCAAAGAGCTGGCTGCTGCAAGAAGAATGTGGAAGAGATCAATAATTCATAACCCTACGAATTTTCAAACCAAACCCGAAAAGGAGAATAGCAAAAGGAAGGAATGGGGCTTATTACGAAGAACGGCCAGTAATTGTATCATAGAATCATAGAATCACCAAGGTTGGAAAAGACCTAAAAGATCACCCAGTCCAACCATTCACCTATTCCCAATAGCTCCCACTAAACCATGTCCCTCAACACAACATCCAGCCTTTCCTTGAACACCCCCAGGGTCGGTGACTCCACCACCTCCCTGGGCAGTCCATTCCAGTGCCTGACCACCCTTTCTGAAAAGTAATACTTCCTCATGTCCAGCCTGAATCTCCCCTGCCGTAGCTTGAAGCCATTCCCCCTGGTCCTATCACTAACGACACGAGAGAAGAGGCCGACCCCCAGCTCACTACAACCTCCCTTCAGGAAGTCATAGAGAGCAATGAGGTCTCCTCTGAGCCTCCTCTTCTCCAGGCTGAACATTCCCAGCTCCTTCAGCCTCTCCTCATATGGCCTGTGTTCCAGACCCCTCACCAGCTTTGTTGCCCTCCTTTGAACACGTTCCAGGGCCTCAATGTCTTTCTTGCAGTGAGGGGCCCAAAACTGGACACAGTACTCAAGGTGCGGCCTCGAGTTTGTAATTGTAATTGTAATCTAGGTGTATTATAAAAGTGAGTCATACAGGAAAGGAAGAAACAAAAAGCCAAGTCAAGGATAAAAATACAGCTGAAAAATACCCCAATATGTTGAGCTAGGCTATATACCCAGAGCCTTTAGAGCAAGCCTTTTAACTACTCTACCACAACCAGCCAAACCTGCTGTCTTTCAGCTTCTCCACATACGATCACATCCTTTGAAGAGCAAATAAGTTACCAGGCACTATTACGTGTGCCATCCTTCCGCTATCACATACGCACAGTCAGCACCTACCTACTCCCTAAATATTTGTCTTCATTACGTGAACCAGAAAGAAAGCTATCCCATGCTTTTCAACAGGGCTAATATATTCTTCCATGATACCACATCGTTGTTGACCATCTCTGCGCTGTTGCCATGCCCTCAATCTCACCAGCATGCAGACAGAGCTGCCTCACTCTGCTTCTGAGAGAAACAAAACCAAAGCATCCCAAGTTATTTCTAACTTGCACCTGAAAGGAACCAGAAAAGAATCAAAAGAATAAAAGAATAGCTTCTCTGTTTACTGGGGGATCATGAGATAAAGGAGGCCCTTTTGAAATTAATTTCTCTTCAATAATCAAGTCAGGAGTAGGTCTTTTTGTGACATACAAGTGGATTCTGTTCCACCTAATTACTAGGATGTTGCTTTTTAAGCATGCAGTGCTTCTGCATGGGAGTTTCAGAAGCTGTTTTAGAGCTGAAGTACAAAGAATCAGCAGCAGCTTCACGGGACTTTGTGACACAGACCTGTGGACCAAACTGTTTCTGTCCCAATAGACCAGAGATTCCTACACAGGGTACATGAACACTCTGTAATGTGAGCACATACTGTAACAAGCACATTTAGATGGAAGTATGTTTAACCCACAGCAACTGAGAGAGTCCCCTGGCACCGTTAGCATCCAAATAATAGCTCAAAGGCTCACTGCTATCATTCTGTAACAAAGATGCCTAAATTGCTGAACTGTAGGCAGAGTGTTTGGAACTGGAAAAACTACAGTTGTTGCAATGAGCAGTTGGGTTTTCAAGCCCGTTAGCACTGATGATATTCCCAACCCTGCCATGATCTCCTGGAATGGGATGCATACACCCTTCCATGCTCTTAATTTTGAACAAAATACTGTTAAAGGATTTGGGGTTCATCCACTTCAGGTTTGGCTTGCACCAAGATTTCATGCAGGAACGCATGTGCGCTTCTGATACACAACTGCTGCTGTTCTGTCACTTCAAGGAACAGAACCAGACCAAACTATTGCAAGTGCAGTAATGCAATGGTGAACAGTGAGAAACAAAGGCAGAACATTCCTGGTCAGGGAGCAAACAAATAATAAAAAGCCACGATGCACTTGAATTTGTGTTAAACACAGGATCGTCACATTTTGGGTAAGAATACACGGCACAAAGCACTTCATGGTCTGTCTGGCAGTTGAGCAGTGGGGGTTGTAACTGCCTCACTCAAAGCCACAGTAACTCTCCAGAAGTAATTGACAACACATACCAGAATCAGGGAGAAATGTTCCCCCCAGGAATTGTCCTCAGACAGTCTCTGGAAAATTACTGCTTGGAACAAGAGCAGCAAATATGTAAATATGACTTCTCTTGGACATTTCTTTTTCCACCCCATTGCCTTCAGTACACTAATAAAAAGAAATGACTTTTCCTGGAGTGTACACTCACCCATTCATTACTTTAAAACTGTCCACATAATGTAAAGGGAAAAAAAGAAAAATGCACAAATGTAACATGAAATGAACTGTAATGAAAGATTTGTTCCAAGTACAATCAATATCTAATTACAGCAGCAGAGAAGAGGCAGCACTTCTCATGCTGCTGACCAGAAGGATATTTTGCCTATACTTCTGTCGAGACATTTCCTTTAACTAAGATTTCATGCCACATTTCATGCCAGAAAAAAATTACAAAACAAATTCTCTTTTACCACGTGGTGGCTGAGCTGCAGTGTTGCTATGAGGTTCAAAAGCAGCAACTTCACTGCTAACTGCAAGGTTAGCTAATGAAGCAAATTGAAAAGCAATTCCTTCCCTTTGTGTACCTATTAATCTGCTAAAAAACAGTGCATATCTAGTAGCTGAAATCACTTGTTCTACCAGAGAACACAGCTCTGTTAACAGGAAGCTCGATTTCTAACGAGAAGAACCCTGGCACCGCCAGCTTACATTAAGTGCAAATTGAACTGTCTGCTTATGTGATCTAATCACCATGGTACCCAAATGCTTTATAGATAACTATAAAAACATAAGCCTTAATTCTAAGAGCATGTGATCTGCCAAGGTAAATTTACACAGGGATGAGCTCAAAGAGAGCTGTAATTCCAAGTGCAGCATGCAGGTCTGAACCCAGGCTGGGTAAGATCACAGTATGAGGGAATTTGCACACAAGTCAGAAAGGTTTGTTATTTCTTCAATATAACCTTTGATAATCATGAACTCTGATGGCAGCTGCATTAAGAGATGTGTCTTAAGGCAGGTACAACAGTCCAAGCAGGTTTGGAAGATGGACTGAGGCAAGGAATGTTTTGTGAATCAAGTTGTCCAGCCTACAAACTAAGTGTGGAGAGAGGCAATGACTGCTATGCCAGCACCCGGGGGTACTGTAATTAAGATTTGTTAATCAAGCCTGCCTAAAATGAAGAAATTCAAATAACACAAGAATTTGATTTTTCCTACATTTCTTCTATGTTTCTGAGGGATTATGATAAACTTGGTTCACAAAAATCAATTTCCATTTTGTAATACGAGAAAACAAACTTAGAAGAAAGATTGATTGATTCTTCATGCAAACCCCGGTTTCCTGGAGCTGAGCTTTCAAGTAAAACATCAAACAGTACGGTTGCATAGCAACCTCCCTGCCCTGAGTACAGGAGGACCGGTTGGCCAGTTCCACCTTTCCTGTTTCTCCAGGCTGCACAAACACAGCACTTGACTAAGGTAGAATTTATGTCAGCAGGGCGAGCTTCTTGCCTGCAGATGATTTGTACTTCAGACAATGAGGGCTCTAACCAAAACAGCCTGAGATGGAAACCTGTGACGTCCTGTGCTTATGAATTCAAACATCATTGAGTTGTTTGAGTTGGAAGAGGCCCTAGAAGGCCACCTAGCCCAACTCTCTGCAGTGAACAGGGACACCCACAGCTCCATCAGGTGCTCAGAGCCCCGTCCAGCCTGACTCTGAATGAACGTCTCCAAGGAAGAGTCTATCCCCTTCCTTTTTCCAGCCCCTCTTTAGCTACTGAAAGGCTGCACTCAGGTCTCCCCAGAGCCTTCTCTTCTCTGGGCTGAACAGCCCCATTTATGACAACTAATAGCATATAATGTCTTATTTAAAAAAAAAAAAAAAAGCATATAGTGTCTTAAAAATATACTTTTACACCCTCATCTTATTACAACTGGGTTACTCAACTAAGAAGAACATGTCTAAGTGCAAGTAACACAATGCCCAGACAGTCAATTCTTAGTTGCATTTAATCACTACCATCTTCAAGGCACTCCAGCATTATTTCTGGTGATCACAATTAACAACAAGCTTAGTCTCACTGATCTTATATCAGAAATAATTATTGCAGTCCACACTGTGCTTTTAAAAGGCTTTGCAACCATCATAAACATGCACCAGAAAACAACTGAGGCTGGATGTAGATGAAAGCACGTGACACCAATTGCAGATGAGAATGTTCTGTCCCACCTCACTTTGTTCTCGTTATTTGCTGGATGACAACCACTATGCAAAATACCGGGAAGTTCCCTCTTTGATTTATAATCATTCTTTGATATATTTTCCTTCCATATTTCTGCTATTCTCTACAATAAGACAACTCTGAAACCCCTTAAATGGAGCCAAGAGCAGCGCGGCGCTCTGCTGCCACCTAGCGGCCCGGTGCGGGAACACGGCAGCGCCCGGCTCCCAGCGCCACAGCGCGCAGCCCAGCAGCTTCACTCAGTGCTGTTCTCCACTTGTAGAGCTCTGCTCTACAGTTCGAGTTTTCCTGCTTTCTTGGGCGTTTCTGCCTAGAAATTCCACCCGGCTCTCCCACCTCCAGGCGCTCAGTGATACTCACAGCCCCGCTGTGCCCAAACTGATCTGCACATGCTCAGAACACTCGGGACCTGGAGGACCCACAGCACCCACATTATAAATGGTTCATCCACAAATGTCTGCCTTCACATCTTCAGGAAAAAACATAACCTGCCTCTGAGGATAGCCAGCTGTTGGCTTAAACAACCTTCAGAATTATTTTCACTGCGTAAACTTCCAGCATTGAAACAGTTTTAAAAGCCAGCTCCAGCTTTCAGTTCTCTACAGTTTATTTTCCAAAAAATCCACCAGGCAACATAAATCCCTGGTGATGAACGCCAGTACTGATCCACAGCAGCAAGCAGTGGTAGAGAAGGAGAACAAGACCTGGAAAAGATCACTAGAAGGAAAAAAAAATAGTAAAAAACTTGCTCAGCCTAAATGGGGATTATTTGCACTTAGCTTGGAAAGCTGAAAAGCTGCTTACAAAAAACAAAGTAGGCAATATTGTGTTAAATGATAGCCAATTCAAGCAAACAAATTCACGCTGGAAAACTGGAATTCAATCCATCATTCTAACAACTTATTACACTACCCAAGTGCAGTACTGCAACTATGCAGTTTGCTATGACTGTTCTGTACTACGCACCCTGATCATTCACTAATCCATTCATCTTGGTTTTCTGCTTATTACTAAATTCCTAAATTGGTTTCTCCCCCTCAAGCTAATTTTAAAACCTGACATATTCCTCTACTCTACCCAGAAGAAACTCCAACCGCATTTCACCTACATCATTTACCACCGCATGTCATCAATTCCCTTTTTGTTTTTACTTCCAAAGCAGTCTATGAACGTGAAGTCTGGCTCCCTGGCTAACAGGAGACACGCAGCTCCATGAGGTGACACAAGCCATGTTTCCACGTCTGTAACCCAGGCACTTTTAATGACACGACCCCTCCCTCATGGCGAACCTCCATCTGGAGGATAAGCACCAGCATCTCTGGCTGGCAGAAAAAAAAAAAGAGAAAAAGAAGAACAAGAATGAAGGAAGACAAACTACTACTAACAGTGGAAGACGACTATCTTTGGCAATGCAAAAGCAGCAACAGATTCCACACCTTTTTAATGTAGTTATCTTTTCCTTATTCCAAACTCAACGGCGCCTGTGCTGGAATGTGTCTAACCTAATAAACATGCAGCTCCTAATCCAGCCTCCTAATTCAGCACCTTTATCTCATCTAGTGGCATCATGGCTCTCTGTAGTGCAGTGCTGAACCTGTCACAGAGATCAGGGAGAGAAAATTACCAGAAAGAAATTTCAGAGAATATTACTCAGGCTCAATGGCACGGCTCCTACCGATCACATACTGATGCAAATGGTCTCACACACTAAAACTCCTGATAGCTGAAAGGCCCTTATAGGTCCACTTTAAGCTGAGCCCTGTTACATTCTCATCACTACCCATATCCCTGCGGTTGTTTCCTTCTCTCTTCAGTACAGACTCCAACAGCTCCAGAGCAGAGTGCAAGAAAATCCTAGCAAAGGCTAGGTTCTACTTCCTCATCTTTGCAGTCGATGCTACCAATTAGAGGGACACACCTCACTCTAGAACAGTGGATGTCAACAGGGAGCAAAACCAGTTTGACAGAAACATGACATTTATTCTTAATTAGGGCCTATGGAAGTAGATGTTTAGACTATCATCTTTAGCTCAGAGAATCCCCATGGTGTTGTCAATTATGAAAGCCAAGAGACAGATTACAGGCTCACCTCCTGCAGAACTCAGTTGAGACAACAACAGGGCCTGGCACCAGCCCCAACACCAAGAAGCCCGGGTCTCTCAGTTTCCAGGTGAGCATCTCCCTACCCACGCTGAAATCCACCCTGTAAAATGGGTGATGGAACCTACAGACTTGGGTGATATGATGATGAGCAGCAAGGTCAATCCCCTCTGCACTGAGGTAGCTTGAGATGGAGCACCAATACACAAATTAATGGGGCAGTTCAAAGCTAAGAGCTGTTAAGAGCTCTCTATGTTTGAGCAGACAATCATATCCACGATTAATCCTATTGAAAAACCTTTCTGACCAGTGTTTTCAGTAGTTAGAGTTCTGCTAAAAGGATTACACAAAACCTGGGATTTCATAACAAGTAACACATGATAATTTGCTGCGTATGGCAGCCATTCCATAACCACTGACTGAACTCTGTGAAAGCAGCCACCTTTCAGATTTGCTCCACTTCATGGTTGGCCTTGTAAAGCTCAACATCCATTTGTTTTAAGATTTGATTTTCTTCTAGTTGTTTTTTTCAAGTAACACACAATTTTTGTTCATTTTTTCCCTAGAGAAAACATTTAACCACCACTGAATTGCTATATGGATAGCAGAAGTCTTCAATTCTTGTTCAGTTTCAGATCGTTTTCAATTTCTGATGCATAATTTCAGCAAGCCTCTTACCAAGCAGTAAAACCCACAGCAGTTCACTCACAGCCTGCCATCAATTACTGAATCGAGCGTGAATCAGGAAGCATCACACATATAAGCAACGCCGTGCTGCTTTCATACCATGAACCATATGAAAATTAGAGTGCAGCATTTTCCAGCAGACAGGCCTGTAATCATGTCCTCACCACTGCAGTTACCTTGGTCGGACTAGATGCTCTGTGTCACTTAGTCCACTCAAGGTGATGCAGCCTCAGAACAAAGGAAGGAACAGTCACTGCTACAACACCTGAGTAACACTGCAGGAATTAGCAATGAAGCAGTTGTGGTAAGCTTCGCTGATGCATTCCCATTATTTGCCCCACACCATCAGCAGGAAAGCCCCAAATCAGCCTGTCAAATGGCTCGACTACCATAACACACCACTCTACTCAAGACAACAGGCTTTTGCACAAGGCCCTAATAGAAGTCCCAGTCAGTAAGAACCTCAGCTAATACTTTTCTATCTAAACACCTAACCTACACTCATGAAACATTCTGAAGTTACTCTGAAATACAACTTGCTGTTTACATGTAGGTTTTTGCATTGCCTCTTCACAGATTCATATGAGAACACGAATACCTTGGTTAACACTCAGGTGTGAAAAGCTTCACATTTAACTGCAAACCAAGGCAAGCTACCAGGGCTGAAGTCATGAAGAACAGCCTATCAACAAGAACCTAACAAGGAATTTTCTTCCTGTAAGCTAGTGCTTCTTTTAATTTTCTCCAACTAATACATTACTGCTGAGAACACATTACAGCTGCAGCTCACACAAGCTATTACACAACACTGGACAGAAATGCAGCAGGCACTGGCTGTATTTACAGCTGCTGGGCCTTGCCCAAGGCCCATTCTGTGCATGGAATTACAAAAATGAAGAGCAAAACTAGTTGAAGAGACAACATATTTATTTGGGGGGATGTGGAGAAGCACAGTAGGAAGTAAGAGTGAGTAAGACTCTTAGTAACACCATTCATTTCCCTTTCTACTAATTTGTTCCAGGGGGTGAGCAAGAAAGTCACTGGTGATGTCATCATTCAAAAGCACCTTAATCATTTCAAGAAACTGAACAAAGCAGTCCCTCAAAAAAGAAAAAAAGAGCAGATGAAGTAGAAATATATGTAGCTTAAAAAAATTCAAAGACGTAGATGAAAATTTCACCAAGGCCACTGAGTCAGTTGACATCCTGCATGTCTATAAATAATACACTAGCTAATGAGCAGCTTCATGAGCATTGCTTTAAGTAATCCCTTATAAGGCACTGGTTCCTAAGTGGGAAGTGGAACAATATAACACAGTTGAATCAGAAAGGCAGGATTTTTTACGGATGAAAACACATTTATATCTCAAACACTTTCAAAATGGTAATTCTTGTGGAATGGAAGAGCCAATGGAAACCAAGTTAGCCTGGTATCACAAAGTCATCATCCTCTAAGAAACCTGAGAACATAGCTCATTTATCAAAACAGACTAATAAATATACTCATATTTCATCTCTGGTAAACAAACTAAAAATTACACAAAACCAAGAAGAAAAAATATTACAGATTAGTCAAATAGGCGCTTACCATTCCCTCTGCATGCTTTTACTTTAGGTCATGCTCAAGAAAAGGTAATGACTGTTTTTCCTATTGCTTTTTTCCACATGACTGCAGTTTAACAAGGGGACTTTTGGAAAATGAAGCAAAGGAACACAGAGGGGCAACGTCAGGTTACTGTAAGTATTTCTACATAATTACAACTGTATGATACAAGTTTAAGAACACTTACGCTGCTGTTGTGAAGGCAGCGAAGTCAGCTTTCACCTCGGTATCTGCCAAGTCTCCTTCAATGGGTTTGCTTCCTACAGCAGCCTATTTCTCAGCAACGGCCGTTTCCCAGCCCTCCTCTCACGGACAGACTGGCGGTTATTTTGTAAATAGAATTAAGTCGCTTTAGGGAGAGCTGCCTCTCGTGTCCTCGAGATGTTTTGAAACGATGACCTCTCAGCCTGTCCCTCGAACTCGCCTCCTCGGTTAACGAGAGCTCTCGTGAGGTGGAAGCGGACATTGCTAGCGCTACCTCACCGAGGGCAAGACTGTGGGGGTTACAGTTCAAACAGCAACACTTAGCTAACAGAACAACACGCCACGAGGCCCCGAGCTAGAGGCCTCCGAGCCATCCCAGCTGCTGCCCGCTATCCATCGGGGTTCGGACAACCAGCGCCCTGCCAGCAGACGGGGAGCGAGCGGCGAGAAAAGGCGCCCGCCTTACGTCCGCCACAAGCGCCATAAGCGCGACCGCCGCAGCCCCGGGGCCCGGCCAGGCCGCTCTTCGGGGAGCGCCCCACTCACAGCTCAGGGACATCCCAGCTCCGGGACATGCCCCGGCGCCACGCCCGGCTCCCCCGCGGCAGGACTGAGTGCCCTAGCGGAGCCGGGGAAGCAGCCACAGAGACCAGGCCACAGATCCGACCCGCCACCATCTCAGAGCTCCATCAGGGGCCGCGTCCGCCCCCGCGCCGCCCTAATACGCTTCCGCTCCGTGCGACGCACTTCCGCTCTGCGCGCCTGTTCGCCCCGCCCATGCCGTTCCCGGCATGCCGCGCGTGGCTCCTCCCCCCCCGCCCCCGCAGAAAGCCGGGCCGTAGCGTTGAGCTGCCATTTTGTTGGCGGCTGCCGCGGCTGCGGGCCGTGGCTGTTGGTGCGGCTGAGGCGCTGCCCGCAGCGGCGGCTTGGGGCGATTTTAAAAGGCATTTTAATTTGTTCGAAGGCGGCAGCGCCCCAGCCCTGTTTTAATCCGCTATGTCCGGTGATGGAGGTACCGGCGAGCAGGTGAGCAGTAGCGGAGGAAGCCCGTGGGCCGCTCCCTGAGGAGGTGTGGGGCCGGGCGGCCTGTGGGCCGTCACTGAGTCCGGGCGGCGGGAACGTGGCCTTCCTCGACCGCTGCCCTCGACGGCGCGGCCGGAGGGCGGCTCCCTGCACACATGGCCGCCCCGCCGAGCCCTTGGGGGAAGGAAGGGCCTCAGGGCGGCTGCCCGGCTTCCCGCCGAGCTGAACGGGCCTGGGGCGGGCGGGAGGCGCGGCGCTGAGGCCGTGCTTGTCGCGTTCGGTCACGTTTAACGTGCGAGGCTCTGGGTTCCTTCCCTAACGGTACCGTTTTCCTCCGAAAGCGTTTAAACGTCTGCAGATTAGAAGCTGTAGAAACGTGTTTGTGTAATAAAGGACTTTTTTTTTTTTTTTTTTTGGAGGGCGGGTTTGGTGTTCTCTCACTGAGGAGGGAGCAGTTCTTGTCTTGGCTTTGGCTTTACGCTAGAACATGCACTTTCTTGTTTTCCAGGTAGATGCAGTTCAGTGTCAGGTATTGAAGTGTAGTGTTACTGTGAGATATTTCCTGTTTACAGATAAGTCTTTTAGCTGTTAGGGCCTCATTAGTTGGGACAAGGGATGCAGGTGGAGTTTCCCAGCTGAGGGAGGAGTGGTTGATATGCTGTGAAGTGCCCATGTAGCCTGCAGAAATGCTTAAATTTTAGCTGCAGACTTAACACTCCCTTCTTCAGAAGGTTTTGTTTTGGAAGAAAGTCTCTTTCTAAAGCAGGCTTGTGTGTGGGCCTGCATGGCAAAAGGGTGTTGGGTGAACTCTTCGTAAGGTGCAACTCTTCTGGAGGGGAGCATTCAGAATGTAGAATAGTCATTTTCTTTCTCCTTGGGAAATTGTTATGCATTGCTCTTCTGTATGCTCAGGGCTGCTCAGCGATTACACTTGTCTGTTCAGGTGAGAGGTCCTTCAGAAAGGTTTACTTCAGCACAGGAAGAATATGTTACAATAAAATGTTGGTGATTGTGATGTGTAATTTCACATTTAAGCTACCTGCTGTGGCGAGTGGTTTTGTGTCTGTTTTGTTTTCCTGAATTTACATTGGCAGGTAATTGTATAATTAAAACTTGAATAAAGCAGCATGCTCACTTCTGTAACGTGTAATATATTACTTTTTTGCTTAAAAAGAGAGTCAGTGCTGCCTTAAGACTTTACTTTCTTTTGTGAGGAAAGACTTAATATGCGAAAGATGGAGTGACTGCGTGTACTGAAATAAAAGGTATTGTGGAGAGTTTTGATAGGCGTAGCAATGTGGTGCCATATCATAGAGGGCCTCAGTATTCAAAAAATGGCAATTTATTTGTGGTACCCACAGGGTGTGAGGTTTAGTAGATGGCTTGTATTTTTTTTATGCAGAACTAATAAAAAATGAAAGTTAATTTGATTCCTGTTTTCATGTTGGGTGCTATTTAAATAAATCGAGCTTTTTTTAGGTTCAGCTGAATCTTTGTTTTTATATACTGTGCTCTTTATGAAGGCCTCTGTATTCAGTTCTCCTGGAGGATTTCAGACTTTGTTACAGTCAGCTCCTTCCATTAGTTTATGTCCATTTGAGGGAGTTGTCCTCTGCAATGTTATTTTTCTCACCCTAGCAGACTTTAGTTTCTTACTCCTAATGTTAAAACAAGGTTATAATTTTATATTGGTGTTTTGAGCAAAATGGAGGCTCCCCATTTCAGGTTAACAACCAACTGGTTGTGTTTTAGGGCAGGTGTTTCTGAAGTTTAAATGTTTATCTAACTGTTCTCTTTGCAGTTATCTGTTGGCAGTGCTTTTGGTGGAAAAGGAACAACAGAGTGCTGGGAGTGGGGCAGCTGTGCCTTGCTCTCTTAACTCACATTGCAGCTGATAGATATCACAACCTAGTGCTGTGTGGAGGTCTCTCTGACCTTACATACACAACATTTTTACGGCTTTAAATGTATGTTAATGTGAGAAGCTGAAGTTGGACAGAAGTTGGTGTGGGTGTGCATCTTTCTCTGTTGCCTCTATGACCAGGTTCTGGGATTTTGAGTACTGTTATTGTTGGCAGTCATTTGTCAGCTTAAGGGGTGACTGTACAGTTAACATTCATTATGTTGTGCACTGGATGTGCGTGTTAGTGTATGATGCTGATGTTAAATAACTGCTAGCGCAAGCACTGACACAAGGGTGTCTCCATCGTGCTTCCCAGGCCTTGGGTTTGGAGAGGATTTCCAAAAGGAGCCAAGTAAAGGACAGATTGCCATGCTGTCTCTCAAGCACAAAATGATGGCTATGCAGGAAGGAAGAACAGAGTGTTGGGTGTAGATATTGTAAGGTTAAAGGCCCAGCTGGAGTATCAGAGGCTTTATTACACCAGGTGTGGTGCAGCTGAAGCAGTTCAGCCTCAAGGCAGTGAAAACATAAGGCACTGTTGGGCAACTCGTAAGCTGTGTAGTGGGGGTTGTCTGCTTGCATTGCTAGCCTAGAAGAGAAGGGAAGCAGGAGGGAGTGGGATAGGGAATATGGTGCAGCCACCACTGTTGCTTGAACTACCTTTTGAGTCAGAGTAGTTTCAATTTTAGCACTGTTTGTTGTGTTGGACCCAAACTAATTTCTGCAGAAACAGTTGTCAGGTCTTCTGTTAGGTCTCTGCTGAACTCCTGGTGTGAGGTCTACATGATGTTTATCCAGACAGAATTTCTAGAATTGGTTTCTAGAGCACCAACCATTTATATAATAGAAATTCACATTCTGTAGACTGAAAGGCTGTTACTGTTTGCCATAATATTCCCTCATTTTATTTGATGAGCTGTTTTCAGTCTCTTCGTCTGTCAGGGCTACTAGGAGTATGCTCTCTCAACTGTGTATTTCTTTGTTTTTTCTGGGCCATAAAGTATCTAGTTTCATTTTGCTTCCTGTACTCTCAGACAAGGCCTAAATTCTCTTCTTGCCTCTGTCTGCTGTGACAGAGTTAAGTTCCCTTATCCACTTAATAAATCCCAAGTTGCTAGACATCAACTTTAGATAAAGACTTGATGTGGTATTTGTTTTACCCTGCCTTAGGTTAATCTTCTATGGCTACAAACAAGCAGATAAGGCTTCCTGTAATTGTGAGATGTGCCTCAGTCTGTGGTGCAGGTTATTCTTTATCTGTTCCAAGATGGAACTGTGGGAAAAAAAATGGCAGTGTTATCTCTGTGTCTGTAGGAAAGACCTCTAAAACAGCTTGTTCTGGTTTCTTCCTGGCAGATTCTACTTTTCTACTCCCGTCTCTCATTCATACCTCATGTCTGTTTGGTACAGGGTTTGGAAATCTAAGTGCAGTAGTAAATGCTAAGATAGTTAACATTTTAACAAGGTTATCATTGCTGAGCATGGTAATGAAAGCAAAAGTTTATTTTTGCAGGGTGGGGCGGGTTGCACATGTCAGGAGGGGTCATTTGGAGAAAAAATCAAACCCCTCTATGAGTGTGTTATTTTATATGGTACTTAACTGGGTTTACTGTTACTGTTTATGGTTACTGTAGGAACTGCTTGTAAGTAGAATGAAAACAAGCGTGGATGGAGGGAGACTTTGGACTCAGTTTTGCAGATGTTTTCAGATATACAAAGAAGAAATGAAAGTGAAAAATGTCTAAACACTGGCATGTGGGAAAGAGGGAATAAGAGTAATTCTTAACCTAAGCTCTGATTTGTACAGAGATGTAAAACAGCCCAGGTTATGTTCATGGGGGGGCTTATGTGTAAAAGTATTCTTCTAAAAATTATTTGATACTTTACTGACTTACATTTGCTAATAGTGACCCAGTGTTAAAGGGCAAAAATTCTTCCCAAATTGCATTCATGGTTGAATTTGTATAGAAGTAAAAGACAAACAAACAAACAAAAAAAAAAAGACAAACCTTTAAAAATAGATTTAAGTCTTGTCTATGAGAAATACCCTCCTTTTTGCTGTCATTGCTGTTTGTTGAACCGAGGAAAGGCAGCCTGGTTTCTGTGCTTACACAAGGTGACCTGGGGTGCAGTGTGATTCTGGAGTCATTGTCCAGCCGGATGTTTATTCTGCACTGAGTGGCTGTGTGTGGTGTAACTGGGAGGTACTGAAGTACTGGATGTGTAACTGAAGGCAATTACAAACTGGTTCTGTGCATGTATAACTGCAACTCAACTTTGAGGAACAAACTTGGGCTAGCCACGCTGTAAATTAACCAAACTGGAAAACCAGCAATGCTTGCTAAGTTGTATGGTAATGCATTTGAAGTTGGATTCATCAGCTGTGTTACAAGCTGGGCTATGCTAAACCACAGCAAACAGTCAAAACCTCCAACAGCGAACATAAAACTCCTTCCAGACATTAATCCACTTGACTGATACAGCTGTTGGAATTGCTTTCCTTTTGTGCACAGCAGCCTGTATGTCTTCTTTAAAGACTACCACCAATTGTGCAATGAGATCTTCTACAAACATCTTAAACAGGCCACAGGTGAAATAGATCTTCCTTTTACTGCAAAAATACCCCTTGTGGCAGCAGGATGCTTTAAGCAACTGGATGCATTCTGTTGTGTGACTGTTTGAAAAAGGTGTGTGTATCTCATGCAGCGTGCTCTGGAGTCATGAGGCTTGTTCTCAGAGGCCTAGGGAAAGTTTTAACTGTTGCCTTCAGTTGTAAGGCATAAAGTTAAGTTCTCATTGAAAAAGAGCTTGGGGTAAATATTAGAAGTTCATTCTGTTTCTTGTGTTCTTATTCCCTCTGGCATATTTTATGAATTCAGAGGTGGCTTTCTACAGCTGACTGATTTTGCTGGTCTTGATACCTGTGAAACTAAGAATCCATAGCCATTTATTTGTGTGCAAGTAATAGAAGCTCTGAATCCGACTAGATGTTATGAATACAAACACAGTCAAATGGAGTGCTGAAGTAATTCAGTGACCTTCAAAGGATTGTTTGTGAGATAGGTGACCTATTACAGAGGAGATTTGCTGCATGTATTTATCAAAAGGAAAAAAAGTACTTTTCCAGCTTGTATGCAACAATTCTTAGCAGTGTTTTTTCTAGATGTTAAAGAAGTGTTAGAGGCTAGTATTAAATTAGGTTTTGTAGTAGTTCAAGCTGATCTAAGCTAGAACTCAAGTCCTGTGCTTTTCTCAATCTTGTATTCTGCATCATACCTGACTCTTGTTCCAGAGAGCTGAGCCCATTAGAGAGTTAACTGCTTTCCTAACTGTGTGTGTGTGTGCTGAACTCCCTGAACTGACTTGTTATAGAATGAGGCAACTCGCTGTGTTGTAAGGTGTGTTGTAAGGAGAGGAAGGAACCAAAAATGCTGATGTAGGGGCAGAATCATGGCAGCAAACGGCACCCTGTGATTTAGGTGTTTACACTGTTGGCTGGTGGTTGTTGTGTAAGTAGTGCACTTCCAAGTATGTAATAAAAGCCACGTACTCCTAAACTGCTCAACAGCAACTCTAAGCCCCGTGTTAATGTTTAGGTTGAAGGTTTCAGGTCCCTTCACTGCTTGCTTACAGGTGATATTAGCCCTCATAGATTTGATGTGTAACTGAACACATGCATTTACTTGCATGCTCTGACAGTGTAATCCACTCTAGAAAGCCTAAGCATTGGTTTCTCCAGTGAGTTAGGAGTGATTATGTGTGAATTACAGAATCACAGAATGGCCAGGGTTGGAAGGGACCTGAAGGATCACAAATCTCCAACCCCCTGCCTCATGCAGGACCACCAACCTCCCCATTTCATAGCAGCCCAGGCTGCCCAGGGCCGCATCCAACCTGGCCTTGAACACCTCCAGGGATGGACGGGGCGTCCACAGCCTCTCTGGGCAGCTGCTCCAGCACCTCACCACTCTCATAGTACAGAACTTCCCCCGACATCCAACCTTAATCTCCCCTCCCTCAACTTCAAGCCATTTCCCCTTGTCCTGCTTGTTATCTCCCCTTTCCAAGAGCTGACTCCCCTCCTGTTTGTAGGCTCCTTTTAGGTACTGAGGGCTGCAATGAGGTCACTCTGCAGCCTTCTTTTCTCCAGCTGAACAAGCCCAGCTCCTGTCCCGGTAGTGAGGTGCTTCTGCCCTCTGAAGGTGGTCATCTTGTTTCAGTTGAGATATAACCAGAGCAGCGGTTTCCCTGCAGTGCACTTTGCTCCTCTGAAACACAGATAGGTCTGATAAAGTATAGATATTTTTTTAATTTACCTGGGGGGCTGGGAAGGGAGGGCTTGCTGCCCTTTACAGAGTGGGTGTTTTCTTACTTGTGATGTTAGATGTAAGCAATCCAAAACAGTCCAGCTCAAAACCCTGATCATATCTCATCTATCAGTTCTGCAGAGCTCCTATATTTTTCCTTTTGTTTGTTTTAGATGGCTGCCTGATAACTGTATCTGCTGATCTCAAGTGAATATTTACTGATTTAGGAAATCAGTCCTTTAGTTTTTCAAATAAAAGTCTGAAGGTTTTCTTACACTTGTATGGATAAGGTGTTCTGTTTCAAACAAACAAAACTAACGTAGGATTACTTAGGATTATGCATCATTAAATACAGCTTTTTTACAACATTGTGTATGATTATGCATCATCAGTACAGCTGAGCAGCTGCTGTGGAACTGTTCAAGAGGCTGCAATGCGCCTTTCTATGCCTGGTTTAAAAGTGACTACAGAACAGGACCCTGTGTTTCAAAAAACACTTCAGTTGTTGTTGTAGGGCGGGTTTTTGTGCTTTGTTGTAGCCAGCATTAGCTGCAACCTGAAAACAAGGGGCTCCAAGGAAAGCTGAATGGAAAATAGTAATGATCTTCATACATAAATTCCTAAAAAGAAATTGACTTTTTTCCTTTTTATGCATGATGGTTCTGCAACGTTTTTGATAATTCTGTTTTATAATTTAAAATACTGTCTTAAATTAGTATTTTGTAAGGAAATACCTTGAATTATATTCTGCTGGTAGAACTGACAGAATGGTTGGTAATGCTGACAGGTATTCCTAAATACTGTAACTTCGTGAAGTTGAATCACAGTGGAGAACGTAAGCGACTGTTGTCTAGTAGTATATCTGTAATAATTAACAAAAATAAATGGGTACGGGGGAAGAAGAGGATCCACTTGTGACTGTGATATGAAGTTCATATTTGTAGCTAACTTGGGCTCACAGCATTTGCTATCCCCAACTTACTCTTGTTTTAATATCAGCTAGTGATTAGGGAGCTGTAACAACACTTAGCTGGCAGCTTACCTTCCTGCAGTGTCACTATAATACTTCTGTTTATTTTTTCACTGAGGAATTAATAGTGGAAGTCATTAATAGCTGGGATTTTTACTCTTGCAATGTCTGCTCGACAGAAATAGCATTTGCTACAGTGATACCTGTTAGTTTTATGGGAGGTTGCACCTCTGTAGTGATATATGTGCCTAGTTGTCCTCTTTTTTGAGTGTGCAGTGAAACCTTTGGTAGAGAAGAGTATCAGTTCTCTCTGTCCTATCACCTTTTTCATTGTCACAGCTATGTACTGATCTAGATCTAGCATTTCAGTATGAAGAATTAAAATGATTTCTTTGAAATTAATCTTAAAACTGACTTTTTTTTTTAGTATTCTGTAATCAGTCACCCTCTCACACGCAATTCAGAATGGTGTAATGCAACCATAAACATGGAGTAAAGTCGTAAAATTTCTTGAGAAGGGTTTTATAATAATACAATAAATGCAATCACTGCTTCTGATTAGTATGTCTTGGAGCAAGCAAATTCTGTAACTTGGGACTGCTGAGACGTACCTGAAAATAAATGGGGTTCAGAAAGTAAATAGCTTTTTTGGAGTACAGATTAGAACATTATTTCCCATTTTATGCAAAAATTCATGCAACTTGCGCTTGTAACAACCATGCATGTAAAGCTTATGTGAATGGGATCATCACAGACGACCTATTTTCATTTAACTACTGAATCTAGTAGAAGTACTCTATCTTACTGAAACAACTGCTTTTACAGGGTCAACCCTGATATCCAGAATGTTACTTTGTGAGAATGTTGTCATTAGCTTGATGTTGTTAGCTGGGATTGTATTTGAGAAACTCTACCTGTGATCTCTTATGTCTTCTCCTTAATTTTTCTAGGCTGCTGAATATGTCCCAGAAAAAGTGAAGAAAGCTGAAAAGAAACTCGAAGAGAATCCATATGACCTTGACGCTTGGAGCATTCTCATTCGAGAGGCACAGGTTTAGTGACATAGGATTACATTTCCTTATCTATGGTCCACTCACACTATTTGGTTCTGGAGTAAAATCAGCATATTTCTTTACATAAGTCATAATATTGTAAATGCTGTTTTGATTTTCAATTTTTAGAATCAACCTATAGACAAAGCACGGAAGACCTATGAACGCCTTGTTGCCCAGTTCCCCAGTTCTGGCAGATTCTGGAAACTGTACATTGAAGCAGAGGTTAATATTTTACCATTCTTTCTTATATAACATTTAATAGGAATTTAAGTTTACACTCTCATATTCATAAATAAGATAGGCACATAAAATCTAGGGGGAGGTGGGATTTTAAGTATACCTTGCATTTATTTTGTAAAATAGGTACAAAGGAGTAATTAAAGTGAATTCTAAAGTATTTGGGTCTTTTATGAGTTGATGATTGTTGCATTATGGAATTGCAACAACATTAAAACAGTTTCAATGGTATTGGAGTGCTTTAGCCTTTTCTTTACTTGTCGTGTCAATTTATTGCCTCCCGTGTCATTTATTTAGAGGACATTTTTTTTATTCATACGTACGAACTTATTGAATGACTTTCTGTGGATGCTTGGATCTTTTAATATCTTTTCTTCCATAGAGAACTGAATATTTCTATGAGTAATGTGTTCAGGGAGGGTGTGGGATGGATGCTGAATTCTGGAATGGATGGGAAAATGTGTTAGCACAACTCATTAGCTTCTAGAGGTACCAACAGAGTTGGGGTTATTTACTTACGTAAAGCAGCAGCATGTGTGTTGCCCCTAAGTGCATTGAGCATGTAAACAGGGTGATGTGCTGCAAAATCCACTCTTAACGTGGCTATCTTTTTAGTTTCTTGTAACTGGTAGATATATTTTATTTTTCTTTACCAATACACATACTTTTTATGGGCATCTTTTAGCTGCACGTTTCTCTGGAGTCAAATCTTCTACCTGCTGCACAACAGTGGTGGGGTCCTTGGTTTCATAAATTAAAAAACTGAGATAGTTACTTTTTAAATTCTATTCATGTGAAAATTGGGAATCAGCAATGAATGGCAAAACTGCATGGTAGAGGTGCTCCGGCTTATTTACATTAAATTACATATCCACGAGTGTCCTGGCAGGAAACTTCTGAAGCTTCTGAAATAAAATGGGGATCACGGGAAAGTAACAGAAAATGTTATGTTGCAGTTTATAGCAAGAGGTAGTAGTGCAACCTAAAATGATCAATATACCTAATGAAATACCCTTGAACTTGCACTGTTTTGTTTCTAGTCGTCTGTGGTTAGTGGAGTGTTGTTGACTGGACATATCTGGGAGACTGTGAATACACTAACACATGTGGGTGTGAATTTTTCCTTTTGGGAGCCTACATCCAAAGCTGTTAGCCTCGTACCCTGCATAATTGGCTACAGAATCTAGTCTTCAGAATATTAACTTAGTTCGAGGATTACATTGAACTCTGATTTCTGAGGGATTTAGGACTTATTTGAAACTGGTATCTTTCCTGTAACTCAGATTTGGGAGGTGAATAAGACCACCTCAGAAAGTCTGTGCTACACTGTAAATCTTTCATCAGAAAGTACCGTTATCATTATGAGGTTTCTTGTCTGAGGCTTCTTGTCTTGAACGATAATCAGAGACTAAATGGCAGACCTTACCTTCCTTTATCATTCTAACTAATTTATAATTAGTACTGTATACAGATACAAATGCTGACAAGGCTTAAGCAGTGCAGGGTATAATTCTTAAGTGCTTCTTCAAGGAATGGAGAAGAGCTTCTATCCAGCTCATATGTTAACCACTGAAACAAGGTAGACTTGAGGAAGAGGCAGTTGGCATTAAGATCACTGTCTCATGCTTGTGTGCGTGTGTATCTGTCTACAACTACACTTGAAATGTACCAAAAATAGAATATATTATTCTATTACAGAAAAAAGGACAAATGTGACTTGTGGAGTTTTGGTAAAGATTGCACTTGGGAAGGGTTGTATCTGAAGGAAGTGGAAGAGGTTACTTTAAGAAACTTAACAAATGAGATTTTTTTAAATTCCAGTTAAAACTTAAATGTTCAACTGCAGTGGTTCCAGTAACTTCTCTCAAAACTCACGAAGTTGCTGATGTAACTGATAAGCAACATGTTTATAGCTACCTTTTCCAATATATCCAACCGTTTATAGCTTTAAGATTAAATAACTTCCTATTTCCAAGTTCTTCTCTGAAAAAAATCACATAATTGTGCACTCTTTTCACTGTTAAAGTTGTATGTGTCCAGTACTGTTGAAGTAAATGCAAAACAATATTTTCTCAAATGTTCTTTCAACAGTGTGAATATAAATCAAATTTTATAAGTTTGCTGGAGAAATTATCTGGATGCTTCTTTAATTGCAGCTTTGAAATGTACAGGGAGTGTATTTCCCCAAAGCTGTATTTCCTTGGAGATCTTAGTGTTCAGCTGTCAAGTTTCTCTTGAATAGGTCTCTGTCCAGCCTCGAGTTGGGAAAGTAAACTTGTGGTGGATCTTTGCTTAGCCTTGCTTTTGATTTGCTTTTACTTTTGTGGGTATTTAAATCTGGAAATTGCTAAATCTTCAGTTATCTGTGAGCTGCATCTTTCCTGATGTCAAAACAAGCGTATCGCTTTCCTCTTTAACACGATAACTTGTTTCCTCTTTGCGTCACAGAGAAAAGGAGAGAGGAAAGTGGGAGCTGTTTCCTGGCATGTTGTCTTTAACTGGAGAGTTTTGTCTACTGAATACCTAAGTCTGAGATAAATATCCGACATGGTGATGTTCTATTACTGGGAGATGAGGTAGGGTGAAGGTTACGGTTGTGGCCTTGTGAAAAAAGACTTAGCCTTTAGCATATGTTCTTCATAACATTTGCATAAATCTCCAAATTTCCCTTTGCCTATCTTGAGGAATGCTTTAGTTGCTTCCAGTCTTGGGATAGAAATCATGAGCTACATGAACAAAACCTTGTCTTGCATATGCTAGTTTATTATGTAATACAAAACTTTTAAGTGCAGACCTTACTGCTGTGGTTACTACTTTTTATGACAGTGATACTCACTGCTTTCTTTCTCCATATGGCTTGGTTTCCTAGTGAAATAGGTTGTAAAGCAGTACTCAGCACTTAGTATGTCATCTGACTTATTGCCATTGATGTGCAGACCTCGCTGAAGTAACTGAATACCTTGTGTTTCCATTTTATACGCCAAGCACTGACTGAAATACTCCGTTCTCTCCCATGACTGTTTGGCAGTCAGTCAAACTTGGAGATGAACTGGGGAGGGCGTGCCTTGACGGTGTGCTAAGAGGGGTTACATTAAAGTTGGAAGTGGTCAAAAAGAAATTTTGATCCTGAGACTGGTTCTTAACACTTCTGTGTCCTGCATCTGCTTACTTAAATATCAGAAATAGTTGAATTGGATAAAAAGTCTGCCAGCTCACAGTGTTGTGAGGTCATAGCATGTAATTCTTGTGAGAGTAGTTTGTTTTAGTGGATTAAACCAAGTCAGCAAGTAGGAGTAGTTAGCTTGCTACTGTATTTAGCATCTCCTAAAATGGAGGAATTAGAGCAGTAATGTTACTCTTGATACTGAGGCTGTTTTCTTTAGTTCAGAGCATGTTTTTTCTCTTGATACCTTTTCCATAAAAACCTACTTTCAAAAAACTCGAATCAATTCACATCTCAGTGCCTCTTTCACAGTTATAAGAAGGGTCACATAAGTCTCCCATATGTGCCATAATGTTAAGTTCATAGATCACATGATCTGGATGCTAGCCTGCTCTGCTGATTTGCTCTGACTTCCTGGGTAAGTTATTGAACTGGTTTTACCATGATTAAAACACTCATACCTACCTACCTCACAGGGTTGTTGTGAGGCTTATTTTAAATGATTAAAGTGCTTTTGGCATCTGGCTAAAAGGTGCTGCACAAATGTAAAAAATAATAAATTCTGTTGTAATACACCCTATGATTCTGTAGGCCCAACTGTCTATTACTGTTTCTTCTGTCTCTTTGACTGTTTGACCCATCTTTTAGATGCAGAAAGATCTGATAATGCCTTTCACTTTCACTTCACTGGTGGTGTAGGTATTTCAGTAGTTCCACAACAAACATTTGACACTGTTGCCTTTTTTACCGCTAGTTTTCCTTGTGCAATCACAAATCTTTCAAAGCACACTTGTTAAACCATGTTCATATATTTGCAATGCTTTCCATGAGTTTTTAGTTCTGTCAGGTTATGTGCAAACTTTAATCTGTAATTGTGCTGAATGCTTCAGGCCAGTTCACACCACACCTTCTTACCTTTTCTGTTGTTGAACATACCTTATTATATCCCGGTCACTTGGAACTGCTGTTAGTAGATGTTGAAAGGTTGCTATAATTAAAGATTTAAAAAATCAGAAGCACGAAACAGTTGTGATATATATAAATACCCCCCAAAACTAGAAACAATAAATACGACACTAGTAGCATGCATGTCAAGTGTTTGGCTGTTGATATGTATTTTTTGTTCTGCAATTTTTTTCAAATAAGCCTCCTGTGTTACTGCATGTTCTAAAGAAATGAAACTAGATACACTTGTTCAGATAACTTCTATCTGATACGAACATTTTGAATTTTAGATGTCTCAGTAAGAAAACAAGATGCTGTACAATGTTTCAGATGGTGGGACCAAGGCTTAGGGTTGATTTGTTTTGCATTTCATCAAATGCAATACATCAGTATCTTTAATTCATGTAACTCACACTGGTGTGGATACTAGTCAGAATGTATCATTTAACATACTTGTATATGAAAAATGCAAATAAAACCTTTTAGAAAAATGATTGTTTTTGTTTAAAATGTTTGTGTTTCTTCAAAGCATTTTCTTCCCCCATTTTGCTTTAATTTGTTTCCAAGTTCAGAACAAATGTTATTACTTATGCATATCAATATACTTCTCCTTGGGGTCAAATGGGAACTGACGTCTGTCAGGATGAAGTTGGAGTGATCAGAAGTCAAAGTAAAATAGACTTCTTGGCTGAGATTGTTTAGTGGTACTTCACTTGGAAAGATTGTGTATGTCCCCAGCCAGTCTTTGTGAACTTCTTAATGGAAGATATCCGCATTATAAACCCTGCTACCCCTCCCCACCTCCACTATTTTGCTACGTTCCTTATAGTGAACTTCCAATTCTGAGCAACTGTTGTACAGTGCTCTGTACAAGCATCCATATGGCATGTTCTTGACTACTTCAGTCTGAGACTTTTTTGCAACTGTATTTATGCTCTTTTCTTATCCATCTGTGGACTTGTTCCATTCCTGTTAATAAATGTTGTTCTGTCTGTGTGATTATTGTAGACTTGCACTAGAAATTACATGCAGCTGCTTTTCTGTCTTTTCTATTCAACATGTAATTACAGACATGTATACCTTGCATAGTTGCCGTGGTCCTACAAGTGATGGAATATCAAAGTTATGCACATAGTTGATATTTGTAGTTTCAGATTATGTGTGGTACAATAGTAGTGAATTTTTATTTAAATGTTTGTTCAATCATAAAAATAACATCATGGGGGAAGAGTTAGTTTTAATTTCTGAAGTGGGAGCGAAACCTGATGAAGAGATGCCTGAACTCTCTTGTATATATAGTGCGTTGCTGTTCTCACATGAATAAACCTGGACTGCTTCCTGTTCTGTCATATTCTTTCAAGGTGGGGTGACAGAAACATTCTGATCAGAAATACTAGCCGTATAAAACACTTTCACAACACTTTTGAAATCTCACTTTCAACTGTATTGAAGACAGTGAAAACTGTTTTTTATTGTGCTTTTTTTTTTTTTTGAGGTCGTGCTTATCCTTCCACTCGTGTTTTTGGGCTGTGGGGGAAGTATGTGTGTCAGGTCAGGGGCAAACTTCAGCTGTTTCCTTATGTCTACCTGAAAGAACCTACAGTAAATACAGAGCTTTCCTGTGGATCCTGTGTTAGCTACAGGTTGGTTATTTTCATCTTACTTGATGAAGGAGGTATAATTTGAAGTAGTCTGTCATGAGTTTGCATTCCTTCTTGCATCTCTTCCAGCAGTCAGCTGGTTGAATTCCCTGTTCTGTCGAGAGATTTTGAGAAGCCCAGTGGCTGTGAGAACACCTTCTGTTAAACCTGATCTCATAATGCTGAGGCGTAAAATAGTGCTTGACTTTTATTTGTTCCAGAATATCTTTGCAGACTGTGAAAGGGCTTTGAGTCACTGCTGTAGTGAAATGTAGTGGCTTCTGTTAACTGTCAACTTCTGTGAAGGCAAGTCATTAATTCCCACATTCCTGTTTGCTGTTAGTATGTGTTGCACTGTTTTTTTTTTCCTCCTTACAGTATCCTTTTTTGTCCCTGATAGTTTGTGTTATATGTCCAGTAATTAATTTGGAATTCTGCAACAAAATGTTGTGTAGCCAATACTTTGGTGAGCTTTGATGTTTATCCTTACTTACATAAAAGAATTCAGAAGTGAGAAGAAATGTGCACAGCATGCATTGGTACGTGACTACCATTGCACAGAAAGCATTCAAGCTTTCTTGTTGTTTTTTTTTGCACATCATGTACATGCAATTACCGACATGTAAGAAAAAGTGATCAGAATCTGATTCGTATTGAGGCTGAACTGTAATTTTGTAATAACAGATGTTCATAAAAGCATGGGAACATTTGCAGAGATCATTGGAACTATGCTGTTGGAAATATCTCAATTTGAGGGTAGGCATTTTGAGTAGAAAGATGCTCCTATTTAGTTTGTGGACAGCTCTCAGTAATACTGTTACAGAAGTCTTAATGCAATTAGTTATGTGACTGCACCAAAGGACCCACTTCTAACCTGAAGTGTGAGCATTGTATCAGGCTTTAGGTCCGTTCTCTTGGAAGTAATTGTGGTAAAGCCCTCTGACCCACATGCTAATACTGGTTTTCATGAGTTCCAGTGAGCACATGTTATGCTCACAAATTAAGAAATGTGTTTTAGCAGATCCTGTAACCAGAGGCTTTGTGGACAGGCAGCCAGACTGAAAGCATTCATGGGGAGGAAAGCTAGAGTTGCTGGGGGATTGTGGTGATTTTATTTATGCTTTCACCTTTGCTGTGTTTCAGCAAGACAGTTATGGAGCTTACAGGTATATCTAATTTGTATAGGCTTTAACATTATGAATTCATTCAAGCTTTCCTCTGGATCAGCTGATTTTAAAAGTTCAGTCATAGGACGATGGGTCAGCCATCTCACCTTGTTTGGTTCCTATAATATGACTACGTAAAACTTTCTAGTGGGAACAGTTTGCTCTGTTCATATCCCCTAAGGTTTGCATTAGCTTGTGAAGTAGAAAACAAGAAATAACCAGGAAAACCAGAAAGAACCAGTAGATGCTTTGAAATGTTAATCTGTGAGCACAGCGGAACAAACTTACTGAAAAACATGCTGACTGATTATTTCATTTTTCAAACACTTTTGAAGTCATGCATTTGAAGTAGAAAGATGACTTGTCTCGTTATGTAATGTAGTACTTTCTGGATCCAGACTGCAACAAACGTGCTGAAGTTAGCAGGAGGACTACCTTCGCTGTGCTCAGCAAAGCTGCATTTTGTATGTAAAGCTAAGTATGTGTTAAATTTTTGTGGCGTGACCTAACAGGAAGGACAACTCAGCTGCAGCTCAGTCTTTGTTCCCTTTTCCTGAAGAAGAAGGGAGATGCCTTGTCAAAGAACAAACATTCATCAATCTTTTTCCCCTATTTTTCCGATGTATAGGGAATAAAATGCGTAATAAATTGTTGGTGGCATTTTATAGTGTATGTAAGGCTTCCCATTCTCATTTAAATTAAGAATTTAATTAAGCATAGAAGGAAACCAATACTAGTGAACTGTTTCTTCTCCGTCCTCTCCCTGCCACTGAGGAGCTAAGGGTGTGCATATTTCAATTTATTTTTTTCCAGAATGATTTCAAATTGGCTTTGAATTGGTAACTGACTTGTCCTAGTTTAACAGTGTTACCATTCCTGTCAGATCAGCTTTCAGGCTATATGAAAGGGAGGAAACAAATGCGTTTGGCTTCTCTCATTTTCTGTATCCCTATGGCTTCTATTGAGAGTTTGGTCCCCAGTGTGTGCATACATTGATTTATTAACTGATGGGTCAGAAGTCATCAAAAAAGCATACTTGGTATTTCAAAAAAAAAGCAAACAAACCAAGCAAAACTGAAGCAACTGTCAAAGTCAATATTTAGAACTCGTTTTCAAAAATGGGATTATTTTGGTTGTTCTGGCTAAATTAAAACAAAGTATAGGTTGTGGGTGGATTCAGGGTTAGAATTTGGAGGTCGGAACGGGTGACTTCCAGAAGGCACTTCCAACTGAAACTGTTCTGTGAGTTTGTAATGCATGGTTCTGTAAGCACTGCTCCTGTTCTTTTAAAACATACTGGACAGAGAGCTGAGTGAATGAGCAGGTCAGTGCAGATTGGCTACAGGTTTCTTAGGTTATTGAAAAACGTATAGCTGCTCATACTACTTAGAAAAATGATTTCTGTGTAATCTTGAGGTTGAATATATTTAGAATTTGAGAAGTCAATTTTTTGTACAATTGCAGACATTGAGTGCAACAACGTGGCTTGGTGCAGCATGTGAATTGGTGGGAAAAATGGAGCTAGTTTTCCTGCTTTACTTTTCTGGTCTTGAAATTGCAGCTGAGTATTATTCTTCCTTTTCCTCTCCCTGTTCATCAAAAAAACATCTTGGTATGTTTTCCGTGAGGAGAGATAGAAGTGTATTAGCTGTGAAAATTGTGAGCTCTGTCTCTTACTGCAATAGGAAGTGTCCCGCAGTGTGCCCTTACAGTGCACCCTTCAGGTGACAAGGAAGTCCCAAGAATCCTTATGAAGAAGCTGTCATTGGACAATTGAGATGTTTTGAATTTAAGAAGCAAGCTTCTACTTGCTGTTTTTGATGGGTCAGAACGGTGGGGTGGGGGTGGGGGAGGTGGTGGGAAGACTCCGCAGAAATAGAATAATATATTTGTAATATTTTCAAATTTTCTGTAACTTCCATGATTTTTTTTTCAATTTATTTTTTAATTCCAAAACTAATCTCTGACAAACCGTGCTACATCCTCGATATTGCAGAAGGAATCTAGTGCTCTTAACATCATTTAATTATGCTTTTGCATCTGTGCGGCTGCTGGTGAGACTGATTACACTGTATTTGTAATAGGTGCACAGTTAGCAGCCTGTGCTATGCAGTGTGTTGTACAAATGGCTCAGGATTCAGTTTAAATTTTCCTCAAAGTTTAAACTTATCCTGAGATCCCTGAAGTTTAGTTACTCTCTGCAAGTTGTATAAAAACTGATGAGAAGTACAGTTTGTACAAAAGAATGTAAAGTTTCAAATGGGCAGCACTTATATTGGTGTAAACCTTCAGAAGTACAAATATGTGCAGCCTTACCAGCTGCTCTTTTGTCACAGAAATGCACTCTATTCCCAACACGTGACTTTTGGTCTCTAGTTAACTGGAAGAATGTGAGGATGCAAACCAAAACACGTTAAAATGAGTGTCCCTGGTCCCTTCCAAAAAAAAAAAAAGGCATTGAGGTCCTGGTAAGTGTTGGTTATTGCTGCCCACTGGCCAGTGTTCCTCAGGGGGATACTATGAAATGCTGTTAGTAAGCTTATCCACTGAAATGCAACACAGCAGTACGTGAGATGAGCAGTGTAAGTAGTTGTTTGAAATCATAGAGTATTCCACTGTATTTGCCCTTGATAGAATTCCAGTGATGGTAAACGTGAGCAAGAAACTGGTGGTAGCATTTGCTGATGAAGGTTGAAATTTTCTTTCTTATTTAGCCATAACTAAATGCTGCTTTGTGCTTTGCATTTCTTGTAAATCTGAGTACGTTAGTATTTTAAAATGATGCCACGTGCTCTTTCTGTGTTAGCAATGGTTATTAAAAAGGATGTAGTGTGGGACATTGAAGTTGATGGGCAGTTTAATTGAGCAGAAGTATTTTTCTTGCACTAAGAGCAGATGGAGGTAAGTTTCTCTTGTCTTAGTTTTCTTGATGTTCTTTAAATTCTGTTTTCTCACCAGGAAGATGTTCTGTGAATTTATTTCTCATTTGCAGAAGTTCTAGAAATACAATCAGTCTGTAGTTGTTTGGTGTTTTTTTTTTTTTAATTTAGAAATGAGAAAAACACAAGTATTTCTAAATCAACCTAGCTTGGTTATTTTTACTGATCTGAATCAAAGGAAGACTGCACTGCTGAATTGTTACCGTAAACCTGTATGATGGATTGTTGTCAGTCTGTCATTTCTGCAAAAGCTTCGCAGTTGAAACACAGGTTTTATGAGGAGCAGCCAAGGTTGCTGAGGTTGTGCAGTGTGGAGAAGAGGAGGCTCAGGAGAGACCTTCAGCCCCTCTCTGACTGCCTGAAGGGAGATTGTAGTGACGTGGGGGTCGCCTCTTCTCCCAGGTATCAGCAGTAGGAAAAGAGGCAATGGCCTCAAGATGCACCAAGGAGATTCAGGTTGGATATTAGGAGAAATTTCCTCTCAGAGTGGTGAGCTATTGGAACAGACTGCACGGGGAGGTGGTGGAATCCATCCCTAGAAGTTTCCAAGAAAAGGGTGGGCATTGCACTAACGTGATCTTTGTGGTCATGGGCTGATGGTTGGACCAGATAATTTCAGTGGTCTTTCCAACCTTAATATTCTATGATTTCGTTGCTAATACCGAGTGTTTCCGCTCCTCCAACATACAGGATTGTTGAGGTGCACAAGCTGCTTGAATTCAGCACTATAGCTGTGGTTTGTTTTTCTCACAGGCTGGCAGAGTTGCTAAAAGCTGACTAGATCATGATTTTTGATTTTCAGTTATGTAAGTTTTCTGCTCATGTCAGCTGACCCGCAGGCATCCCATGGTGCTGCTTCACCGTGTTACCAAGTCTCCAGACTTTTTTTTTAAATGCTGCATCACCACAATATTTACACCAAAAATAAGTGCAACTGCCATCTTCCTCTGACACTAAGGTTTGAGCGAGAGGAAATTCACCACCTTCTCTTTAGAACCGTGCCTGGCTTTGAGCTCTATCTTCTCAATAGACCTTTTTACCTTACGTTTTCATCGAGGTGCCCCGTATTTCACTTAGCCAAGTATTTTCTGCCAGTGATAAGGGTGACTGCTTAAGCTATTGTGTTAATTACATGTCACTTCTACAGATGATGGTGGTTTGGTGTTCCTGTTCGTTATGCTTAGGTGAGATCAGATGCCACTCTTGCCATCTCAGTTTAAACCAGCCAAATAAAACAAAGGAGAAATACCATGGTTTTATTTAAGCTGTGCATCTCTAAATTAGATGGAAGAAGTCAAATGACATTCTATCTACTATTTTTTAATTCAGTGCTTGAAACTGGCAGATGTTTTGCATTCTTTAATGCAAATCTGACCTGAAAGCATTTGTTATTCTTCTATCTAGTCTTTGTCAATATAACAGTGCGCCTGTCTGCTCGATTTGAGGGGTAGAAATATCAAACTGTTTCTTCTGTTTCAAACAGCAGCTTCGTCCAGGTCTGTATGGACCCCTTGGTGTCAGGGTGTGGAAGCAACCCAATTTTTCATTGTGAAAAACAACAAAGAATAGGTGATTAATATCAAACATTTCGTTACTGATAGGAAACTTCAGAGGGCTCCCTGGGTGCTTGTATTTCTTTGTTCTGTACTGGTGTACATAAAAGCAGCACCTACTTTGCTGATCAGTAAGCAGGTTTTTGTTCTATCCTAGGAGCCAAGAATAACCTTTCTTATTTAAGTCCAACCATTTATCTCTGCAAATATTCCTTTCAGATCTGGATCTGAATCTGGATCAGGACACACTGAAGTGTTCTGTAAGCTGAATAATGCAATTTTTCTGGTGTTAGGTAGCCTTACATTCAAAAGTTGTTGGCTTGCTGTCAGACAAGCCCTTCAGCTTCCCTCAGCAAAGATTTTGTATCATCTGAACTGATTATGTGTTTTAATTGGATTCTCTGTAAAAATATAGATTAATGCTTGTGCCTGTTTGTGAAATATGTAAAAGATGTATGTTGTTCTTGATTATGGGCAAACTACAGATTACATCATTTAAACTTGCCATCAAGTTTGAATTTGAAATACCTTAGAAGGTGTTTCATTCAGTTCTTGTGTGGGCAGCATATTTAGCTTGAATATATGTCACTGACATCTGGTGTTTGTTTTCTGTGATTTGAAATGGGGAGCGATAGGTGGAAGCTGTGATGTCAGTTGTATTTTATCTGTCTGTTTTGCCAGACTTGTGGGCCACAAGTGTCTGTGTTGCTTTTTAATGGTCTTTTACATTTCATCTTTCTCATGAAATAAACTGTAAATGCACCTACCTAGCTGTAGGTTAAATGACTGTTAGAACATTACGTTGTCACTTGGTTGAAGTCGAAATCTGAGCAGCCCCTCTCTCTGCTAATCCGGTACTGATGAATATCAAGTAGGAGCAGTTCAGTGAATCTGTAAAGACAGTTACATACAATTGGCTTAAATAGGCTTTGATCTTAAAACAGCATGGGCTGTTTTTAAAAAATCCCTTAGAGAAGGTGTAAGTTATTTTGAATTTGATCTGCAAAGTTTAAAATCTGTATAACAAACAAACCAAAAAACCAACTTGCAGTGGAAATGTCACCTTTCATTTCTGAAGAGTGGGAATGTCTAATCTGTTGGGTTTTTTTTTCTTTTCCAATTTGAGCTTTTCCTCCACTCAAATCTACTCCTCCAGTCAATTATCCAAGTGCAAGGTAGCTTAGGAAGTATCTAAGCCCTAATATCAGCTTTCTTTAGTTTGAAGTAGATGCACATATACTGTGGTCTCTCCGTTTCATGAGTAGTGTGACTTCCTTTAGATAAAGCCTTGCAGGCTTAGCTTTAACCTTTGAAGGAGTCAAGCTGAAGCTTGAAAGGGAGGGAGAAGGGAAGCCACTTGAAAAGTTTCATAGCACTGAGTTTAAGTGAAGAGAGAGCATAGATACACTGGAAAAGCGTTGAGTTCTAAGCAGCATGATAATTAGTTGACTTTTCAATTATAGTCATTCCCTTTCTTAACACTGTGGATGTAACTTTTGTGTAACTGTATGTATTCTCAGGAAGGAAAAAGTACAGAAATTCCTTCTGTTTGTAAAAGATGTATGAAGGATTTTGATCAAGGCAGCTGCCTGTGTTAGAAAAACAGGTTGATTCCCTTCAGTTGGGAAGTTTCACTGCTATAGAACAAGAAACAGCTCAGCCAGCAGGTTCATCTTACATTTTTGAGGCCAGTTATTTTCCCAGTTCAGTAAATGACTGACAGAAATGTTTCTGCTCTATTTCTTAGGAAATCTGCAGCAATGCCAGGATCTGAACCATTCTCCCTTCTTTACAGCGCTTGCAACGTAGCAGATAAATGCACTTGTTTCCAATTTATCGTGTAATGTAATGCAGGTCTTGTCAACTGCAAGTTCAGAGGGTAAATGCAGTGCTTTACTTGTGTGTGCTCATTATTCTCCAATATTAACTTGATCATTTCCAGTGCTTATTTTCCTGTGATGACAGTTGTCTTTGGTGGTCAAGTAGAGCCCACAGGCATCTTTAGAGTCTCGGCACCAACCTCCTGCTCTTAACAACCTTTGTCTTCAGGTCATTTTTGCAACAAATTATTAAAATTACTCTGTGTTCCAGCTGTGGAGACAACATTAGGAACAATTTGTCCTCTGCTGACAGGCCAGGCTGCTCTTGTGCCATCGCAGCCATCAGAAGATTACACTGCATTGCTTTACATCACATCTTCTAGTACCACTTTTTCCTGTTTGAGAAACTTTTGTTTCTTTTCCAAACTTGTTTGGTTGCATTACATTTAATTTGGCCAGAGCCTTGTCTAGATCACCTCCATGCTAATAAATTAATGCATAGTCTCTGAATGAATTTGACCACTTCAAGCGAGTAGCAGTTCTTTCTGTTCCTAAGATTTGATCATTTGGAATATTGGCCCTTTTCACACTCAGCATAGAAATTGTATGAAGTAACTACTCCCTTATGTATGTTTTTTTGTTGTTTGTTGTTTTTTTTTTAAGTACACATATATATTTTTAAAAGTCTTTCAAAAAATAAGGCCTCTCTGAAATTCTAACTTTTTCAGCTGAATGTATCTTAGTGAATGGATAGAAGGGTATTAAAACCTTCCATATAAAAATGAGGATTATTTTAACTTCATTCGATAAATAATCTGTAATACAATTAGGAAATAATTGCAGTTGTTAAACTTTTTTGCAAGTGTATTTGAAATGAATGCATCAGAACTGTCTGTAGGCATGCAATGAATATAACAAAAAATCAACTAATAAGGATCGGGCTGTCCCCTTAAATTGCCTTTTTTTACCCGCTATTATGTCATCAAACTGTGTAGAAAATGCCTCTTTCTTACAGACTTTGCTTTCTTACCTTGCCTGTGAGATTTTGAGGGTACCACAATCAAAACAGGAGCTGCTTTTTTTGGTGTGCTGTGCACTGCAGTTCTGAACGCTTATTTCCAATAGTAGTCAAAAGCAAGTAAAAGATTTTAAATCAAGGGTCTTAAGATAGATCTCAGAGCTTTCTGTGTGAGATCTGTGATGAAACAACTGGCTTTTTGTATTATTTCTGCCGGGGAGGGATGGTTCACATATCCCTTAAGTAATCTTTTGCAGCAGTCTGATCACTGAGTTGCTTTTAAGGTCTTTTGCAGGAAACTTTGTGTTGCTGGGTTAGTGCATCGCTAGGGGTGATGGCAGACTGTGTGTATGCTGCTCAGTTTGGAAACCTTGAATAAGTTGCTGGTGCCCTGTTACCTCCATAAACTAGCCAAGGAAAGCACTGGAGGAATGGGTTCCATTGCCAGTGCTGAGGGACTCTTCATTCTTGGTATGCAGTTGAGGTGGATATTTGGTATCATTTACCTGAGGTTAGAAACTAGGGGGTCTGTGGGCCAAATATGTTTGTTTTATGCTTACATTTTAATTCAACTTTACAACTTCAGTGATCCACCCAACATATAAGACATCCGGTCTTTATCTTGGGACGTTGCATCATTGAGCCCCACGAATTTGTGAAATTCAAACTAGGTTACAAAAGCACTGCTGCTCTGTGAATAGCTTAATCATTATTAGGAGATTGATAATCTGTTCATGTCAACCATCTGAAAATGCTTCCCACTGCTTCTGTGAAATACAAAAGGCAGTGAGAAGTAGAGATGAGAAGAAGTGAGCTAAAATACATAGGAAGAGTCAGGAAGGCAGTTTGCAGGCCTGCGCGCTGATGTTTTCTACTATGGCTTTAAAGTGAGTGTGAAATTAAAGACTAAATTAAAAGCCCTAAGCCATGTTTAAAATTGACTTTTTCTTAAAGAAATTGCAGACATATTGAGAGTCTCAGTGTGAATTTGAATATGGCTACAAAGGAGTGGATAATAGGATGCTTAGCATTTGTAAGTTACTTCACGCAGTTAATTTCAAGTGTGGTAACAGGCAAATCTTAAATAAAGAAGTGTAATGATATTTGGAGAAGATACCAAAGACTGGGTAATGCTTGAAAATTATCATATATGAAGACGAGTTGTACAGTAAAATACAGACCCAACTAGGAAAGAATAGTGGAATGGCTCACGTTATCTTGATTAAAAGCATAAAGTTAGCTGCTGTTACTGAAACATCTAAGGCAAGTCTTTGTTTTCTTGAGTGTTGCTGAGCAGATAGTATGAAACACATCTTACTGATGCAGACGTGAGGTCTTGACTCTGCTAGTTAAGACATATGTCAGCAGGCTTTGGGGTTTTATGGGCAGCTTTTAGAACACAGTGATATGGATGATACTCAGTAACTTCACCTGACTGCAACAGGCAGGATCACAGAACAACCATGTGAAGCTGCTAAATGCAAAAGATGATAAGGAGAAGGGGAGAAAATTGGCTGAACAAGAAGGAATTGAGAATCAAAGTTTCTCTTGGAAATCTTAAAGTAACTGTAGTGGTAATGTAGACCAGTCTTTCTCGTGGTGGGGAATTCTTGTTTGCAGCTTCGTGACTGCTAACAGAAGAAGGTGTCTGTTAGACAGCTTGCATGGTCTGTTGGTTTTTAAATAGGCTTGTAAGAAATGCTTATGCTAAATAATGAGCCTAAACAGGAGAAGTGACTGGGGAAGCATAGCTGTGATTATATACCAGTACCAAGTTCTGTTCAGCACAGCTGTCGTACCCAAGCTACTAGAGGAAACTTCTTAATGATTTTGCATTGATGAATTTGAGGAAATAGATTAATAAAATAAAACCCATACTGGAAAGAAAACACTCAATAGACTGAGCCAGCACTAACAGGTAAAAGAGATGCAGCGCTTCTTGTTCAACCCCACCTTCTATGTGTGCCGTTGTAAAATGTCAGTTCTGTAGGGCAGTCAAGTGACAGATAACTGAAATTGTCTTTTTTCTGTGTGATGTGTTCATCATCATGAGTTCTAAATGCCAGTTTCTGCACTTTGCTGGAATTACGCTACTCTATAAGAAAAATTTGCTGCAATGGGAATGAGTTCATCAAGAAGGAAAACAACAGTGCAGTTAAGAATACAGGTTGAGTTTGCTCAGGTCTTGAAGGAATGAAAAGTGTTCTAAAAAGGCATTAAGACGCGAAGAATCAAAATGAGAAGACGTAGCTGTAGAATGAAACAGGTGATAAGAAAGAGAAAATACACGTGAGAAATTGCTGCTTCATTTTTCTAACCCAGATTGAGAAAAGAAAAATATATGTGGCATCAGAAATGAGGTGCTGAGTAAATTGGTGACTGTAATTCAGTACTGTTCTCCTACTAGAAAAATCATGTAATGCAGTTATGCTCAGAATTTTGTTTTAAGGTTGGTTTTGATGCAGTATTTTCCTGTGCAGCCTCTGGCTGTTTTTTGGCAGTGGTACCCCAGAGTTGTCCATGATTAACATGAACAGGGTGCCTCTCTGCAGAACCAAGAGGCTGTTATTTTTTGTAAGGAGGCAGAGGCAAGCAGTAGTTCTGAAGATTTGTCTGTATGTGGAAATTGAAACTGCACCAAGGTGTGAACTAAAATCTCTAAATCTCTATTTAGAGATATTCAGAAGCCATCTGGACGTGGTCTGGGCAACCTGCTCGGGGTGTCCCTGCTGAGCAGGACAGCTGGTCTCAAGAGGTCCCTTCCAGCCTTAACCGTTCTGTGATTCTGTGACGTCTGCTTTCTGTTCCCAGATTTGGAAAAAGGATTTTCAATGCCTGTGGGGGTATTAACTGATAGCTGGATTAAAAGAGATAAAGGTTTTGTTCATTGGCATAAACAATATTCTGTACGGATGATTTATTCTTAAATACTCTGAGAAAATTCAAGGCAGATTTGAATAGAAGTACAGACGCATGATAGTGTATGTGATAACCCTGTGAAAACAGCTGTGAAACCCAGAAGGTAGTTGTGATGAGAAAGCAGGTTGCAAAATGGTACTTCTTTTGCTTTACACTGATGATGGCATCTTGTGAGGATACTTCCGAATTTTGACATATCTAGCAGAGACAGCTTTTAAGGTTTGATGCAATGCCACGACTGAGGAAGCTCTAGATATAACCCTTGTAGTAGCAGCTGGAGGCTTCTGACATAGAATAATTGTAAGGAACTTTTAGAATCTCATTCTGTGACAGATTTTGGAATTGAGGCACACAACCATGTAATTGTGCTACACCACATTTCAAAAAAATACTTTCAAAGTCATCCTGCATTTGTTTGAGGCACTCTGAGTAGTGTGAACAGTGTGCACTGTTCCTAACAGTACTTATTCTGCAAATGTAGTGAGAGCACCTCTCCAGCCAGCCCCAAACGTCTCTTGGAAATGGGTGCAAATGTACCTGCATGTATTTTATTAATTAATAATTATTACTTGATACAAATAGATTACATCTCACCAGGTTTGATAGTAGATTATTTAAAAGGAAAGAAAAGGACAAATGTTTGGCACGCACGGGTTCAGTTATGCTGAGTTTGGCATAGTCTGATTTTCCCTTTCGATATTAACTTTTTAATAACACATTACCTAGTGTGAATAAATACGTGGATGCTCTGGTTTTAATTTTCTCTGCTGAAACGTGTATGTGTTCTTAAAACAAAGAAAGCATTAAAGGTGTTGTACGTGTGGTATTGTAATAAAACCTGACCTTAGGAAATAGCATTAGAAATACTGGTCAGCGTGAAGGATGTCCCAGGGAAGCCAGTGCTGGTGCTGCCCTGGTGTTCCCCCCTCACTAGCTTGTGCCCTCTGCCAGCTGCACCTGGAGCTTCTCTTCGGGCCACAATTCCCAGGAAGCTGCCAAAGCCAGGGAGAACAGTGCCTGGGAGACAGGTAGGGCAGCTGGGGGAAAAGGCCCACTGCACTGCAGGGAGAGCAGCTGCAAATGAACATTGCCTCTTCTGCTTAAGAATATCAATTATTTCTTCAGAGAATAGTCACTGAAAAAGGACAGGGATTCAAAATACAGAAATAGCCCAAGGTCTCTAGAAAAGAGTGTCGTGGCAGAAGCTGTGCTGACCTGTAAGGACCATGTGCTGACCTAAATTTCTTAGGAGTTTGGTGAAAGCCAGGAAACATTAAGAAGGTAAAATAAAACCAGCAAGCATTTTGGTCATGTACTGTGTGGTGGTAGACAACTGCGAATAGTTCTAAGTCTCGAGATGACTAAAGTATCCTGCTTCCCTTAGCTTTACATGGTACCTACGTCTTCATAAGTCTACTCAAAATAGTGAAGTGTGATGTCATTTACAGATTGAATTTTCCCCTTGAAAGCTGATGAAGTTCATTATTGGGAAGTACAGGGTGTGTTCTATGAAGAAATCTGACTGTTGTTATGAATTCATCTTGTACAGAGCTGATACAGCGGTGACTTAAGCTTTCTGTTGGACTGTCACATTTAAAATGACTTTTTCAGAGGACAGTCTGTCGTAGAGACATATTGTTCACTCCGTTCTGTTTGTACTTAGGGATGGAATTGCATTAGTGTCAGTCCTTTAACACTGCCCTGCGTTCAATCACTGCCTGTTCCTGTATGTGTAATGGGAAAGCCCCGTGGTGCTGTGCTTACCCCACCTCAGGTGTCCCTGTGCCAGGTCAGCAGGATGTTGGCTGAGTTGGAAACCCCACCAAAGCCCTTCGGGAGAGGAAGCTGCCCTGCCCTCAGCCCTGCGGCTTGCTGGGAGAGCCAGTGGGATGCACTCTGATTTGGCAAATGTTGCTCTTGCTTTGCTTTTTATTTATTTAAATGTTAATATCCAACCTCCTCACTTCATTGGTGCTAAGATCTCACTAGCGAGCTGAATTTTCAGATACTGGTATCAAACCACTTCTGTGGATTAGATGTTGGAAATGAGTAACAGATATGTAATGCTGGCTTGGAGTCCAAGCGTGGACAGCAGCTTTTCATGTGTCAGGTAACTCATGTAGAGAATGCTTTGTTCTTTGAGTTACACGCAGGTAAAGAATACTGATTTTTTTTCTTAGCAAAGTATTTCCAAGGTCTTGAGGTGAAAGTCCATTCTTCGGATGCACATGTGATCTGGTTGGTAGGTGCTCCTTCTGCTCCGTCTTGTGGTGCTCAGTGACAGTGCTGCCACACACCAATAAAATGCTTTGGTAAACAATTGAGTGGGGTTGCTCTGTGCTTATCCAGTGCCTTACAGTTGCTGAGATCAGTCTGAAGCACGGTGCTGTCCTCACAACAAGCCGTGAGAAGGCAGAATTGGGACGTGTGCCTGTACGTGGCTGCCCATTAGCTCAGCACGTGAGGCTGTGGCATGCCCAGCAGTACTGCCCAGCCCTGCTGGCTTCAAGTCATGCTACTGCAGAGCAGCAGCGTCTCTGCAGTCTGTCACTGCTATAATCAGCTACTTCCCTGCCAAATAGTTTGCAGAAAAAGAATGTGAAACCTGTGTGAGGTAATGAGGTTTAAATCCCTGCAAACTCGGGCTTGGTGATATCATTCAAACCCAGACAAGATGCTGCTCTGGTTTGAAAGTGCTGCTGGCACAAGGTCAGCAAAAATCTCTTTAACCCCTTCATTTTTAATTGATCTTGTTCAAGAGTGAGAGATGTTGGGAACAGTGCAGAGGAGCCTGGGGAGCCAGGGCACCAGCAAGAGAGCAGAGAAGCCGAGGAGGCATCAGCCCAGGCAAGCTGTGTGCTGGGCTGTGCTGTGTGGCAGAGATTGACTGTAGGCCATGTTTCCTAAAGCTCCAGTTACAAATTCTCTTGTGCTTTAAAATGCCAGTCATACCGAGGTGGTACAATAGCTTAATCCCACGGCGCAGGAGGATGGGAGGCTGTCTCAGCCTGTGCCCTGTTGGTGTCTGCTGCCTGAGTGCTCAGATGTGAGGGCTTTGATGTATTGGAGTTCACTTGGAGAAATAAGGGCTCAAATATAAAATGAGTTAACCTCTGACTTTAGTAAATATGGTATTTTAATGGAGATTTACTAAATCTTGTTCTGGAGGCTTTGGTACCTAAGTTAGTACATGCACTTAAGACAACAAAGTTCCTCAAAATAAGGGGTTGTGTCTGAGTGTCCACACCTGGGCACAGGAAAGCAGCTTTGCCTACTCAGACCTGGGTTTTGGCCTGATGGATGTCGAAAATTAAATATAAGAACTTTTTGAAAAAGCCAAGCTAGTTACATGGTTTTTATATTCTTAATTGTGTTTTTGCAAGATAGAGATTAATTAGTTTTGCCAGCCAAACTGGAATGCTTAATAATGTATGCAGAATATATTCCCGCTATTCTAAAATAGTTTCTAAGTGATTTGTTTTTTTCTGCTTCCCTGTAGATTAAAGCAAAAAATTATGACAAAGTGGAAAAGGTGAGTCCTATTAATATATGCCATATAACTCTATAGCAAGAACAAGTAGCTTGTGATTCAGCTAACGAGATTGAAAAAAAAAAAGAGAGCTGCCATTGATTGTGTTGTTGAAAATACAGATACGAAGTTTCAATAACATAGACTTTGTTGTAAGCAAACTGTAATTAGTAAGTTAGTAGAGGAATCTCTCTGCTTAATTCTCTCCAGTTTCCTTGCATAGCATAAAGGTGCTTTTGTCAAAGGATGAGTAGTTTGCCTCATTATTTCTTAAATTTCAGTTATAAAGACAAAGGTTTTATTTCGTAGTGCATAGTGTTAAAAGTAGAAGCTTAACGTTTTTGGAATCCTGATCACGTCTTCTTGATGTATTGAACAGTTATTTCAGCGATGCCTTATGAAGGTTTTACACATTGATTTATGGAAATGTTACCTTTCCTATGTACGTGAAACCAAGGGGAAGCTGCCTAGTTACAAGTAAGTTGACAGCGCTGCTCTGAATTATTCGTGTTATGTGAATCTTCACTTAATTTTGGAGGAAGGGGTGGGAGGAACTGCGGAACTGCCGGGGGGCTTTGCAGTAGAGTGGGGTTTGCGGGTAATGCTATTTAATCTGCACTTTGGAAACACCTTCTTTAGAGTTTCTTTCATTGAGCTTGGTGAGTGAAATTACTTCTCAGTCTGGGTCTGGGTGGAGAGGTGGGACAGCAGCAGGGGAGCAGCCAGAGCAGCCGTGCGTTCCCCACACCAGAGGCTGGTGCTTGGGCTGACCTGCAATGCACCTCTTCCTCAGTCGCAGGCTGCACTGTTCTCCCCCCTCTTCTCTGCCCTGTTCAGGGTCTCCACGACTTTCAACGTTGCTTCCACTTGAGGTGCTACATTGGAATAATAAATCATGTATTAGAGCGAGCTTGGGAAGGCCTACCGAGCATAAAAAAATCAAGGTGTCAAAACTAGGGGGTCTGTTAGTTTTCATCTCTTATCATTATTGCATTTTGCTCGTTTATTATCCCCTGAACAGTCCGATGCTTTTCTTCCTGCTTGAGGTTTCAAGAAATATCAGTAACTTTCGGCATTCTATGAACTGTTTCTTTCCCAGCCCACCATAATCTCTGTATCCTACAGCAATCTAGATGGTCACTGATCCATTAACAAAAAGAAATAGACTTCTATTTTTTAAAAGACTGTTTTGAAATAATTTTTAAGAAGTATTTTCCTCTTCTACCCTATATCTTTTTTCCCATTTAACTTTCCTCTATTATTCCTGATAACATGGACAAAAAAATTAGGGAAGTAATGAAAAATATTTGAGGAAAGGAAACAAAAGATAGTGGAAGGGTAAAAGCTGTTTTCATTGGAAATTGGGCAAGGAAAAAATTCTGTGAACATCTTCAATTTTGGGAAAATCACTTTGATTTTGAGGGGGGTAGGAGATCTTATGAAAGATTCTGGCTGGGTTCCACATGTGAAGCTGCTCCTCATTGTCCCAGGTTTGATGTTGCCAGGGAGCTACAAGGTTTGGGAGTTTTGAGAGAGGAAAGGAAACCACGGGTACATCTGCTGGGTACGAGCCTGTAGACAGCAGTTCTATCTTCTCCACTTCCTCTGCAGTTTGTGTGCTTGGATTCCCACGTTCTTAAGGAGGGGGTCTCGGGAACCATTAATGTGCTACAAACGGCTTTCTTTTAAACAAAAATCTATATACAGAATTGAAAGATGTCCCAGTGCAAAGTTCTGCTCTCAGCTGTTGCGTGATGCTTTTTATTCCTCAAGGTTTGCTTAGACTTTGCTGCACGAAAGAATGCAGAATAAAGAATTTTTTAAAATACTGAAGAATTGCCCTTTGGTCTTTGTGGTTTGTTCTTTTCCTCAGAGAAAAAATGGCTCAGGCTTATGATTTTGCTCTGGATAAGATTGGCATGGAAATCATGTCATACCAGGTATGTTTCTGCTATGAAAACACATCTTATTTCTAAGTTGATATCAAGTACAGTTAAACGCTGATTTCATCATATGTACTATTTTTTCTTGAATAGATCTGGGTGGATTACATCAATTTTTTGAAGGGCGTGTAAGTACCTTGAAAGATTTTTTTCTTTTTTTTTTTAAAGTCAATATAATGTCAATGTTCATACCAGATATGATCTGTTACAGCTGACATTAATCTCTCTCCCCAACATTTAGAGAAGCTGTAGGATCTTATGCAGAAAACCAGAGGATAACAGCTGTCCGCAGGGTGTACCAGCGTGGGTGTGTGAATCCAATGATTAACATAGAGCAGCTCTGGAGAGATTATAACAAATACGAAGAGGTAATCAAAAGCTTAACACTTGTTTGTGACTTAAAGATATAATAATCTTATAATCAGGTACAGTGCCCAAAATTGGGTCCACTAAATTAGGTGCAAGAGATGATAGGTACTCTGCAAAGAGGCCCTTCTGTACCGTGATGGTGGTCAGACACTGGAGCAGGCTTCTCAGGGAGGTGGTTGGTGCCCCGTGCCTGTCAGAGTTCAGATAACAACCTCAGGAGCACGCTGTACCTTCTGGTCAGCCCTGAGGTGGTCAGGCTGTTGTCGTGGTGAGCTTTGAAGGGCCCTTCCAGCACAACTGCTGTCAATGTCACACTGTCACACTAAGCACAGTAGTGCATGGTGGGTATGACGGCATTTGGCTGTGATGGTTTGGATTTCCTCTGCAGTATTAAGTTGCACGTTCTCAAGTGCATACAAAATGCTCTTCACCGTTACAGCATTGACTCAGGTGAGTCTGCTGCCCCACTGCCGTCAGCAACGTCCTCGCTGTCCTCAGCTCAATGACCCGGAGGCTGATCAGTAGCTTTCATAAACACTTCTGGTAACAGCTTGTTAACCTGCCCCGGTCACACAGGTGGGAGTGCTGAACTGGGAGTCGATGCCTCTGTGCTCAGCACTGCTGGGCAGGCACGTTCCCACAGCACCCACCTACATCCCATACTGCACCCATATTGCATCGGTCAGCCATATGCTGTAGAGGGAAGAAGGGACCGTTTCTCCTTGTTTCTGACTACACACCAGTTGTAGGACTGGTGACAGGAGGGCCACCATGTTTAGCTGGCAGGAGTGCCTCCTGGCATCCATAGCCCTGAGCGTGTCCTGCAGTAGCCTGGTGCTGCACTCATGGCAGCCACTTGAGAAGAACCAAACAATCTGCCCTCTGTGCTGGAAAATACTCCATCCCACTGCCAACAGTCTCCCTGTAAACTTTTGTCTCTTCCCCATCCATGCTGTAAATGAAAACTATTGCCACTTGTTCCTACCACTTCCATTGGTACACAGAATGCTGTCAGAATGGACAGTCAGAATGTCAGAACGCCTGGCCTGTGTTTATTCTGTGTCTTCTTGGTGAGGCGAGGAGGGCAGGGCAGCTGTACAGACAGCACTGCTCATCTGAGGGGAAACCACTGCTGCAGCAACAGCCCAGTGAAAGAGATTGGTGTGCAGCTCCTAGCACCAAAGGTTACTGGGTGTTTGCTGCAGCTAAAACATGCTTGAGTAAAAGCCCTCAACTTGCCCCCTGGCTCAGTCGGTAGCAACTGGGTAGCAGTGCAGTGTCAGCTGCATGGGGTGCTGCTGGGTTTATGTTCTGTGGCTGTCCCAGATCTCTCAGCAAGAGGCCAGCTGGTGCCCACGGCATGTTGGTAACCAGCTCAGATGCCTCTTTGGAACAGGACTAAAACTGTGTTGTTTCCTCAAAATCCTGCCAAGCACTTCAGGAAGATCAACCCTGACCCAGGCCTGGGCAAAAGGGCATTGCCTGTCCTGCCATCAGAGCCGCTCTGTTGGGTAGGTGCTCCTGGGACCCCATAGCTTGGCCCGCATCCCCATGGTGTGAGCTGTGCTGTGGGGCAGCACCATGCCCTCAGCAAGCAACTGTCTGGCTGGGCATTGTGCCGGGCACTTGTGGGTCTCACAGAGGGACAGCTATGGCCATCCAGTGCTTCAGGAACGGGGCAGGAGGGAGAGCAGTGAGATTTGACTTGTCCAGGGAAGCTGAACGGTTCCTATGCTGTCCTCACCTTCATCTGGTAGACAGCACACAGCAGCTGGGCAGGGAACCACGGCTCTGTGCATAGGCATTGACCACGATTTAAAAGGAAAATTCTAATTTGCAAACACATTCATGCTTCTGCTTTCTCCCTCATCTGATTTATGTAAAGCTCATTGTGTTTTGAAGGCCGTGGTAAGATTAAAAATGTACTGAGATGTTTCAGGTCACCTAAATTTTAGCATTGAATTTGTTCCCTTGCAAATAAGTTCTTGCCCTTGTGTGAAACGGGCTCTTTCTGTATGAAATGAGATTTGGCAATTCCACGTTGAGCCAGTATATTACCAATTCTATGTTACCAATTCCCTTGTTTTGCCCTTCTGCAGGGAATCAATATTCACTTAGCGAAGAAGATGATTGAAGACAGGAGTAGAGACTACATGAATGCACGACGTGTAGCAAAGGTACAAACTTCTGATAGGCTTTGATTCCATTCCACAAACGGGCATTACGCATGCTTCTCACTTGAACAGAAAGTGCACGTTAAGGCATTAAGCTTGGCACGCTGCAATACTCATATCAGTTTCATAAAGCAAGTTTTTAATATGCTTAGATCTGCTGTTCAAAGCATCATTTCTGTTCCAGGAATATGAGACAGTCATGAAGGGGCTGGACCGCAATGCCCCCTCTGTCCCCCCCCAGAACACCCCGCAGGAGGCTCAGCAGGTGGACATGTGGAAGAAGTACATCCAGTGGGAGAAGAGCAATCCTCTGCGTACAGAGGATCAGACTCTCATCACAAAAAGAGGTAATTAGGTACCACTGTAGGATATGAAGGGTTCTATTTCTTAGCTCCATTGACGGTCTCTGGGGTAAATAATAATGTTTTAGCATTCAGGGATTGTGGTGTAGCAGAAGTTGGTCAAGCTTTTTCTTTCCGTTCTTGAATTGTGTGGATGTATTTTTTTTCTTTGAGCCTGTTTAGTTTTTGCTGAAGGCAGGCTGAAAGCAATGTGTAGATTTGGGGTATGGCGCGATGGCTGTGTGCCACCAAACTTGGGAGCTGTGGATCGCAGCCTGACCTTATGGCTGCCATTCCTGAATGAGTTCTGCTTCCTGCTCTGAGGAGGAGGCGGGTTGTAGCTGCTGGTTGTGATTCATCAAGTTCCAATGATGTAAAAACTGCAATTGTGATCATTCCGTTCAAAGCCCGTTCGTATTAATAGTTTCTAATTTAATCACTGTTTTCTGTATGTCATTGTGCAAGGTAGTTCTATTTCTGCAATAATATACAAGGAATATTTCTTACATTTTTCCCCCTAGTTATGTTTGCCTATGAGCAATGCCTTTTGGTTCTGGGACATCACCCAGATATCTGGTATGAAGCTGCACAGTATCTTGAGCAATCTAGTAAGCTGCTAGCTGAAAAAGGGGTAAGGAGAATGCTGATAGCTTTTTTATTTTCTTATTTAATTGCTTTTACACGGTGTACTGTTGTTAATGTTTTCTCAAATAATATCCAAGGGGGGAGTGAAAAATCTCGAGCATCTTAAGTTGTATCACATTCAGAATTTTAAATTTGGATGTTTTAATTTAAAAAAAAAAAACAAAAACCACCCTGCATCTGGGATGATAAGAATTAAGAAAAACTGTTGTAGTGTTGTCTGGTTTTAGGTTGGGGTTTGTTTTCTTGTGAGGTTTTCTTTGACATCTGACTCCTTCAGTACTGGGGAGATGAGTGACTCCTGCTTGGAGTGTGATGAGGGCGCTCAGTGGAACTTGTTGTGCAGAGAAGAGAATCCATGGGCAGGCCGCAGGCATTGAACAATTATCACATTTATTTTATAACAGGACATGAACAATGCTAAACTTTTCAGCGATGAGGCTGCCAATATTTATGAGAGAGCCATCAGCACTTTACTAAAGAAGAATATGCTTCTCTATTTTGCATATGCAGATTATGAAGAGGTGAGCAAAAAGCGATGTCGTGCCATAAACGCAAAGCCATCTCCCTTCAGTACTGCCGTGTTTTTGAAACACACCAAATACACAGGCATTCTGAACATTTAACTAACTGATTCTTCTGACTTTAATCCCATCCAATGTTTCTGAGACTAAGCTGACAAAATGAGGAGGGAAAAAAAGCATAGTTTTAATTGTTTTGAAAATGTAATGTCTCTCCGCTTAACTCCATTTTTCAAACAACTGTGAAAGTGAAACTGGTTAGTTTACATTTACCAGAGCATCAGTTTCTTCACTTACGAAATAGAGTAGGAGAGCATCTTTTCTGTCTAATTCTTGGAGGCTGAATTTTTCCTTGGCTATCACGGTGTTACACAGACTCGACGAGTGATGCCTGACACTGGTTGGTTTTGCACATGAGCCATCAGGAATGAAGACGACGTCCCATTGATCAGCTGAGGTCTCACACATCTGCAGTTGGGTGCATTGTGCCTGCTTACTGTAACTTGAGTTTCTGCAGGAAGATCTGGGGCATAAAAGCAAACCAATCTTCACCTTTAAAGAAAAAGCCTCCCTTGGCTTTCAGGGCAGCCTCGAGCATCCAAAGCATACCAGCTATTAAAGTTTTTCAGTGTTGCACAACGCAGCATGGAGGGCTGCAGTTGGCAGCAAACAGAATGGGATTCTTTGAAATGTGTAGGTTTGGAAGTGAAGATGGTGATTTTCATATTTGCTGTGCAAGTTACTTTTCGTTGGAGAGGAAGGAAATTGTCTTCTTGGCCCGAACACCTAAAATGGCCATTCTGCTGCACTATTACTAAATTAGATTGCAGGTCTCTATGAAAAGCACACTAGGAAAAACAGAATGGGGAAATGAAAGGTGGACGTATATTGTTTTCAACTGAGGAAAAAAGGAAACAAAACTCTTTTTTTTCTCCTTCATACTGATTTTTGCATCCCCACAGGTGGTCTGTAGCAGAATTACTAAGCAGTCTGTATTTTTGTTTATGTGCTTTAGAGTCGAATGAAGTATGAGAAGGTGCACAGCATATATAACCGGCTCTTGGCTATTGAGGACATTGATCCCACTCTGGTAAGGTGATCTCCTGTATTGAGTTCTTCCACATTTGCATTTCTACCTGAGTGCACCCACCACACGGGGAAGTGCTGACGTGAGGTCTTTGGGTCACAAGAAGAGCTGAGCAGGTGGAGATGGCAGAACTGGATTAGGATTGCAGCTGGTTTGGTAACTGCAGGCTGCCAGCCATCCAGACGCACCAAGTCACGCACACGTTTGCTCTCTGTGTCTTTTGGAGAATCTCTTAAAAGAAGTTATGAAGGTGTCACGTTTTATAAAAAGCTCATAAAGAATTGGTGCACGTTTTTTGCTGGTTCAGCTGAAATTTCCCTTTGCCTCCCCTTTACAGATTAAAAGCACGTCGCTTTTGCCTGTTGCCTTCCCTAGAGAAATATATTCTTCTGTGTAAAAATAAGCTTGCAGATAAAATTGTAGTTCACCACGTAGTTGTTAAGGTGTGTTGCTGTGCATCTATTTTTGTTGTGCCGTAACAGCATTGTTCCTAGTGTCAGCTGTGCTGGCACAGAGCAAATAGGCTGCAAGCTAACCTGCCCTCAACAGATGCCTTGGTTTGTAAATAGGTGTGACAAAGCAGGAGAGAAGTAAAAAGGTCTGAGGTCTAAAATTAAGCCGGTGGGTGCAAGAGGAAAGGTATCCATTTACTGGCATATTCTATTCATTAAACAAAGATTACAAAGCTTTCCTTATATGCTCCTCTGAGAAGGCACAGGCCAGCCCCTCCCACAGGAGGAATGCAGGTGTTTGTGATCTAATTGTGAGCGGAGGAAGAAATGCAAATCACAAATTAGCCCATGAATTAGATAGCACATTCTTGAGGTTCTGATCAGGTATGGCTATTTGCAGACAGCATGACCTGTGTCTTGGCTTCCATAAAAAAGAGTAAGAGGTTTTCATGGGCTTTTTGCCTCTGCTTTAGCCCTATGGGTGTCTTCACTTAGTGGAAAATTGTTGTTTTTACAGTAAATCCTCTTTCTCAGAAGGTACAAGCTTATGGAAATTACACTCGTCTAAGTCCCCTGCCTTGAGAAATGTGTGTTTTAACTATTTTCACTCTGGGCAATTGGTCTTAGGTATTTTCCATTTTTTAAATTCATATGTGGATAATTTTGCCTTGTTGTTTTTAGCATAGCAACGCAGAGGCAGAACACAGTCTTGTTTGTTTCCAATACACCTTGTTAGCTGTAATTTGTGAGTAAGGATTCTTTCAAGCAGAGCTACAAACTGCATATCCTAGCACTCTTTGTTATCACTGAAGGTAACGCTAATATGCTCTTTTGTAGGTTTACATCCAATATATGAAATTTGCACGGCGAGCAGAAGGCATAAAATCTGGAAGAATGATATTTAAAAAGGCCAGAGAGGACACCCGGACCCGCCACCACGTCTACGTTACTGCAGCTTTAATGGAGTATTACTGCAGTAAGGTAATTACAGGTGCTTGGTTTGGTCCTGAAGCAGCATGGGACAGCGTGCGTCTCACTGAAGCTGATGGCTTTTTCTTTTTAATGTTTGCAGGATAAATCTGTGGCCTTTAAGATTTTTGAGCTTGGGCTGAAAAAATACGGAGACATTCCAGAATATGTACTGGCATATATCGACTACCTGTCTCACCTTAATGGTAAGCTTCACGCACTGAGGTGCCTGAGGAAGCATTGGGCTGTGTCCTCTGTGAGCTGAGCAGAGGTAGAGCTTTCTTCTGCCACCTGTAAGCATAAGTATATATATATTTTTGAGTCAGAGTGTCAGTAATTTTGTAATAGCTGTAGGTCTCTGTGAATAAATGCAAGGCCTTTCTGTAGATCTCCATCACAGTGAGCTGGCTGCTCATTCACAAGTGAGAACTTTTGGTCTAATAACTGTGGAGGAATATACAACAGAGCCCAGTTAAAAGTTGCTGAGATAAGCCATTGTGGTAATTAAAGAAAGCTGAGGAAAAAAAAGCAGTTATCCTGAATAAATGGCAAGCAATTGTGCTGTTACTAAAGAACCTCTATGGGGACAAGTGTATTGTGACAACAAAAAGAAATTTGCAAATAGCAAATTCACAGTAGAATCTAATGCTGTTATATTGTTGTATGCATGTTCAGGTCTTGTTCTCATTACTGAAAAACAAATCAAGGTATCAGAATGTCAGTCTTTAGTGCAGTGTCCACACCAAAATGAGCTGTATTTTACTCAGTATAATTTTTATTTTTTATTTTTTCCTCCTGTTTTTAAAGAGGACAACAACACAAGGGTTTTGTTTGAGCGTGTTTTAACTTCAGGGAGCCTCCCACCTGAGAAATCGGGGTAAGTTTGCAAAAGATGCTTTGCTACACTGAAAAGCCACTTTCAACTACAAGTAGCACAAAGTAACGAGGGAAAAAGAGAGAATTAGCTACAGATATTCCTTCCCCCCTTAATGCTGTCTAAAATAGCAGCAACCAGACAGATTTGTGCAGGTTCCTATCCTGCTCACAGTGACGGCCATTCACTTGTTGATTTTTAAAACCTTGTTGACATGGAATTGTGAGGGAGAAAGTGCAAGATCCTGCTGCGTGGTAAGCACTCAATAGTTTTAGCAGCTTACGCCACCTACCACTCAGTGGTGCTTCAGGTAGGTGAGGAAAGGGAGCTGACGATGTCTTTCAGGTGAGGAGAATGCTGAACTGTGCCCAAGCAACCAAAATAAAACTATGAATGAACCAAAAAAGGCACAGATTAACCACTCACTGGCACATTTTCATTGCTGCTGTTTAAATTTATTCTCTGCAGAATAGTTACTAGACCTTTTGTGTCCCAGGTGTTCACCGTTATTATTACTGTCAGATACAGGCATCAAAACTAAGAAATCAATTTTTGCCCTGCTGTGTGTGGTCGTTCTACATTTCCCTTAAAAGAAAGGGAAAAAACAAACAAACAACAAAACAGATTTAAAAGCAGTATCTTCTTCAAAGGTGAACTCCAAAGTGGAAGTTGAACCATGTCCAGAAGTATGGTCAGACGTTGCTCAAGTTAGACATGAGGTTTTGCACAAACCTGAGTTGCAAAGGAGCACAGCACTCATCCAGTTCAATCCCCTGCCATGTGCAGGTCGCCAACCAGCAGACCAGGCTGCCCAGAGCCACATCCAGCCTGGCCTTGAATGCCTGCAGGGATGGGGCATCCACAGCCTCCTTGGGCAACCTGTTCCTTTCCTTTTCATGACAGAGTCTATTGCAGAGATGAGCTGAGTGTATGGTGACTCAAGTCCTCTACTACTAAAAGCTTTTACCAAAATACGTGAGGCGCTGGGATAGTAATGGATGCTACAGATCAAAATTAATAAATGCTAGAGATGGCAATGTGTTCCCTGATTTACCTCATGAGCATCTCTCATCTTGAGATTTTATAATTTGGATTTTTTTCTCCTTCAGTAACTGTCTATCTGTTCTTTTACAGGGAAATCTGGGCTCGGTTTCTAGCTTTTGAAAGCAACATTGGTGACCTTGCCAGTATCCTCAAAGTTGAAAAACGGAGGTTTACAGCATTCAAGGAAGAATACGAGGGTAAAGAAACAGCTCTGCTTGTAGACAGGTATAAGTTCATGGACTTGTACCCTTGCTCTGCAAGTGAGCTTAAGGCTCTTGGTTATAAGGTAAGTAAGTGGGTAATGCCTCCTTTTACTGTTACTGGTTTCAGTCATAGCAAACTTGAGCGGTTCCTTCTTTAGCACTTGTTTTTTTTCCTGGTAGAATCTTCCTCCTTTGTTTCAATTGTAAATGATAATTAAAGTGCTTCAGTGCCGCTTTTTGGAATTTAAATTTGAGGCCAGAAGCCTGTGCCTAGTGGTCTCCCATCACATTTCTGACCACATCTATTTAAGTGGTGCATGAGTCCCCTGCCAGTCCATAGAGCTTTGGAAGTCGGTAAGATGGGAGTTGAGTGTTAATAGACTGCCAGAGGCAGAAACAGCTCTGCTGGAGAAACTGCTCTTTCCCTTATATAAGTAGGAGCAGAACCTTCAGCTCCTATCTCCAAACAAGTGCCTCAACTTCCATTTATTTCTTATATAGATAAGTGGTTTCTGAGAAGAAAAAAAGGTCAGTGAAGTTAGCAAAACAGCCCAACTGTTGGGCTTCACAATCTTAAAGTGATCTGATAGCTGGGAACGAGTCATAGTGAGCCACTGAATGTTTTTGTCTTAAAGCATTGCAACAGAGATATTTTGAAGTCACAGGTGTGTTTGAGAGAGCGTAGGTCTGAGGTGTACCTAAGACTATTCAGGCCAGGGGCTGGTTTGGTTTCTTGTGACATACCATAATAGAATCACTTGAAGTGATGCACGTGAACTGCCATACAATTCATTTATTTTCCAGCTAGAGCAAGCTAGAGAATGAAATGAGGGAGAAATGGTCATTGTGAAGCTTAATGGTCTGCACCTGTTCACCTAAATCTCAACCTAAAAATGGTGCCATTCAAAAATGCTAAATACGGCTCCATTCTGAAACAAAACCACGTGTTTCCATTCCCAGCTGAACAGTCCCACTGTAGGACTGCAGTGTGTGATGACAATATGCAAGCTTTACCCAGATGGTCTTCTAAGAGGGCAGCTGTTGTTGTCATTATGATAAAGCGAGAAGAAATGAGTGGTCCAGAGAGATGTTTTGTTCTGCAGTTTAGACAACGTGGTAATGTTAAGTTCAGTGCTGTCTTGTTGGCTCTCACAGGATGTCTCCCGTGCCAAGCTGGCAGCTATAATCCCAGACCCTGTGGTCGCGCCGTCCATTGTGCCTGTTCTCAAAGATGAAGTTGACAGAAAACCCGAATATCCCAAACCAGACACCCAGCAGATGATTCCATTTCAGCCACGACACTTAGCACGTAAGTCAGAAGTTCAGTCCGCGGTGGCCGTGGTTTACCCAGCAACAGGCTATTAGCTGGGGTACTCAGCAAACCTAATCACACAGACTGCCTCAGTCACACAGATCTGTTCTTAAATGTTAGGCTTTGCTTAAGTGGAGTGCTAAGGGTATGCGTGTATGTTTTACCCACATCTAAGGTCACATGAAAATAAGTGCAAGTAGATTTTGTGTCTGGCAAGTGGTAATAACCTGTTGCATACACTGCTCATAGACTTTAGGTCAGTAACTCAACCATATGTAATTAGGCAAAAGTAACAGAGTAGTAATTATCTGCACCTAATAATAGAGCTGTTAAAGCAATACAAGGCTTGCTGTCTTGCACTGGATTCACATACTTTTTCTTCCCACAGCTCCAGGTTTACATCCTGTACCAGGAGGTGTATTTCCTGTTCCACCAGCAGCTGTCGTCCTAATGAAGCTCCTGCCACCTCCTATTTGTTTTCAGGTGAGCTCTGAAAGCTTAAATTTGTAGAAGTTGTTCTAATTTGACAGAACCACATTATATACGAACTCTATTTGAAATATCTCTTTTTTGTTTTATTTTTTTTTTTAAACAAAACAGGGTCCCTTTGTTCAAGTGGATGAGCTCATGGAGATATTTAGAAGATGCAAACTGCCAGACAGTAAGTCAAGTTGTTTGTTCACTCTGCCGTCTGTGGTAGTGCGTATGATTCGCTTTACATATGGATATTACTGTCTAAAACACAGGCCTCCTGTATAGCTGCAGATGTATAATTATTATTTAAGAGCATATTGTTGAGTTGGCTGTGGTTGTAGGCTGGGATCAATCTAGAGACGTTTGTTCAACTGTGCAGGAAATCAACATGAAGTTAAAAAAAAAAAAAGCTGAAAATCACCAGCTGCTGCTTCAGTAACATTTCGGTGGTAAACATTAAAAGAAAGTAAGGTTTTCAGAACACCCCTTCAAAGAAGCAGGCAGTACATGTAGCAGCATAATAACTGTAATTAATTAAATTACAAATTTGCAGCGTGGTTACGGATCACCTAGCAGCAAGATATTAAGGAAATGCTAAATGCATTTAGCAAACTTCGTTAGAGAAAATTCCAAGTCTTTGGTCATCTGACTTTGTGCCTTGGTCGACGTAACTCTGCCTGCACACTGAAGCAGTGCTTGAGAACAATTCCAGAACAATGTTTTCTTAGCTCCTACAATGAAGGTAGAGTTCTGGCATGTACAAAGAGGACAGGTCTGTACGCTGGGCTTCCATGGGAGATGACTCACGTGGTGCTTTTCATTCCTCTGCTGGCTGAAGAAGCAAATGATCAAAGAGAAAGCTAGGATTTGCTTTCCGTTAGAGGGAAAATAAAACTCCTACTTAAATTATATACGGTATTTTGGAAGTTTTCTCTGTTCTTAACCAGAAACTGGCTTGCTGTGCATACTTGCTGCTGAGTCATGAACTAGGGCTAGCATTGCCCCAGTAGGCCCTGCTATTTTATTAAGCTTCCAAGCTGACCTCAGTATGTGGATGTGGAGCTCGAGCTGATGCAGCAGCATTTACTTCATAAGCAGTGCCTGCAACAGCTCCAAGTTTTAGACAGTTGAGACTTAATTCTTCAGATGTTTGCTTGCACTGTTCTGCAGATGTTATGTTCCTGAAAGCTCCAGAATGACTGTGTCTTGGTGTCCCCGCTGGCATGATTATTAATTTTTATTCCAAAAGCATGATTGTAACTGTACTCAGCTTTGCTGAAACAGCTTTCTAATCACAAATTTAATCTCTTTCTCAAGCTGTTGATGAAGCTGTACGGATAATTACCGGAGGCCTACCTGAAATAGCTGTGGAAGGCAATGGACCTGTGGAAAACAATGCTATGCTCAATAAGGCTGTCAAGAGATCAAACGAGGATTCTGACGACGATGAGGAGAAAGGCTCAGTAGTTCCCCCTGTACACGACATTTACAGAGCACGACAACAAAAGAGAATCCGGTGAAACAAGCTTGGAGTTCTACTGTGACAAGGACTTGCGTTGAGTTTGTCAGTCTCTTAAATGTAACGCATTTAAAAGGGACAGATGCAAAGAAAAAAAAATCTTGAAAATGGTTTTGTTACTGTGGTGCCTCTCTTCTGTATGGTTCTTGACCCAAAAACAGACAGAACAATCTTAGAATGTGCTCTGAACAAAACTAGGTTTTCAGAACCAAAAGTGCAAAATGTCTAACTGCATTTTGTTCGAGGGTGTTCACATCTACCACTTGAAATCTTGTGGGTTTTCAGCAGTTTTATTTTAAAAACTGGATGGCTTATAATTGTGAAGCATTTTTAATTCACATTTTCTGGAAGACAGTTGTTCTCAGCTTTGTCCATGTAGTGTCCTGCCTTACTGGTCGTTTTTATTTATGGCAGAATGTTTGGAATCTGTTTTGTAGTTGAAAGTGGGAGAAAACATTCCTTTAAAATAAAAGGATATCGATAACATCATGCCTCATTCTGCTTTTATTCAAACACAACAAATTACTTTTTAAATACTACTCAGCAACTTTGAAAGCAATGTTACCAAGAATTAAAACCATCACAGGAAATTGATCAGAGCGTACATACAGGAATTAGCTTTCTGTTCAGTTTCTCTAGAGGAAACAGTATTCCTTTACTTTGAATTCCAGGACTGTTTAAAGAAGTTACCAATGTAACACAGACCAGTTACAGGTCTGTAATGTGGGCTGGCCAGGAGTACTAGCCACTGCAGCCTGTTCCTGGACACCTGCATTAGTCCTCCACTTAACTTGCACATGATTAAGTGTTAATATATTAGCCACTGAGGTTAACTGGTTACTTTTAAACGAGCTCATAAAAAAAGAAAAGCCATATGAACTTTTGAAGCAGTTACTATATATACTTTAGATTTTAACTTGTAATGGACTATTCAGGACTGTGCTCTCCTGAGACTGTAAGAACACCCACGATGGACAGGGAATTCAGGTACCCAGACAAGCTGAAGGACATTCCCACCACCAGCAGTAGAGATAACTGTAGGTCATTGCTCCTATCTACCAGAAAGAAAAGATGGAACAGCGCATGTATGAATACTGACATAGAGGTAAGGTACAGCAGCCATATCAATCCTACCTTTTTTTTTTTTGCTCTGTCACTTAATTACATCTGCCTATTGCTTTTAAAGACAATGCAGAGAAACTATTATTTGTCACTGATAATCATTAAACAGTGACCAGGGAAAAGTCACTAATGTGAGTTTTTGTGGGAACCTCTTACAGTCTCTTTTAGATCTTTTCCAGTTGCCAGGCCTACAGAAGCTTAAAGAAACAGAGGCACTCCAGGTTTCCAGTGTGTAACCTCCAAAGGCAAGCCCAGAGCCAGGTGTGAGCATTGCATTTTTTCCTACACTAAGCCCAGGACAGATCCCTACTGAGAGAAGAGATGAACTTACTGGATATACCTAGTGAGCAGTACATGTGCATGAGCAGCAGCACAGTCTGTGCTTCCATGTCACAGCAGGCTGGAGTAGGCAGTCACAGACTGGGAGCACTCTGGTAAGTACCACCTTACCTACCCATAACTCAGTCCCACTCATTCTGCCATCAGTCACATGCTTTTCTAAACACTGTGCTGTTCTTCCCTGCATCCCTGAGACCAGCACCTCACAACATCCAACTGCTTGTCCTATGCTCAGTTTGGAGACCTTTAAAAGAAGCCTCTGGGGAATAGTAAAACAACAGCATTCGGTTCTAAACTTCAGCAACTCTCAATTACAAAAAGGAAAACAGGTTTTTCAGTTTTGTATTGCTTTTTAAACTGCAAACATGTTTTGGGTAGTTCCTTTATTACCCAGACTACTGAATTAATTTTTTTGCAGCTCCAGAGCTAGAGACTGTATTTCAAGATGGATTCCGGACTAATAACAAAGTACAGTAAGGAGCTGCAGAAAACTTGAAGACCTCTGTAGTATCCTGACTGCTGATGATGTTGATGATATTGCTGATGATACGAAGTTGGGAGGATTGGCTGACATGCCTGAAGGCTGTGCTGCCATTCAGCAAGACCTGGACAGGCTGGAGAGCTGGGCAAGAAAAAAACAGATGAGGTTTAACAAAAGCAAGTGTAGAGTCTTGCATCTGGGGAGGAATAATTGCATGCACCAGTACAGGTTGGGGGATGAGCTGCTGGAGGGGAGCTCTGCAGAGAAGGACCTGGGTGTCCTGGTGGACGACAGGTCGGCCATGAGCCAGCAGTGTGCCCTCGTGGCCAAGAGGGCCAATGGCATCCTGGCGTGCATTGCAAAGAGCGTGGCCAGCAGGTCGAGGGAGGTGATCCTCCCCCTCTACTCTGCCCTGGTAAGGCCTCATCTGGAGCACTGCATCCAGTTCTGGGCTCCCCAGTACAAAAAAGAAAGGGATCTCTTGGAAAGAGAGGGAGGCCACCAAGATGGTGAGGGGCCTGGAGCATCTCTCCTATGAGGAAAGGCTGAGTGAGCTGGGTCTGTTCAGCCTTGAGAAAAGAAGACTGAGAGGGGACCTGATCCAGGTCTATAAATATCTAAGGTGTGGGGGGCAGAATGGCGAGGCCAGACTGTTTTCAGTGTGAGTGGAGACAGGACAAGGGGAAACGGCCGGAAACTGCAGCATAGGAAGTTCTGCACCAATGTGCACAAGAACTTCTTTACAGTGAGGTGACGGAGCACTGGAACAGGCTGCCCAGGGAGGTGGTGGAGTCTCCTTCTCTGGAGATGTTCAAGACCTGCCTGGATGCCGACCTGTGCGACCTGCTGTAGGGAACCTGCTTTGGCAGGGGGTTGGACTCGATGATCTCTGGAGGTCCCTTCCAACCCCTACAACTCTGTGATTCTGTGATCCTGTGACCATATCAAAAACCCACTCTACTTTTTGTTGGCTAACCACCCTACTCCCTTTTGAGCTACCAAAGACATCCACACTGCTATTTGAGTAAACTTGGCCAAGGGAAAAGTGATCTCTTACTACAGAGTTTCACTGTTAGGGTTGGTTTTTTTCCCCCTTGGGAAATGCAGGGTTGTAATGAGTGAGAAAAAAACCCACATTATAGTTGCAGAGGCTAATACAGAACAAAAGCTCTTGCTTAACCCCCCTGCCTCTGAACTCACAGCAGTTTCAGCCTGCTGACATTCAGGAGAAAGCCAGCAAAGAAAGCATCAACACTGATTCCCAATCAAGCGCTTTCTTTTAGATGGGCTGTTATGTTGGTTGATTAGTTGATTAATGAAATGAACCTGGATGTCAGCAATAAGAGGGCCATGTATTCATTTCACATCACTGGTTTTGGTGGTTGTTTTGTTTTGTTTTGTTTTTAGAGAAAACAACATTTTGGGTACAGTCTAGTGTTTTGGACGCTTACTGTTTATAATTATGAACTTAGTAATCAAAATTTGATGAATTTATGAAAACAATAATGGAGCTCAAGAGCTAGAGGAAAACTTGAACTGCACTTACCTCCTAGCTGAGTTTAAAACTGCAATAAGGCTGTAAGATCACTGAGCTCTTCTGTGAACCCTCATCTATACAACACGTAACTAATGAAATTCAAGACCTTAAATATTTAAGGTTTTAAAATCACCTCTGTAATGTAAAAAAGAATAAAATCTTCTATTGAAAACATTCATTGCGTATTCAAACTAATATTAAATAATGCACTTCCCACTACAATTTAAATTCACTCGCACTTTAATTAGTGCTCTGCACCTCCTGGATATCTTTGAAGACATGACTGAAAACGCAGCCATCTCAAGTAGTAGTTTTAAAAAACAAGTAGGACTTTTGTCCTAAAGTTTAACACACTTAAAGTCCACCTTCTGTAAATGGCACAGATTAACTTCAAAATTAGTATTTCACATAAAAAGGAGTAAACTACTAGCAAAAAAAAGGTAAGAAACGCCACTTTTATCAAAACATTTCAGCTCTGCCTTTCTGAAGTCTTTACAGGAGATAAATACAGCTGCAATCTGTAAGATTGCCACCTTGTTAAATACTGTACAAAGCAGAGGACAGTTACCCAATAACCAGAAAATTTGCTACAAAAATACACTCTGTTTCTGTAACATCTGCAGGTAAACAGCAAAAAAAAGCTATTAAAAATGCAGAAAAATGCTGAAAGAAAAACTTAGTAGCCTACCACACCAACCATAATGATACAGTAAGTGCTGTTTGGCTTTGTTTTTCGCCTGTTAAGGTTTCTCCTACCTAGAGTTTTAGCTTACTGAAGTCTTTAAAGTAAGATCTTTTTGAAAAGCCACATTTCCCTGCAGGGAAGGACCACTGCTAACCTGCTGTGGATGAGCGAAACCAAATTCACGACAAACGAGAATAAAAAACACTAAAATGAACCACTTAAGAACAGAGTTTGGCTGTTTAACTTTTCCTACATAGCACCTGCCTGGAAATCTTATAGCCAGAAAACTACCACAACACTCCCTCACAGAAGTTGCATACTTACATTAAAAATGTATCCCTCCTTCATCACTTATCTCAGAACCCCTATTGCAAGTCACGCATTTTCCTCATGGGGCAGCGTGAGTGACTTAAAAGGAAATAGTATTGACATGGAGAGCTGTTTTCCTAGACAAATACGGGTGCAATTTTTCAAAACAGCTGATAAAATTAATACTGCATTGGTACACAAACTGTGTTCACGATTCCTCCGGCACCCCTACAAGCTGGGGTTCTTCCTTAGTCAGTATCTTGCCAAGAACAGCATCGTAGTAAGGACTGAAGACCATCTTGTTGTAGTTGACAAGACGAACATACTTGACAGCAATCTCTTCCAGCTCCCTCTGAATAGGGCTTAATCCTCCAGGAACAGTCGGTACCGCTTTCTGGTGACCAGATGCAAGACAATTCTCCAGAAACTTCTGAATTCGAGAATCTGGAAAAGTTAGACCAAGAGTTTTGGTTTGTCTTCAGCAGAGATAGACAGCTAGAAAGATTCTAATCTCATGTAAAACACAGAGCACAGCAAGCACATACTTGAAATAAATTAAAATAGAAACCATGCATGATGTCCACTAACAGTTTTATAAATAGAGACACTTTGTCATGTGAGAACTGAGTATTTTTGTCAAAGCATACCTATTAGTTTACAGATGGTGTTATCAGGGTTGGCCACTGCTTGGATCTGTCCTTTCAGCACAGTCTCTTTCTCAGCTGTGAACGGTGCAAAGCCATGCTGGGAAAGGCAGCCGTTGACTTCAGCACACACCTTCTCACCAATGGTGGCCAAAGACTCCTTCAGGTTAAAGGAGCTATGGAATGTGGAGTAGAGCACTGCTTAGCTACTGGAGTTGTTCACACTTTCCCCATCTTTTGAAAATAAAGTATCCAATTACAGTTGTCTTATTTATCGAACATAGTGGAAGAAAAGTAATCCAGATAATGCGAGAATAATAAAGTAAATTTTATGGACATGAAAGTCATGTTCAGCTGTAACACAAGGGGATGGGATAGCATTAAAAGAAAACCTTCAGCCTGTGCAATCCATACACGTATGAGCTGATTTTCAGTCTACAGCCATTTCAGAGCAACATGAAGAATAAGTGTCAACCCACAATGTGCACAACAACCTCAGTCTGGGGGCAGCTAATTTGTGCCATTTGTGTCGATGGAGCCCAGCCAAAACTGTGAGCAGAGTTTGCTGCTTGTACACACACAGCTCTAAAGCCATTAGTTACTACTCCTACTTATCCACGATACTAGTTATTGACATGCATTTCACTTACTGCATTAAGCAGAACATCTAGAACAATATTAACACTGCACAGCTACAGGAAATCAGCTCTATGCTGGTATGGTCAGTAACGTGATGTTAAAAAATGAGCATGCCCTATCAAAAAGCTGGCTCTGGATCAGTAAGAGAAATAAAAACTGTCAGCCTCAGCTAATAAGAAGCCCCCATCACTTCCTCTGTGTATTGCACTCCGTAACCAGAGCGAGGCTGAAACTGATCGTTTGGTGGAGCCATCATGAAACTGCAGCTGACCGTGTGAATAGGGCTACTCAGTACTCACGGGAGATGCATTCCTGTCAGCAGCACCCTGACAATGGTTTTGATTTTCTCAGCAAATCCAGGCACATCGATGAGAGCTGCGCCCGCTGCATTGAACGTGACCAGAAGGACAGTCCCAGCCATGAGGAGCTGCTCCAGTTCCAGCTGTATTTCCTGAAAGCGCCTCTGGTCCATGAGCACTGTCTGCAGAGAACAGGAAAGCCAGCACAGGATGAGATCTGTACACTAGGCTGTGAAATGAAATGGAGATGCCAGCTAAGATAGTTCAGGTAACTCTAAGACCTTAACTCTCAGTATCTGCCAAAAGCAAATATCAAAAAAAAAGTCTCATTCTATTTAGGTAAGATGTCTAGTGAATAAGACAGTAATCAAAACTACGTACTAGGCTGAGTAAAGTTCAGCACAGAAGGCTCTGAAGATGGGACTGGTTAGTCTTTAGCTGTCCCTTCCAGTCCAAATTATCTCTGATCTGATCCTATGGATATAGTGTGGATTATGACTAGCTCTTCTCCACGAGGTTGGAAATACAAACATGCATTTTAATATGTAATGCACAATACTACTCTATAGATACATTGCAATATTCTGCTTTGTGATACCAAACACTGGTCTGTTTGACCAAATCAGACTCCATTGGACATGCTGACACAGTGACCAGGCTCAAACACTTTGGAGAGAGCTGCAAGAAATTCACTAACAAACCATCACCAAAAGAAGTCCTGAGGAAAGGAAGAGCACTGCTCACGTTACAGATGTGCAAAATGAAGGCAGCTCGACAAGACCAGTGGTGTGCTCTCACACAGCTATTGCATTAATTCTCAAGAAAAATGAAAGTTTTAACAGTGCCAATATCCCAGCCTACAACTACTGAGTTTGTGTTGCAAGCAAGTTTTAATCTGACAAATCCTGAAAATTCATATTGGTAAGAAACATTACGTGTTGAATAGTCTGAATTGGAATGCCTACACAAGCCTCTCAAATGGATTTAAAGGAACACAAAGATGATAAACTTTTCGGCCTTGTTGTTCCTATAAACAAGGAGCTGTTTATTTTTTCCCCACCATGAGTTCCTGGCCCTTCTGTTCCAAAAAAAGACACGTGATCTCAGGAAATACCACATTCTACTGAATAACAGCCACCTTTGCTTTCTCTGTGACAATGTGAAATAGACACAGCAGCCCCGATTCCAAGGGGGGCTGGAAAGTCTTTGAACCCAGATGTAACTTCTACAGCACAAAGAGGAACAGCTGAATGATGATAAAGCACCGAAGAACCAACTTCTGTATCAGAGTTTGGAAACTATGACAGATGCTGGACCAGGAGGAACAGCTACCAAAACCACAGTTTCTGTATTCTCTGACTAACTTCAAGTCATTTACTCAAGAACTCCCTTAAACATTTTGTTTTGTCAGTTATTGTATTCCAGAGACGATGTTTGCCCAAACTCGTTAACAAGACCATTCACATTCAAAGGAGAGCTGAGGGCTGCAGGCATGGAGGAAGTATAGCCCAACCCAGGCAATCCTGGGACACCCAGCGTTCTGCCCTACCTCAGGCAACTTCCATGAATTAATAAGCTGGAGACACAGACACAGAAAAGAGCAGCAGCTACTCAGCAGGCAAATATCAGGAACAAAAGGGAAACAACTGTTTCTTTTTCAACTGAGTACTGAAAAAGAAATACCACAAGAACTTTCAATCAAGAGATCAATGTTTTAGTGCTGTAATTTCAGTTGGCTACATTCCAAGAGCAGAAAAGTAGTAGAACAAGCATGGAAATCATTTTTCTTGTTAGATACCTACTTCTGGGAAAGGCCTGTTTGTGTGATCCCACTTCAGCAGCTTCAGATATGCCTGATTCTGTATGGCAGTGGAGCACAACGCAGCAGCTCCACCAGCAGCACCAACAGCACTGCTGGGGGGAGGTAACTTTTTATGTCTCAGCTTTGCAAGATCATCTGCTGCTTCCTGCAACCAGTCTGTGACAAGGTCTAAAGAATCTGTAGGAGACAAAAAGTCTCGTTAAGGAAATTCCTTGTCAAAGTTAGGTTTTTTTTCCTATCACTAGTTTCCAGATAAAGCCATTAGTTACTACTTCTAATTATCCATGATACCAGTTGTTGACATGCATTTCATTTACTGCATTAAGCAGAACATCTAAAACAATATTAACACTGTACAGCTACACGAAATCAGAAGTGAGAAGACGCTATGATGCCCCTCATCAACCAAAACGAAACTAACGGCCACGTGCTAAGTGCAGATATATTGTTTCTGTATATTTTTCTCAAACCTCAGTTTCGGGGCACAAGGTGTCATTTACCACATGAATTATATCAAAATTAATGTGAAATCTGATTTATTTCTATGATCTACAAGCAAAGACACACCATGTACTGAGAGGTCAGAGAGGAAAAAAGAAAGAAACAAAGTCATACTTGGCTGTTTCTCAAGAAACTCCTGAAACTTCTTTCTTTCATATTCAGCAGACTGCTGCATTAATTTTGGTCTAATACTAGTGATAGCGAAGTTTGCCATATCCATTTTCATTAGGTCTAACACAGAGAAAATTGCTCTAAACAAACAAACAGAAAAAGTTATTCAAGGCTGCAGAAGTGTAAGAGGTTATTTGTATAAGATTTATTGCAGATTGCCTAAGGAAAGAACAAAAACACGCATGGGAAACGTTAACAGGATGGTTAATTTCAGAGACAGATAAAAAAAGCTTGAGCACACACATGCATCTCCCAAATACAAAATAAAACTTGTTCTCCTGAAGAAAGGTCTCCACACAATTAACTTCACTAGCCCCGTAGGATAAATTCCCCAAATTTTACAATGTAAAGCTGAACAGACAGAAAGATGTCCGAGTTTCCAAGCTTGCATACTATCTGTTGGCTGCCTATATAGCCAACCTCAGTTGCTCAGGGAAGCAAATAATTAGACCCAAGGAAAACAAAACCAAAGCCCCTTAATTTCAAAGCAACATGCCTCCTGCTAGTAGTGATTCTGCCAAGTCAAACCTTAACTCTCGGAAGGTCATCAAATTAGAAAACAAGGTTAATAAGATTTCCTCAAACTCAAGCTATTCAGCTGAGAACACAGTGATGAAGCAGATACCTCAATGCTCCTAAGCCCAGGATGTATGCCCCTGGTAGAACTAAAAGCATATTATACTGGGGGGAGACAGCTCAAACTGAGGGGAAAGGAAGAACTGGCTAAAAACAGTGATATGTACCCCTATTCCTGCAACTGCTTTTTCTTCCCCTCCTGCTGTTGATAATAAATCCTGCTACAAACAAACTGCTCACCTGTTATCTGATAGTTTACACACATTTGGCATTTAGAAAACACCCTTCGGTAACAGGCTGGAGCCAGACAAACACAATTCACCCCAACAGGAAGGGTCCGTGTTAAGAACTTCTGGAACATCTCTGCCCCATCACACCCATGGCCACATCCCTGCACAGCTCTTTCATTTCTATGAAGATCTGCAGGTTGCCCTGGTGCAAACACCCCCACACCACGCATCTCTAAAATTATTTAAAGGACACTCAGTATGACAGTATGTACCATTTCAGTACCTGAAGAGAGGAACTATTTCACGTATATCTTTCAGTTTCTTAATTTCTTCATCTCGAGCTGGAGCACAGAGAGTCCCCATCATTCCAATAACAAATTCTATCAACTTAGCAATGTCCAGAGCCCCATTTTCGGCCTCCTGTTTTATCAAATCCAGATCAAGAACTTCCATAATCTGGTTTCTTAATCTTGTATGACCAGGAAATAAAAAAGACAGAAGATTCTGAAACAGAAAGTTTTTAACAGTGTATTAGTTCTCAGTGTCACACAGCAGGGATCAAAGCAGTAATTGCACCACTTCTCATTTAAGCTAACTGCCATCTGAGAGCAGAATTGCTCTTTTCTGAACAAGGCCACGAAGCCATTTGTCAGCTCCAAATTCAAATGTCTCCCCTCACTCTTTGTGACACGAAGTCACTAAGTGGTAAGTGCTTTGTAGTACTGATCACACTTTAGACTATTGCACCTGGCTCTGTCCACTCAGTGGTGGGACATCTCAGTGATTCCATACCCAACGTGACTGTCATAACGTGGAGGAAACCTGGAAGTATGAAACCCACCTTGATTCATTTTACATGCTTTCCCATTTGTTTGCACATTCAAGTCGCTCTCCTCAGCTCACACAACTTAATTATGTGCAGAGAAAATCAGACAGTAGTGAAAACAATCAAGAGCCTCCTTTATGAACAACCAAGCTTCTAACTTCTTTTGCCCATTCCCATCAACCCATCTATAAAAACTCAATGATCTACTTTGGTAGCACGTGACCTTACCTCCTTAATTTCTCCCAACAGTTTAATTGCGTGGTCGTATGTCGGTGGCTCTTCCTTCAGCTGAGCTTCCAGACAATCCCAGAAAACTTTGTGCACAATCTCTCTTACTTTTTTTTCCAAGCTGTGATAAATAAGACCAGTTCAAAATAACTGTATTAGTGTCTGCACCACCACATGCAGGAACCTGCAGCTCCCGAAGAACAGCATGCAGTAATGTGAAGATAATGTAATGGTGACTATCTGAGGACTGACAGAGAAGAAAACTATCATTTTGTCACTCAGGCAAGATAAACTAGGCACAAAATTTGGCACAGCTCATACCCTAATAAATGGTTAGACACAAGCAAAGAAGGCTACCAATTAAAATCCTTGAAAGCACCTCTGAAGTATAGCGCTGGAATACTAATAAAAACAGATAAAAATTATTCCTCATCTTCAGAAGGACAGTATTAACATTCCTTTGACTAAGGAAAATTAATTAAGGAAACATAACAGAAATGAAGCAACTTCTGTGACATGAAAGCTTTTGCACTTCAACACATAAATATGGCCATTACCCTGAGCTAAAGCCTCCGTTCAGTTCCTATAAACAACAAACAAATTCCAACTGCTTTCTCCTCAAACTACTTCCCTACACAAACATTCAAGCTGTGGGAGACTCAAATTATACATAAACACAAAAAAGCCATTATTCCAAGGAAGATTCCAGAGTGCCTCTTCAGCCAAAACTTTCACTGAACAGAGGGATCTTGTACTAGGAGCAGTCCTGGCAGATCACTACGCTGAGGCACTCTTGGTAAGATGATCTCTGCAATGTATCTGTTCCTTTGATCTGGTGAAGAGATGCAAATCTGACACTGTGCTGAACAACTGCAGCCACTGTTCAGAATCTGTGAGAAAAGCAACCAAGTTACTGAAGGACTGGGTTGGTTCTCTCCCTCTCACCCCTCTTTTTTAAGGGAGGTGGAGAGAAGAACACACGGAAAGAAGAAAATTTGTTTAAAATTCTTCTCCCCTGAAAAATCTTGAGATAAATTTCATGGTATTTCATGGTATTGAGGCATACCAGAAAACTTACGCACCATCACTGCACTTTTTCAAGTGAGAAAACCATAAGAAGGAACAAGGAACAAAAGCAGACACTGAATTGAAAAGCACTGCTTTAACTGTGACATTTTACATCAAGCATTCATCGTCAGCCATCACATACAAGCAGAAGACACCTGTCAGGAATCCCCCCAAAAGATGCTGAGACAGAAGACAACACAAAACAGGGAGCTCTGCATGCCTTAGGTATGCTTTCCAAACACTTCCATCATAGAGAGAGGTCCCAGCTCATGGGACCATGCATGAATTGTACACAACCTGTATGAAATGTGACAAACAGTGACTGGACAACAGTGCCCGAGTCTGTGATGGTGCTGAGAACACAGAGCAAATCGGTGCCTGAACTCTAAAATACGAGAGTCTCTCAAAAGTGGAGTAGCTAGGACACTCATAGACAATGCTGTTCCAGTGGTCCAAGTCTCTCCCAGTAAAAACACCCTCACTTTCACAAATTAACCCAAGAAACACACTGTCAGCCACATCTCTCTGTATGGGGAGAAAAACAAAGCAAACAAAAAAAACCAAACACAACAGAACAGCAGACAAAGCATCTGTCAATAGGACTGGGTTTGCTGCACTGGGCACTCTGGGACCAGACATGAAAGCCACTTCTGTTCTGCCTCTCTTAGTGGGGAACAGGACTACTGCAGGTCAGACAGCAGGAAAGACTCCAGACTAAAAAGGAATAAGGCCTAATCTAATAAAATACAGAAGTCTCTTCAAAATACATAGATGTGTATCCCTGGAGAAACAGACATTAGATTTAAAAAAAAAAAAAAAAAAAAAGCAAAGCTAAAATGATGAGTTTCATCTTATTCCCACCTGCAGGGAAAGCTTAAGTGATGCTAAGAGCACTACCTGCACCTGCAGCTAGACTTGCATATTTCAAAGTCTGCAGCTTCAGGCTCCCAGGATAAGGGGACACTGGCAGAAACCATACTGCAATTTCCACAAAACATGCCCCAACAATTACTGAGGAGTTTCACTTTCCACATTCACACATTCCTGAGGAAACAGAACTGCATGCTTACCTTCTTATGCTTCTTCCTAAATCTTCCCTAGCAGGCACTGTTGGGCACAACTAGCCAGAGCCTTTATTTCATCCACTAGAGTTATTCCAAAGTTACACAAATGAGAACTGATTTAATATATCTACTTGGTAGCAATCTTACCTGTGTTCTGGTAACTCAGCTGGCTTGATCTGGAAGTCTCTATTAACAACAATCTCGTGTACTAGGGCCATGTTGGTTACTCCCTTAGCTGTTTCCATTAACTCTTCCACTGACACGGGCCGAGGAGGGCTAGCTACAACACACATTAAAGTGTCAGACAATTATCTAGGGAAATCTGCAGAGAAGAGCCTGCTGATAACAACATCTGAAGAAACAAACAAAAAGCCCCAAAATATTTATTTTGAATAGCTTAACTGCATCTTTCCCTCTACACTAGATGATGAGAAGAGATGATAAGAAGACTAGCATTGCCACTGCACTATTCCTCTAATTACTGTGTAGACATTGTCATTTCCATTTCATGCTTTTCAAGTGACTTTATTTCTAAACCATCCAGCAAACAAGCCACCACTGACGTTAAGCAATAATTATTCCCTCTACTTTCAGTGCAACTGGCACTTCTCCAGACTCCTTTCCCCCCCCCAAGTGACAAAAGATCCTACGGCAGGCACTGGGATAAGGATGGACAAGCAGCTTCAAACTGGGCCCTGGAGGACAGAAGTGAGCAGAAGGAAGCATCACACCTGAAAAAAACAGGTCAGCTTCCATGAGGTAGGAGACAAAGGAAGTGGCCAACTGTAGAATAGCCTGTGAAGTCAAAAGAGAGACAGTGACACTGACAAAGGAGAAGGCTACAGTACTGGTGTCCTTGGGTGAGGCAGGCAAGAATAGCAAGGTTTATCTCTGCTGCTCCAGAAAATATACAGCTGAACAGGAGGGAAACACCTCTACAGAATTGCTACAGTTGAATTGCTTCCTCTCTCTGTAATTCATTCACTTCAACAGCAGTACAAAACACAGGAGCAATGTATTAATTCCCAACATGAAAGAAACCAACCAGGCTAGGTTTACTGAGATGTTTCAGAAAAACCAGCACGGCTGCCTCATTTGAAGATCCAGTTTGATTGGATTTAAACTAGTAACATAGAAAAGGTCCTTTAAAACTAACTGCCCTTCACTTGTCTGCCTTTCAAAGCTGTTCCAAGTACATACAGCGTAGTTCCAAGAATACATGCAGTGTTCTAATTTTTCATTACCATCTCACTCTTTTCATGCAGCACTCTCAAACCCAGATTTCCTTCTGCCTGGAGGTATATCTTGCACAGTGACTCTGGGAACACAGCAAGGATTGATATCCAGAGAATTACCAGCAGCACAGCAAGCCTGCAGCTGAATGAGTGCTCTCCTGTCCAGCTGCCAGATGACTTCACTCAGTAGACACACTCAAAGCTAAGAGACTCTTTCATTTACCAAAGAATGCTCTTAAATCATGTTACTTCATTCTCATATTATATCTGCTTCCTCCCGAAAGAAAAGTGCTTGAGACCAATGACTTTCTTGTGGTACAATGGAAGGCAAGACAGGGCAATGCATTTCACTTTCACATGTCCATAGTCTTCCTCCGTAGGGTACATCTCCTGTGTGCAACATGACTCTAAGCAAAACACTGAACTCCAGTAATAATGAACACTGTTGCAATAAAAAAATAATGCAACAAATAAAATGTTACATCCTGGGACTCTCCAGACAGAAATCTGGGGCTAGTTATGTGAGCAATTCCATCTCTTTGATCTCAATCTCTGGAACCAAATAAACTTCCCCTTTATCTTATCTATAGATTTGCCAGAAGTAATTAGAGATCTTGCATCTAGTTTCTGATGTTAAAAGCAGAACGACAAAGAAAAACATGCCCTAGGAATAAACCTGCAGTATGACAGTCCTGAAATCTCCTTGTCAGCAGAAGTAGCATTAGGATTAAAAGTGCAACTTTCCACCTGTGTGTGTCTGGATAAGAGGGGAATAAAATGACAGGGCATGATTTTGTGATGATGGCCTTCCCTGCCCTCTGGCAGAAAAAGAGGATGCAACAATCCAGAAGGTTTGGCTGATCATGCAAACAGCAGGCATCAGTTTGGCTACAGTATACTGGAGTAGGGCTTATCCTTTCTGTGAGTGCAGACACAGAAAGATCTAAGACATATGTGGCTCAGAACAATGTGGTTATTGTGAACAATTCAGTGCTAAAACAAAATGGAGGAAAAAGCACTTGTTAAAAGCAGCTTCAAAGCAAGTGATCAGGAGTTGTGTAATATTTAATTGCAAAACAAACCTACAGAGAGTACTATAAAACCCCATCACCATCTCCACTGCAGAAGACACAGAATTGTACTTTTTTTTTTTTAATGAAGGGCAGTTGTGCTTACACTTTGGTGTATCATCTCCATGTGAACCTGGAACACTTTGTTGTATTCTGTTACTGATTGACTGCTCCGAGTTGTCCAAGCTCTCTTGATCATCCTCCAAGGCACTCAACTTTTCTTCGCTTGAATGTGGCTTGTGGGGATTCTGAGACATTGTCAGTTGTTTCCTCTCAGAAAAAAAAGAGAAAAAGAAAAAGAAAGATTAAGAAGGGAATGAATAAGCATTTTATAACATATAAGGATTTATAATGTGGTTGAGTGAGAAAACATCTTCAGTTCTCTTGACTGAGAAAAAAATTGAGAATAAAGGAAATCTTATGAGGAACTACATGATGTCATTCCCATAATGGCAGGGGACCTGGACTAAGTGACTCACTTCCCATCTCACACAGAAAGAGATGCTTTCAACACAGCTACCGTTCACTTGATCTGTATTGCAAGTGAGTTCTGAAAAATCTGGAACTCTTCCCCTGCCTCACCTACTGCATAAAGATGTCACAGAAAAAGATACTGAACGAGCAGCGAAAAACATCTTCTAAGAGTATTACAAACATGTTTGGCCAATTGATTATGCCAAATGAGGTATTTATCTATCATACACACAGTGAAGCATTCTGAACTCAACATCCTCCTGAACTGTGACCTGTTCCAACCGATCAGAACTGAAACGCCCTCGCTCCACGCTACCCACGTGAATTAAGAAGCTGAAAAAGGACTTGGGGCAAATATCAAATCATTCTCCTGCAATTTCATTCCATGCAAGAGTCATGGTGATGCATGCTGGTGATACAAGAAAGATTTCTTAAAAAAAAAAAAAAAAAAAAAATAGTAAATAACAGTAACAGCAATTAAAGCACAGGCATAGTAGATGCTAAATAATGTCTATATTACATCACAAGCACTTGCAGCATAGTCCACGATGCACTGAAAAACTGAACACTGGAAAAGCATGTTACCTTCACTGGGTTTACAGTCAGAAATAATCTGCATGTCTTACCTCTGAAAACTCAGTATTACACAGGAGGCTACCATTCTGACTTTGATTTTAGGAAAGGCTGTTTGACAGCATATGAGCTCTCTGGAGTAGAGAGTCAGGAAAAGCCTTCCAAAAAAAGGAAGCTCCTGGGAAAGCACCACCTTCCTCTGTCACCAACTGCCTACTTCTCCAGCAACCACCACTTTCCAAATACGAAAGAAAGAAGCTCTCAACAACAGATGCAGCTTCCAAAGGCACCTCGCAGCTACTAGAAGAAAAACACTTAGCAGTGTCAAGGACTGCATCCAAGAGGACGCAACACAGACATAAACAAGCAATTACACAGGAATATAAAACGCGCAGACGTTTTTTTCTCCATACAACAGCTGTAAGAACTAACCCTACTCCATCAGTGCTTCAATGAGTGCACCATTCTGATTCTACAAGACAGCCAGAAGACTTGGCATTTAAAAAATGTTTTCCTTCTACAGCAATGACTCAGGATCATCGTCTGGCAACGACACACAGCAACACTTGTCTACAGTGATGCATGATTTTTATTTTAGACAAGAAAGTAGAGCACAAAAAGCATAGGATAAATCTATGCAAGAAATCTAAGGCATCAGCGCAGGTACTGTTAGAGGCACATATCAGCCTTCTGCTCTGGCACTCTGCTTGCACACAAGCACTGATGTCCCAGCTGTGAGCTCCCAATCCTCTCTGCACTCACAGAGCATCTCAGGCAGCACAGGGCAGCGCCAGTGAGTGCAGAGCTACAGTCCCATCGCCAGCCTTTCTCTAAAGCATGCTGTGCTTCCCACTGGGTGCAGCATCAGCTATCCAAACCAGTACAGCACAAGCGGGGCTGGATCTCCAACCTACACAACAGAAGGTCTGCTACTGCCAACGTTCCAGCAGCAAGATCTGGCAATAAAGAAGCCATTACAGGAAGACAACAGCAACAGCTGAAGCAAAAAATACGTGACAGGTGAAAGGGAGCAGAGAAACGCTCGAATCAAAGCATTTTCACAGGTGCTTTCAGTTTCATTCCGCTGGCCTCAGCCACTCTTCCCGCTCTCTCCCACAAGGCACGAAATGAAGATGGAGCACGGCGATGACTCGACTCCCCGACACACGCTTCAGAGCTCGGCACAGCCCTCCCGGCGCCGCCCTCCCCACCCTTCACAACGAGGCGAGGCTGGGAGCTGCGGGAGCCCCGCCGGCCCGCAGCCGTTGGGCAGGCCGCCAGCCGTGCCGCCGGGCCGCGGCTTCCCCCACGCAGGGCACGCCTTATAAAGCGCCTTCCAGCCCAGAAGCCAGCGGCTTTACTGAGACTGCCAAAAAACCCACCGAGCGGACAACCCGCGCCGCGTCTCAGCGGCGGGCAGCAGGCGGGCTGCGGGCCGGCAGCGCGGAGCGGGGCGGGCGCACTTGTTGGCTCAGCCGCTCGCTCCGCAGCATTCCATCCGCTGCCATCGTTCACTCGCATAATTGAGGCCCTATTCCAGCGGCACGGCTTTCGTCCCACGCCACCGGCTGCCACGGCGCAGCCCGGTTCTCAGCAGCTTCCTCTAACAGCAGGAGCGCTAAGCGCGGCCCGAGGCGCCACCGATCGCCTCCGCAGCCCCGGCCCGCCGCCACGCCTTCCCTCACCCCCGGCCCAGCGGCCCCGTTTAGCGGCCCCGTTTTCCCGCCCCGTTCGGCGCCCCCGGCCCCGCCCCGCGCTCCCCGCCCCGCCGCCTTACCGTCGCACGCCGACCTCGCAGCGCCGCCGCCACGGCGTAGGGGCGGGCCGGGCCTCCTGCAAGCGTTCGCCCTACGGCCGCCCCGAGCCGGCGGCCCCGCGCCCCGCCCCGCGCTGAGCTGCCGCCTGCTCCGGCCGCGTGCCCGGAGCGGCGCGAGCCGCCAGGGGTCCGCGCGGCAGTAAGCGAGGCAGCGTGCAGCACCGGCGCGAGGATGGCCACAGCCGAGGAGAAGCGGGCCTCTAAGGACGCCGTGCGTGTCCTCACACTTGAAACTGGCACTGGTGCCAGCGTGCGATGGGCCTACATACAAGGAAATCCGAAGGCCTTTCATTTGTTCCAGCTCTTTCCTAATTAGCGTGGGTAACAAGAAGCAAGGTGCTGCAGGAAGGAAGACCAGAGAAGTTAGGGCTGTGGCAATTGGAGCCGGACTGATGAAAAATGCAGTGTTGTTACAGCCCAGCTAAGTCAGCAGGGCACAGAGTGGGATTCAGCTGGGGAAAAGATGTCAGACATCTTCCATGGCACTTCCTCAGCATGGTGCCATTTTAGTCTAAAACAGCTAGTGATTTGTCATGTACACACAGAGTGTGGAGAGGCGGCAAGCTTGAAGAAAAGCAGGGGAAGGTAAAGCAGACGTTACTGCAGCTCTGTTACACAGACCTGTGGGTCACACATCAGCACAAGACAGTTCAGCTACAAGGCCAGCAAAGGGGAGCAGGGGACTGTAGGAATGGAACATTGTTTCTGCATTAGATACTGAGAAGGGGGAATTGATGCGAAGAAGTAGAGCACAATGCATTTGTATTTTGTAACTTGTCCTTAGCTGATGTGAAGAAGTAGAAATATCACGTTACTAACATGCTTCAGAAGTAGAGTTGCTGAATTATGTGATTAATTCTCGATTGCAAAACTGCAATAGTTTTTTAAATCAATCAGTATAGGTATAGTATTATAGATTTCTATTATATATAGAAAGCATACTGTAGGGCTATTCTGTTTTTCTTTTGCTGAGGGGCTCTTATCCAAGCAGACTTAACAGACATCAAAGAAGCCAGGGCCTCTACACAAGGCTGGATTGCCTAGGATGCAGCAGGTAGGCATGAAGATAGTCCCCTGTGTTCTCCTTCCAAGCTTATCTCTATGCAAGGACAAGCAGATGTCCAGAAACAATGACCGAGTGTTGGATGAGCAACTGTGAGAAGTTAACTAATTAGCAATATGCACTTAGCTAGCAACAATTTGTTTATCCAGTATCTGTATGTTCAGTTGAGCATCTGGAAGATTGTGAACCTGAAGTACTCAGCCAATGAGGAACCAGGGGAGAAAGAGAGAAGCATCAAGTAATAGGGCATAAAAGATGTAAGGCTGTTTTCTGCATGTTCTCCTGCTTGCAGGAGGCCTGCCATTGCAATTGCAAATAAAATCTGCTTTATCAGAGATACCGTCCTGGAAAATTATTTGGATATTTCCAACAGGACCAAACCCGGTCAGCTTACAGTTCACTATCCAGAAAAGAAGAGATCCCAGCCCTGAAAAGGTGTTTCCCATTTTAACGCTTCGATAGAAGTCGTCAATCTAAGCAGCTTCAAGTGAGGAGAACAATAAAAGGAGTGTTTGGGCCCTACAGCAACTAAGAATGAGCAAAGAACGGATGAAGCACAGGCCAGACCTGGGTACCACTGGCTTCAGTAATAATTTACTTGCATAAATCCCATCAATTTCCATAAAATAACTTTATTAGACATATGAATACAAATGATTTACAAATATATTAGTGTTTTCAATACTGCAATGTAGAAAGCAATTTAAAAGTCACACGCACATATTACTAACTCTGTCTCCAAAATACTGCATAAAAATACTTGGATTACTACTATGAAACTGACCTAGCAGTCTCTTTTTCTCTTTGTCGGAGAGCTTTGAATCTTCATCAATAGCTTTCAGCAGAGATAATAGCTCATCTTTTGTGGTCTTCTCTGTATTCAAACGATACTCTCTTTCATCAAGCTTTTGGCAAAATGTGTAACCTAGGAGGAAACATGGAGATGATTAACAACAGTCAACCACCTTCCAGATTCTACAGGCCCACCTTCCTTAAGAAGGAAATTTGTCTAGTCATTGTTACAGCAAGTATTTTCAACTCGGCTCAGTCCCTTTTATTTTGCATCTGTGTATGTGATAAGAAATTGTAAGATAACACTCACCTGTTATCTTACTAGGATCTTGGCCTTCCTGCAAAGCCACTAATTTATTGCTGACCATTTTATGCAGTGTCCCTGGGATCTTGAATGAAGACAAACAGCGGGTTAGAGAAAGCAATTCTGCACAAGCATATGAAATAAAAGTCTGGTCATTGTCTAGCTCTTACCTTTAAGACATCCTTTTGGTGGTCCACAAGGAACAAGATCAGAAGGTCTGTTTTCCCTCTGGATAAGGATTTATTGTTGATAATAGCTTTAGAGAAAGTTCTTTTCACAACCATCCTGTTGTCACTCTGAAGAATAACATGGAAAAAAATGGGAAGGCTTTGCTCCTCTAGAATACTCTTCCTTGTAGCCACATGCTTTCTGACCTATTTTCTGGGATATCTAGATTTCAGTAAATGTAAAGCAACTGATAACAGTTAAGTACACACATTTACCTCCTTCTGTAGTTTGAGCTCGGTGTTATGGGCAGCAACAGCCATAAAATACAGTAATCTTCTGAACTCCTCCCTGATTTGACTGTCTAGAAGTTTTAAATAGAGTTGAATAGCTTCTAGAGATTGTTCCATCTTCCCATTCACTGGAAGAAAATAATGGTATATGTAAAAATAAAATACAGCAACAGACGAAACACCTGAATTGGACACTGAAGAGTTCACTTCTCTAAACAAAAGAATGAAAAAATCCATTCTCACAAAGTTCTCACAGGCACTCAATCTAGAGAACAGCCCACCCCCAAACTTTTAGCCCAGTATTTGAGTTGGTGCACTTCCAGTTAAGCTCAATTACAGTTCAAACTCCATCCATTGTGGCTGAAATACTGAAAAAGGAAAGGCGTTCTGTTAGGTGACAAGTGTCTCATTATAGACATCATCTCCCAAAAAATACAGAGGATGTCCTAGATAAACAGGCTAGTATGATGAACTAGTTGCAAGCCATTCTGTAAAATGCTACTAAGTTTTACTTTAATTGGCTGCAGTAGAAATTTTAGCTGTATCTATTTAAAATTGCACTCACCTTTTCTTTACTACATAGACAGGAACAACAGAATATAAGTGCAAAGTGTTTTGTGTTGTGGGAATATCTTCTTTATGACCAGATTAAAAAAAAGCTCTGCAGAAGGCAAGCTTTGGGCTTGGCTGACATGAAATGCTCAGCTTGTTAGTACCCACCTCGCATAAGCTCAGTAAGTCAATCTGTGCTCACCTAGTAGTTCTGCAATTCCTGAATGAATTTCAGGTGCGTGGCTCAACAGCGGCTCCTTTTTCTGGCCATAGTATCTACCAATATTTTCAAACAGCAGTAGTTTCCATGCATCAGCTTTATCCAGTTGATCGGGCAAGTTCCTGCTGATGTCTACCACCATATGATCAGGAAGATATTCCAAGCAATCTATTGCTGATGAGAGCCATTCATCTGTCCTAAAAGACAAAGTGGTTCAACTCTGCAGTATTACTTACTGGTGCCTGTGCAGGTGGTTGGGCTCCACCACAGCAGTGAGTAGGCCAGTTTCTCAGTCAGTGGGCACCACATGGGCAAGTACTTGAATTCATTACGGATTGGCACAAATAACACTTCTGCTGACCCACTCACATCACAGCCACACGTCCCTTTGTTTAGCTGGGCAGGTTACTAATTACTCATCTTGATTAAATGATAACAGTCAGAAGCAGTTAAACCTAAAGTTAGTGACGTCCTCTACTGTTATAGACAAGGACAAAATTACTGCTAGATAAACAGAAACCTGAGCCTTGATCTGATTCCAAGAGGCAAGGTTTTTCAGCCTGTACTTCTAAATGTATTTATACAGTTTCAGGATCAGCTTTCTTTCACTATTTTAAAAAGGCTAAAATGCTAATCCTCTCACTCATCCTGTTTGTTGTTTTATTATTATTATTATTTTTTTTAAGGAAAAACTGCAAAACTGTTTCTTCCCCCCTTCAGTACATTACACACATCTCCCTCTACATGCTATCAAATCCTGTAACAGTCTTCAAAAACTTCTTCCAGCGTGCAGCAGAATTTGCTTCCAATTCAGTTTAGCAACTGCTCTTTACTACTGGATCCAGTTTAACAGGTAGAAAGGATGTGAACAGGCACACTTGCCTACAGTACTGGAGACTTACTTTTCTATTTAAGATTGACTGTGACTGACATATGTATGCAACTTCGAAAAACTTTCTGTCCTGGGAGGTGAGCAATGAAGACTTACTGTGAGTCACTGAAAGCCTTGAGAATCTCTCTGTCCAAGTAGTTGCTCGTGATGACATATCCAGAGTCCTTCTTTGGTTGTGGAAGCTGAGGCTTGACTTCCTGGTGCTCAAGCAAGGAGTCAAGGAGTGGAAGATCTACAAGCTGCAGCAGACGAGCAATGGTTTGTTCTCGCCAGACCTCATTAATAACTGGAAAGGGTGGAATACACAAAACACACAGAGCAAGAGCGATAAAGATTAGGAAAACGGCAACTCCCCTCCCTCCCACCAACCCAAATCTAAGAGATTAATTTTTTTCTGCTACTGTAAATCTATTCTGGTAAAGTGTATCTCTTATCGCTTGTGAGTGCATTTTATCACTGCTAAAGGAAAGAATTAGCCATTTGTTTAGTTAACTGCAATGTAGGAGAACCACTCTTTGGATAAGCCTGAAGTGCCTTACATTCTTTGCACTCTAACTTGCAAGCAGTCTTTGTTCTAGGTAACGGATAGCAGTGTAGCAGGGACGCTCCAACCTTATCACAGCTTCCATAACCTCACTCCAGTGTTCCTATTGCTCCCTGCACGTTTCTATGATGCCTCAAGCATCTTTAGCCAAAAAAAAGCTATACTAGTTTGTAGTTCAGTCTGAAAAGATGTGAGTTGTCAGCCCCCTACAGCACTGTAAGTGAACGGATGCACTGTTGAAAGGCTAGGAACGAGTTCTAGCAAACAACAGACTACTGGCAGTGATTAATCAGGCACAGGTATCCTGCAGGTGATTGTTCCTAAGTTCAGTGAGGCTCTACGTAGTTGTGTATTCTTCCCCATAAAGTTCAACAGCAATTTTAACTGCACTATTTGGATCCTACCTGATAAAATTAGCCTGCAAAACAGGTAGTTTGTCCTTGTTATGAAACAGTGTTCAAAACAGAACACTGGGAGAGTCAGTTCAACTCCACCTCCATTCTGTCAGCCATCAGTCCTTCCAGCCCTATTCTTAAAAGCTTCCTTCTCCCACCTGAAGAAGTGAGGTACTTTTTGCCTTACCTCGACGAGACAAACTTTCTGAGATGTTTACTTGAGGGGTATTTGCAGGCTTTAAACTCAGGTTTTCCCAGAGATCCTCCAAGCTTTCTGCTTTGAGAGGAGTAGTGTTGTACAGCATGTTCTTCTGATGCCTGAGAAGAAAAAACACAGACATGTATGTTCTTATCCATGCATAAGAGTAACTGAACACAACATACTTGGATGAATAACCATCTGAGATTAAGATTCAAGATTCTCACAAGCATTTCCCCTGTTCAAGCAAGCAGTATCTTAAAAAACACTATGTGCAACCATTGCACACAAGTACACAGTTCCTCCCTTAGAGCTTGTCAAAGATTGCATTAGCAAGCTACATCAATTACCAGAGTACAGATAGGTTAGGAAGGGAAAACTATATGAAAGTTGTATGAGAGTAACACATACAGTACTCCCCAACCACTCAGAAAGAGTCCAAAGTTTTAATACGTCATTCGTAACAGTGAAATGAGATCAAAAGGCAAGAGCTGCTCTTGGAGAAATTAGAAGGTGGCTGTTCCTTAGCAACACTTCTCCTGGAGCGAGGCAGCTGATGCCATCAGCTAAGAGAAGTTCTCAGAAACCTGTTCCCCATTTCTAGGTGTTAGCTAGTTCTCCTCGTAACTGATCTCATATGCTAACTAAATGGAAAAGCAATGCAACAACTCCAGACAGAAGTTTCTATTAGTCTAAGCATATTCAATTTTAGTTTGTACAGCTTCTTTATTTTAGGCACTACAAAAGTCCTTTTGATGTCAATTATTTTTGCCATTTATGTGACAAACCATTCACATCAACAGATCTGTTCTTCTCAGAAATGAAAAGAAAAAAAAGGAATGAAGGAATGCAGACAACCTGTGCCCAGCCCAGAAGAAAAACACCTTCACTCTGATACTCAAAGTGAATCACCTTGCTTCACAACTACTTGTCAGGTATGTTCCAAGGTCTCCCTTAAAGATACACTGTGATCAATCCATTTTCAGTTTTGCTCACTGAAGTAGCTTCTCTAGAATTTCTGATGTACAGAAAAACCACGCACAGACTTGGGGCAGTTTTCTTCAGCACAGAACAAGAGCTGAAGAAGTGTGGGAGGGAGAGCAGGACAGAGAGACTATCTGTTCTTAATCTCTGCTTCTAGAGCTTTCTGTCGGGGGGTTGACACACTTCAGCTGTTCAATGTTTGCTCCTCTCAAACACAAATCACGCTTTTATTTTTTTGGCCAAGCCAATATCATTTATGATTTTAAAGTGTATTTTATCAGAACTAATGCTGTAACTGCCTGAAGAGAAGTCCTTGTAAGAATGTCAGAATACATGCAGAGATTAATGTTTGACACAAAAACTGTCAGAGGCAAGTTATCTGGCCAAGTTACCCACATGGTAGCATGTTCTGTTTTACAATGGTTTAGCCGGTTCAAAGGTTTTCTTTACCCACTCCTGAAAAGGCAGTGAAACAAGCCCTCACCATTACACTTCCCTCTGGCTCTGTGATGGCATGCAATAAGCACTGTAGCCTGCTATTTAGCCTATGAACAAGTCACATGTACATAAAGAAACAGCTGAAAACGTTGCAGAAAGTCAAATTTGAAGTCCACACAAGCTAAGACAGTGAAAGCAGCAAGCAATTCTATTTCTCTTTTCTTTAGAAGACTGGATTGATTAGTGGCTTAAGCCACAGGTAGGCAAGCAGTACCCAAGGTTTTCTCATGTGTACAGCCTATTTGATGCACGTGAATGCCAGCTGCTCAAACTCATTTAGATCCCAGTAGATAAGCATCTGCAAGGCACTCCACTTCCACACGCTCCCCTGTCCCTGAAGGGGATGTGGAACAGGCAGAAAACAAATAACCATGCAGGCCAAACTTCAAACTTGTTTCCTACCTATCCTGCACCACAAAAACCCACACAAAGTTACGGCCCCACCTCCACACCCAGGTGCTATAATTACACTGTCCCTTTTGTTTCCCTCTCCCCCACAGAAAATAACACGGCATTTCCCTATTGTAAGATTTTTTTATCTCCCCAGTCCATCATGTACCAACCTTTGTGGCGTACACTGCTGGTAATCTTTATCAAGATCCGCTTGGCTTGAGACATTTGTGAATCTGTAGAGGCTACTGCTACTGTCCTCAAACACAGAGCGTTTGTCTTTTCCAAAGACCCTCCTTGAGACAGCCTCAAACACTTTGTAGTCCATTAGCGCTTGGCACACTCGCACTACTTTTGCACGGGAAATATCAACATCCCCAAAATACTTGTTCTGTAGAAGATGGGCAAACACGACATCCACTGCATCCGAACCAATGAAACAGTCATGATAGCACTTCAGGTTCTGACGGCGCTTTTTCACTTCCACTTGAGTTTGAAGTGCGCTGATAATGCTGCTCCAGACATACGTTGCTCCAAATGGCTTCTGGGCCAAGCTAAAGCCTAGTGGTACAGGAACAGAGAAAGCACAAAGATTGAACTCATGCAGCAATTAGAACTGCCCCCTCTGTGGCTACTGGCTTTCATGAAGCTTGTAGGCATTTAAGAAGCTTGAGGCTTCTAGTTTGGCTTGCATTGAACCAGCCTTCAACAAAGCATTAAATACTTGAGCATTACCCTCAGCAAGTCTGCCTGCATTTACCAGCATATCTCACTGGGTTGCTCTTACTACAGTAGCCTGCAGTACAGCTCTGTATCCAGCAGCTTTCACTTTCTCAGCATGCCGTCCTGTATTGCTACCTTCTGCATGCTCTCTCCATTTCCCAGCACTGACATCTGTGGGACCTACACCTGAGCACACTTGTTGCACAAAACCAAAAACTAACCCTACTTGTTTGCAGCTCCCTGGTTTCCTCTAGTAACAGGGATAAGGGTAAAGAGCTGTGGAGGTAAAGAGGGAAGTGGGGATGAAGAGACACGAGTGTCCCACAAGACTGCATAAACACAGAGTACCTGGTGACACACTAACCACACCAAAAATCCATGAGACATCATTCATTGGACACTAATCCCACAGAAGAGACTCCTACTACCACAGCTCCAACCGAGATTCATGCTTTGTGTACTCAAAGCCATGTCCTTCAGCCAACCAGCCTTCCCTCCCCTAATAAAATCACTGAACTATTACTCATTTACTAACCTCAGGTTCAGAATATCATGCTAGCAGTGGTGCTAGCAAACACTACAGTGAGCCTCAGCAAGGACTTAAGATAGAACATGCTTGTAAAATCTGCAGGTGGCACCTAGCTGCTAAGAGCTGCAGCCACTGGAGAGGCTAGAATTAGAATACATGTTTCTCAGAAATCAGCTGAGCAATTGACAAAGAGGGCAAAACAAGTGGAAGAGACAAACGCTAAAGCACAAAATAAGGCATGAAGAGTTGGCAGCAATCCTACAGACAGCCATCCTACAGACAGCCATCTGGGGTTATGACAGACCTCAAACCTAATGAATTAACAGTGTAATGCAGTGTTTAAAAAGAAAAAAAAAGCCACACAACTTGTTCTGGAACACATTACCATGAACATTTTCCACAAAGATACAGGGGGTATTTTTGCTGTTCAGTCACAGAACTGCATTCCATCTGGGGCACCAGGGCTCCCAGCTGGTCTGCGTCTGCCAGAGGGCCCAGGAACGAGCAAACGGGGAGGGGAAGGGGATGACTTAAAGGAGAAGGAAGCAGGGACCTAAGAACACAAAACCCAACGGCGTTACACGGGACAACAGTCGCCTTCGGAGCGGTGTGCAGACAGACACCCGCTTGCTAAGACGCGCGTGGAAGGAAGCTTTGTAATACGCGGCACTGACCCAGGCCAGGTAGAAGCACTGCGGAACCTGCGCTTCTCAAGCGGTGGGCAGAAGGAACAGAACAGAACGCAGCAGTTCCTTCCAGCCCTACTTTCCGACGCCTTAAGAGCCAACTCAGAAGGGAAAAAACAACAAAACAAAAACCAACACAACTCAACGCGTCCAAACGGCACCGCGCTCGCACTCCCGAACGCCTCACGTCGCTAAGCACTGCTTCGCCTTCCAGCCCGGCACGCGGCGGTGCTCAGCACGGGGCACGCGGCTCTCACCAGGGGCGCAGCCGGCCGCGGCCCTCCGTGCGGAACCGCCTCCACCGGCCGGCGGGGACGGCGGCCAACTTTTGAACTTCGCCCGAGCGGGGAAACACGCCGCCGCTCCCAGCCGCCTCTCCTCCGCTCTCCTCCCCTCACCTCCGCCCAGCTCTCTCCCCGCGCTTCAGACCCCCCTCGGCAACGTTCCCGCTCAGCAACCTCACTCCCTCCTTCCCGCCACGGCCGCGTCCCGCTCCCCGCCCCGTACCCGGTGGCCTGGCGGCGGGGCTGCACACGGCGCTCAGGCTCAACGCCGCCGCCTTCTCTCGCACCGTGGCCATCGCCGCCGCCCGATCCACGCGGCGCACCGCCCGCAGAAGGTTATTCCACAGCAGTTTATCCCGGAGGAGCTCTTATCCCGGAGGAGCTCTTATCCCATCCCGCCGGGGGGCGGGGCCGCCGCCCGCGCTCAGTCCATTGGTCACCGCGGCCGAACGGCCGCCCGCGCGCCGAGCCGAGCCCTCAGGGTGGCTGAGGGGAGAGGCGGCCGCGCTAAGGGACGGAGTTGGGAGTGAAAGTTGTATTGCTTGTGAACAGTAGGAAGTGACGAGCAGATATTTCTTTCTTGAGGGAAGGTGGGAAGACGAGCTTACAAACGAGCTCGCTCTGATAGGCGCCATTTCAGGCGAGCCTTCTGCTCGGGGTCTGACCCACTCTATCAGCTTGCTGAGGATGAAGGAGACAGGATAATGCGTGCTGTCACACACGGTGAGGTCTTCCCTGGTCACGGAGGGAGATGAAACAAAATAAGAGCTTTAAGCACAAAGGGAGAAGCTGTCGAATGCCAGGTGCTGCCCAGCTTTTCCCATCAGCTTGCAGGCTGGAGGCCAGCAGGGGCGTTTGGATGAATGATGCCTGTAATTCCCAGGCGTTGCAGGCACAGGTGAAGGGGATGGAATTGAATACGAGGCCTTGTGGAGCAAGAGATGGCTGTATGATGGAGTCCTGCAACTGAATTGCATTGGAAAGGCAGAAGTTGGAGCGTATGTTGTCTAAGAGGATGGAGGTGTACTGGGAGAACAGAGGGGCTGCTGTTGTAGTGATCAGTGCTTGTTGTGATCTGGAAATGTTGGGTCTTCTTGAAAGAAACAAAGGAAAAAAATTCAATTTCTTAAAACTGAAGACCTCGAATCTGAAAGAAAAAAAAAAAGTCTAAGCCAAAGACGAGTTCAATATCCAAAATACTTTTTGTATTTGAAGTTCCAAAGATTAGGAAAGATTGACTTGTTACTGAAAACTGACAGACTGAGAGACATTCTTGCAGGAGAACACGACTGCTGTATTGCTCGTTTTCAAAAGACACTTCACATGCTAATCTGACATCTCACAGTCAGACTACTCAAGGATCTCTCTTCTACCACCAGATTTATTTCCTTAATTTCAAGTATCTTCCCATAGCAACACCAGCTTTTAAGTACATGTCAACACCATCTAAATTTACATGTACAGAAAATCATATGGCCATAATAGCCATAATATCATAATAAATAATATCATATAGCCATAATAGCAAGGATCTGTTGGACTCAGTCTTCATGGTTTTGTTCCTGAAAGAGCACATCAAACAACGCTTTACATAAAAATTCATGTAAATGTTCCAGTTATTTAGAATAGTCACTTTTTTTCCCAATTTAAATACAGACAATGCCGGTATTCACTGCAGTGGCGAAGCTGATGAAAGAACATTTTGAACAGTAGCTCCTAAAATGTTGCTCTATTCCACTCACCAGTGATGAGAGACGTTTTGACATATGTTTCGTAGTCTCACATACGTAAATGAAACCCACAGCTTTGGTTACAGAAATTATAATTTTTTAAGTCACAATCATCAGAATAATATGAAATCTCCCCAGTTGTTTTGCACGCAGATATAAAGCCTGGTATTTATTCTTCTTAATACTGAAACTGCCCTGTAAAATTCATCAAATGCTTTCTTCCACCTTTATTAATCTCAAATGGAGATAAACGAATAGCTGTTCATATCAGATTGCCAAGGGCTATTTGATATGCCAGACGTGTGAGGGATGCTAAGCGGACTCATGCAGTACATGTCTTATAACTGAGTTATGCGTTCTGCTACTTATACTAAGAGTGCAAGAGGTTTGCTTGGGACTGACCTCCAGGGGTTAGAGAACTGAGTCTCCATCAGGTTGCAGAGCAGGTTATTCACAAATTCACTCTTAGTTTCAATTTCTCATTACATTGGAATTTAAAAAGATGACCTAGCTGTAGGTTCTTTGGGATACAGCGATGCCATCACACAACATTCACACCACAGTGCCAACCACATCTGCTCCACTGTGGAGAAGCTGTGTTCAGTTGCACAGCTTGGATAAGAGTATGATTCACTCTAAGCACAAACTTCAATATTTTATGTCAAGGAAATCTGCAAGGATTCCACCCTTGCATTTTTGAAGAGTCTAGAACAATAAACAAGTTCCCCAGACAGAAGCTTCTGGATGACTGACTGTTTGAATCGACAAAGCGTGCATTGTTCACGAGTGCAATCCTTCCATTCCTGGGCTGGAATACCAATGGGGTACCAGACAAAGTCAAGCAGTACAATATAGCAAGTGAAGGGCAGGGAGGCATTCTGCTGAGCCTGCACTGGTGCACACTGACCTCCAGTGGAACACGTTGCACTCTGTGAGAAACTATCCATGCAGAAGGGCTGGAGAAAGTCAGAGCCAGAATTGCTTGAGAATTACTTTGAAGAAGCGTAAGGGAGCAAAGACTTCTAGCAATGTGACCAAAGACACAGCAGTGTGCCTCTGCTTCCCCAATAAGCAATACCGATTGTTGTCTTAAACGGGCTTTTCATCTCTCGCAGAAGTCTTCTGAGACATTCATTTATGCAATTTATTCTTTTTTTACAAGCAGAGACTGAATGCAGTATGGCTAAATGTGCTCAGTGTAGCATGGTCCCAGCAGCACTGTCTGGGTAAAGGCTCCTTGCACAGCAGTAAAGATTCGCTGTCACCTGCGCTCCAGAAACCTGATCCACCAGAAGGCGCAGAGTGGAGCACCATCAGACACAAGTAATTGATATGCCAGAAGGTTCCCTCTGCTCTGCCCCGTTGGGAGTTACTGTTTCACAGGTGAGCTAAAGTACCTGACTGAACATTGCAGCACAAACCCAAATACATTAGCTTAACTGAATGTGGGTTTAGGTAAATCCACAAAGTGATTCAAGAGCTGTTCTCACAAATTGACACAGCTGTGGAGGACCCGAGCTCAAGCCAAATAAGCAGTGGTGATTTCCAGCTGAAGCAGCGTGGTGGTAACTTAAACTTGCAGGGACAAGTTTCATGGCCCGTATTCTTGGAGTAAGCAGCCAGCAGTGGCACCTGCTGAACAGGACAGCAGTAGCAGATTAAAAAAAAAGAGGAAAGAGCAAGAACTCTAGATGGATTTATCAACCATAAGTGAATTCCTGATGTTGACCACTTATTTTCACTTATTCAGAAAACTATGTACCAATTCTATCACCATTTACACTTAGTGTAAGGCTTGTGTTCTAGAGCAATGAGTTGGGTTTTTTGTGGGTTTTGTGTTTTTGGTGGTTTTTTTTTTTTTTTTGCATTAGTCCATAATTCACTTTTTATGTTACTGTACAATGTGCAGCAGTCAAAACCTATGTCATGTTTTGTCAGGCTCCTAAGTTTAGGATGAGAAAGAGCTCTGGAAGCACTGCCTGCAGGGAGCCTTGTCACTAACTCGCAGAATGAAAAAATAATTCTTTCTTTTCCCCTCTTGTTTGACCAGCTGGTTCCAGAATTGCAGCACTTGGATTCTCATGCGTAAGCTTTATCTTCAGCTTCTTTTGTGCAAAGTCCATTCAGTGTAGTCACACTATCTCTCTGGCTGTTTATCAACTGTTGGACTTTGCAGTGAAGCAAATAAAAAGCATTCTCTTATTCTTTGTTCTGTTACCAAAGTTGTAAGAATAATAATTTCGATATGTCGACCAACAGCAGAAAGTTGGAAGGTTTCAGAATCCACCAAGGCTGCTTTACTCAGTGAAATCCTCATTCTCCCAGAGCTCTGAATAAGTTACCAATGTGACCTAACTGCATGACCAAACACTGGTGCTTCAGCTTTTATTCAGTGATCACAGCATTTGCTTTGTTGCTGCTGTAAAAATGTGATAAGTAATGCACAAAGAAATCATATTAGCAGGCACCACAGGTAGAAAGGAGGATGATGCAAAGTAACACAACTATACTGAAAGCTCTTGCTGTCGCCAGCCTCCCAGGCTCCAAATGCTGTGGCATATACTCCAATTATACAGGTTTTCAAGTAATACACCTAGAATAAAAAGAAGTCAACAGAGACTTAATCTGATAATAATCTGAGCTGGAAACACCTGTGGAAGAATAAGCATTGGTTTGGGAAGCAGCTCTTACACAAAGGACCATTATAAAAATATTTTAGCCCTTCACATTCACTTTTTCCTTCAAGTAAGTGGCTCAGAGAACGCATACCATTTATCTTATGGCCAGCAATGAGATTATATGGGATTTCAGCCCCCTGTGTACAGCAAAAACATTCCCAAGAAAGTATCTGGAGCAGTTCCCTTTAAGTGAAGGGGGCAGGAGGAAAGACAAAAACCCTCCAGCACCATTTTTCCCTGTACATACACACAGACAGCGTTCTAGGTAAGAAAGAAAGAACGCAAATAAAACAGGATAGCAATAAAGCAACAGAATCACAGAAGACATTTCTTTTCCGGCTCTTCGTTTCTCACATCAGTTTAAGAACTGGCAGATAGACTGTGAAAATGAATGTGAAGCACTCAGAAATATAAAACGAGTTCCTTACCCACGTTATACAGTGAAAAAGAACTAGAACTGCATTTTTTCATCTTGAGATCGTAACAGTCTAAATTGCCATTTTCTCCCCAACAAACCAACTTTTCAAGTCTCAGCATTTTAATAAGAAACGACTGAGAATTATGAGGTTTTTGTTTAAAAAGTGTTTTCACTTTAATGGGTTTAGTTAATAACATCACAAATGGTACAAAAATGTGTCCTTTTTCACATTTCCATACATTGTATTACGGACCACCTGAAAATCTGGACTAAGAACATATAAAGTGTCTGTTATTAGCCCTAGCTTCTTTTTTTTTGTTTTTTTTCCCATACGTAGAGGAGATATGCAGAAAACATGCATGTGTTAACAATGACATGTCAGGAGTAGCTTAAACAATAAGATATGACAGAACGTGCACACTGCCATGCACGTGTGTGTGACAGACCGAACGTCCTGTGTTAGCAGTGAGCAATGAAATGACCAATGACACACCGACATTTTGTGACCGTAGTTTTAGCTCTTCTGTTTTAAAATCGTTTTAAATAGTAGTAAATATTTAAATAATATTTAAAATATATTTCCCTTACGGAAATCATTTACTTGGAAGACAGCCTGTAAGATTTGCCTTTTTAAAAAGTAGTATTTCATTTAGACAACATAAGAATACGATACACGTCGCAGAGCTCTGAAGATCCTGAAGTCCTTAGCCATTTTCAGACACAGTTTTTCAATCCAATTTTGTCTCCGATGTTTTGCTAGCAAAACTTTGGAAGTAGCATCTCAAAGAAAACCTGCCTTTAAGAGAAATACTGTATTTCAATACAAAGCAAACCCAACGTAAACAGGGATGCCATACTAAAGGAAATGACAGTGGAAATAAAAAGTTTCATCGCACAATTAGTTTAATTTCTGCTTTGCTAATTCATAGTCTAAAGAGGGTTCTCTTCCTTCCTAGTGCATCTTCTCTTGCAGATGTGAGTGCTCAGTTTCCACTGTTAGACATTCAAGGATAAGGACGTCACTGTTGCTTCAAGAAGAAGACAGAAGTTGGAGCTGTGGGTGCAGTTATCTAAAATGCAACAAAGTATTTGTGCAAGAAGAATTATCTGTACATTGACATTTTTTCTAAGTTTGCTTCAGTATAAAAAAAACCTTTTCAGACCCACTAACAAAACTTTGTTCTTGTTTATGATCCTTTGCACACTTGAGAGTTCTGTGCTTTTATTCATCCTCAATGGTAAACTAATAAATCCAGCCACCATTTTTGTAGCCCACGACAAAGATGGCAGCTCTGCTACATCTGCAGTAGTCTGGGGCAGTTAGACAAGTTTTTCCTCTACAGGCACAGGGCTTGTTTAACTGGGCTGGGGAATAATCCAGCCAAAAATCAGCCAGGTCATCCTCTCCAGCACTGCAGAGCATCCTGGCCATCTTTATTTACTTATCTAGATGGTCGTCACCAGAATTCACCTTCCTATTAAATGGGGACAAACTGCTCCAAAACCCTCTCATCTCTTTTTTTTCTTCAGTTTCTAAGGACTTGGATGAAAACAACCAGTTTCCTAAAGCTACTTCTAGATTCAGAACTCTAGAGAGCTGTAAAGTGGTGTAGAAATCTTTCAGAAAGCAAAAAGATTTCTCTGTTGGTTGCTCTCAGTCATATGAGGGAGGGAAAGGAGACAAAGAGTCCGATGAGTTCTTTACAGTCAAGGAGACAACAACTCCTGTTCCCTCAGTCTGCACCCTAACCATCCTTAGCAACACAGCCCAGGAACTCCCAAACTCTGTTGTTTCACCGAAAGGGGCCAACAGAACACCACGTGTGCAATTAATGCCTCTCCTGTATCTATGCAGCCGGGAACTGCTGCTGCCATTGTCCCTCCAATAAGGGAATACCCTAAATAAATTTGGGAACTCATGCTATAGATTAAATGGCACAAGAGGCACAGAGCTACCACGTCTCCAGTTGGCGTATTTACAGCAAACCCATTTTTAGCTGATGGCCACTGACGTTGGCAGCTCTGCTTCACGTGTTAACCACAGGCTTTGGCTCCTGCCGCGTTCAACACAGCGCGACTGAAACAACCGCAAGCCTCCAAGGCTCATGTCTACCCTTCCTTACTCTGAAAAAATGAATTAGCTTCACAACTGCTCTGACATTCTGCACGTTCTTCCTAAATAAAAGCCCATTTCACTCTCCTTGATTATAAAGACATCACAGTAGCACAACGCATCTCTTAACTCGATAGCGACCTCCCTTTTTAAAGCAGCCGCGTTATGACGAGGCTTTAAAAAAGGCAGAGGTGACACCATCTCTGTTCACTGTAGTCTGCATACAAGTTTTAAATGAGAATTATTGCTTTTAAAAGACAAATAGCTTTGGAAATATGGTAAACATCCTATACAGTTCTAAAACTAATCAGCTAAAATTCTGTACATACTTTAATATTCAAACCTATTTGATTACTCGAGATCAAATAATTGCATTTTTACATCTATTCATTAAACTCTTCATAGTTCTAAAGTCTAATGAACGTTTAACAACTAAATAGGATAAAAACAGACAACAGGAAAAAAGGTCACATGGCAATGAACATTATTTCATTTGGCCAATGAATAGTGAACCCTGCTTTCTTGGCTGAAATTAAGGCACTAAGTGGCAGTTAGAAGATAAAGGAATTATTTTTTCCTATGTTATCTGGAAAAGAACACCACGAGTTTTTTTTTTCTTTTTTCCAGGACCCCAGTAAATATCCGTTCTGAATGACTCAGTAAGGCATTCTGTTGGCAAATTTAAAGAAAATGTTCTCCTGATTACAGCCCATTACATTCATTGTCTGAGAATGACTAGTGGCACTACTGTTAAACCGGAGGGACAAAAAAAGCTACAAGAAAAGGTCTGAAGACTTGAAAGGCACCAAAGAGAGAACAGCTCTGCAACTGCCAGTTCTACAGACAACTAGGTAAGCTGTGTTTAACACTGCATGTAGTCTATTCAGTCAGCAATCTTCGTTGACCAAGATATAGTAGTTCCTCATTTAAACTCTCAGTTAATCAAGTGCTAGTTTAGTAAGAAATTTATTTTCATGTGTCAGAAGATACTTGCAGTGTCTAACACAACTACACTTAAAGCAAAACTAGTCTAGTATGCATTATTCTGGTTAACACTGAAGCAAACCTGTATAAACAAAAGGGTTACCTCGAGATACATAGTTTACAATACGAAATCAACATAAATGAATAGGATTTACTGGAAACAATGGAAAGTATTACAAAGATACATGAAACAATTTTAACCACAATATTTTCTCTGTGAAAAATACAACTATTAGTGAGATAAAATGTACAATTGAATTTTTTTTTCCAAAAGAAAAAAAAAAAAAAAACACTGTATAAAGGAAAATATTTTTTTTTCTTCAAAATGGGGAAAATAGTTAAGGTCATTGTCTTTCATTACAATATAATTTGACACACAAAAAAAGCAGTCATAGGATTGCACCAACTCCACGTTCAGTCTCCTGAACATGACAATAGTAAAAGGAGTCCATAAAGCATAATGACATTTCTGGGTTTGATGATGGCAACACATGTTCACAGAAACTGATGGCGCTCCGGCTCTGCTCACAAGATGTACAAAGCTCAGTTTGGTAGCCAGACACATGTACCCCAATGCTGACTTTTCTGTTGCTTAGTCAGAGATGGAAAAATCTGTCGTATTTTAAGTGTTGATATCTTTTTAGCAATAAAGAAAAAAAGAATATGTAGTGCATGCTTTATCATTTGTCAAAAACATTTCTGAAAATAAAACTAAGTTATCCGATAGTTCACAAAAAAGAAAAAAAATAATTCTCCAGGTTAAAAATGTGGTTAGGTTTACGTTCAGTTCCATCTCCAAAGGGCTGATTTCCTTGGCAGCATCACTTTTCCTTAGCAAGAGCCAAGGCACAAAGTTCCATAAAGAGAAATACAACTGCCTATGAACAAGAACGCAGGCTGGCTTTGTAAAAGAAATCAGAGCCTCTCTGAGCTTTCTGTTCCATCAGATTAGTGCCGAAGAAAAATGTGAGATTTGGAATACATTTCTGTTATGAGCATTTCTGCTGCACACGATTCAAAAGTTCACCAAACTTCTCAAAAAGATCCTCCACCCATTTCATATTTTTCATGCACAGCTGCACAATCTCTTCCTGTCCTAGATCTGCACTTTTCTTCTGAACAGAAGAAATCTATTTTGAGGAGAAAGAGAGAAATGCGTATACATATAAACATATGAGACTGCCAGTCTGTCAGGTTTTTTGTTTTTATGTAACACTCTGTAGATAAATACAACCCTTCTTCAGAAGAAAACCTTTATGCTTTAAAAACAAAGAAAAACCCTCCTCAGACTGTTCTATTAAGTGCTGAGCCAGACCTCAACTCCTGTGGTTCTGCTACCTGGAACATTTCAATCAAGAATTTGTAGAAGAATAGACTGCAGTGGGCATTAGAAGAGTAGCTCCTAGATCTCACCAGTTACATAAGCTACTGAAATCAATTTAATTTGCTTGAAGAACAGTGAAGAATGCTAATCTAACTCTGATGCAAACCGATTCCACACAAACTTCTTCAACCTCACCTCATCAGCCTCATCACGAGCAGCAGTGACCTTCAGGGGCACCACATGCACTCGCCATACCCTTCTGTTTGTGGATTTAATTATTTCCCTATGGCAATCTATAGTCACTTATCAAGAGTACAACAGTGCCTCTGTACCTCGACTTCCCAAACAACTGTAAAAATATCTCCGAAAAACAGCAATACTTACCTCCTCTTTACATGTCAGATATATATGATATTTGTAATGATGGAGTGAGTGATACAAAGAATACAGCTGTATTTTTTCTGGATCTACCGTAAACTCCTGCAAAAACAAAAGGGGTTTTTTTCAGGGAAATTCACGTTATGTCTCAAGACAGAGACATGACAGGCACGTCATTCTGTAAGTAATTTTTATCAACAGTTCAGAAATGGAACATTTCATTCAAATACTTGCTGTGACATATTCTGGTACGCTGCAATTTATACTATGTCATTCTCATTATCTCGTACCTCCACGTTCCCTACAAAATCATTTTATTAAAACCAGCTTTGAGAATGCTTTCAGTGCTTCCAATGCACTGCGACTGAAGTCCAGGACTAGTAGGACACCACTTTGACAACTACTACAGGAAGGTTAACTACTTCCTATCAAAACAGCCGTACTGCACAAAAGCATACAGACTGTGCTTTAGCTAAGTACAGATCAGCTCTACTAGATGTGATTTATTCAGCCACCTTTTGCCCCTGTGAGTCAGGAATGGGCCAGTACTTAGCAAAACCCAATCATAGGGTCTCTCCAGGAATGCTACAGAAACAAAGCGTAATCTCAAGCTTCTCCCTTCCCATCCAACTACACAGACCAGTTACTGCCTGCACCAGAGAGGCAGCACTGCTACTTTGTCTTTCTGCAAACTTGAGTGGATGACACAGAAGGCTTCCTGTATAGATACACAGGATAAATGTATAAATGTGTAAAATGTATAGATGTATAAATATGCAGGATAAGAGCATTTGGGTCTAAATATAGAAGAGACATGCAAACAACATACTGCAGTTCAAGAATTCAAGTAGGGGAATCCTTCTGAAATGTTTGATTATATTTTATGGACTATAACTTTGGAATATAATAACCACTGGAATATAACCTTTGTTTTGTTTTGTTTTTAACAGAGAAAGCATTTCATTCAACAAAGATTTTAGGTAAAAAAGCCCAATACACAAAACAGTGTTTTACACAGACACACGGTTATCACATTCCAGGTCAGATGGTGGCAGCAGCAAACCCTTGAACACTCACCTGTGCTAATTTAGTGGTTGATTTAGAGGCCCTCAGTGTTTTCTTGTTGTAAGCTTTACCATTCATTTTGATCTTAGACACAGATGCTCCACCGCTTTTTGTCTTAGAATCCCGAGTGATCACTGTGAGTTCAGGAAAGATTTCCAAAGCGCTCTTTAAAGAGAGCACATAAAGAAAAAGGATTGTGAAAAATTCAAGAATGGGCACCCACTGACTGCCAACTTCAGTGTCTGATTTGTTCAGTAACACAGCATCCACTGTACGCAGTGGAAAAACAATCGTTTTATCCATGCTTATTAGTGCATATTCCAACTGAGCGATACTCAAGATAATGACATTTTTCACTTATTTTTGCCTCATTCAGCTGAAATACAAGCAGGCTTAATCCTTGTCAGATTAACCCGAATCTTACAGGAATATCAAACACTTTCCTCACCAATACAAACACGTTGGCAAGCATTATTGTTTCATTAACTTTCATTTTTCGGACAGAATATTAACTCAGGTACAAGCTGGTACTTTCATAACAGAAGACAAACATAAAGGGCTTTTTATCTTGCAGTTTACATCACAAGCAGATTCCTTAGCTTAGACCCACAACTCCATCAACTTCCTGAGCTGCTATTGTGAAATTTAGGCTGAAGCTAACTTTAGAGATACGGTTGATAGGATGCCTCTAAGTGAACACACAGCAAAGCTATCACATGAACTCCATGTTATGAACTCCAACCAAAAAAGAAGTGTTAATTATACGCCAGCATTATAGAAGGCACTATTATTATTTTCCCTTAAACTGAGGAAAAACATAATAAGCAACTTCTCATTTTGCGTGTGTTGGGAATGTAACTAGAATTCTAGAAATAGCCTACTTTAATTGGCCTATCTTCTTTCTCTGCACAGACAAGTCTAAACACATCAGCTAAGAAGCATTTTACTAACAGAAACTTCACAGAATTTTTACCACAAACAAAAAGCAAAAATGGAGGGCTAATATATCCTGCCTCTCTGAGGCTCTGTGTTATGTTTTGAAAACATGCAGCCCTTCCCCGTGTGTCCAACAGTTCACAAATGAGTTGTTCTTTGATCATTCTGTCTGGGCTTCAAGCTACTCTGATCACTTTTTCTTTCACACGTCCAGACATCTGCTCCACAGTACAGCTAATTAGGGTACAACTGTATTAGGATTTTTAAGTAATAAAATCACTTAACCGGCCGATCTAGAAGGACAGCAGACAGACTTTCTTTTGGCAAACTTGAGAAGCTTAGAAGGAGGAGAGTTTGAAAATGAATGAGAAAGCATAGTAAGCAAATCCAGAACTTCACCTTAGTGGTATAAACACCTCGATCAGAAATGTTCTCCAGATGTCACACACAAGCACTGCATTTATAGCATCTCTCTTTCAAATCCTTACTCACTTCTGTTACAAATTTGCCTTCTGGGTTTTTAGTCGTGCCTGCATTCAATGACTGGCTTACAGCATTACTGTGAAAAGCTTAGAATTCAAAGGGAATACCTTGAAAGTATTATCCAGGCGCAATTTGGAAAGCAGCCTTTTCCTATTGTCATTCAGCATGCCATCAATTTTTCTCATGTGAGGCAAAAGTAGCTCATCTAAATGACAGTTTAAAAAGTAACACGTGATTATTAAGAGACACACAGTAATGAGACAACACCTATCCAATCTATTCTACTTTTTATGTCAGTAGGTAGAAGAACTCAATAATAATGCAATTTATTCATACACAGACTTTACAAGACTGAGGTTTCTTCCCCCCAGAGTCAGACAGTGGTGTAGGTACCATGCAGGTTAACTGCTGGCTGCTGTTCAGATCCTTCTCCAACTTTCCTTTGCTAAATGGAAAAAGTCAAGAGAGAGCAATATAATCTTCAGCCATTTTCTAAACAATAAAATTGGCAGTTTTATGAAAACAGAATGCATGTTTTTGACATTCTCTGATATAAGGGGACTCTTGTTTATAAAGACCAAGTCTTTGCTTTGAGTGGGACTACTGACATAACAAACAGGGTATGTAGATCCTTGAGGTCGTAAGTACACTGATGCACAACCAGAGCAAAATGGGAAAGAACTGTCTAGAAAATTGGTTCATTTAAATACAGGTGAGCTTAATATAGTGGAAAACAGCAACTGCAACTCAGCAGGTGAAATGACTGTTTTTTTGGAACCTTTAACTCCACATGAGTGTTTTGCTAATTTTTGAGGAATAGAATAATTTTGAATTTTGTCTTCTGGAATCCACCACAGTAATAAGTCCATCAGAAGTTTCCTCCCTCATGGGAAAATAGAATACAACTGTCCTCGAACAGAATTTCAAAGTTTTGAAGCATGAAAGCCAGAATTTTTAATGTCAGAAAGACTCAAAACTACCCAGTTATATGGCAATTTATCTACAAGAAAAAGCACATACCTGAAACACTGTAATTTGAAATAAATGTTTTTAGGATTTTAAAAGACAATAAAAAAAAGAGCTCAGATCTGACAAGTCAAACCTGACAAACAGCATTTCTGAGTTACTTTGATTCCTCAAATAGACAGTGCTGACAGATACATTTATGTATGTGTGTGCACCTACCCTAATCTGAATTTGTGTCATTACACAAGCAGTAAATATATCACAAACGTTAAGTAAATAGGACAACAAAACAAAGAAACAAATACAAAACACCCAAGCGCAAAAATCTAACAAAATCACACAGATTTTAAACATACTGTACCATTGCTCTTTTCCAAGGCTTGCATTGTGTCTGGATCCAAGGCAATGCTAACAAGCAACTCCATATAGCTCTTAAAGGTCTCTTTCATAGCTCTTGTGTTCAGAAAGCGAGTCACAAATGGAGGCGGAGGTACAAGCTCTGAAAATTAATGGGAATAGGGTGAATTTTCTTTCCTAAGTATTCCACAAATATTTTGTGCTTTCCTGAAAACTGGAGGCTCCCTCTCATAAAACATAAGTGACCCCTACTGGTATCACAAGAGATTAAAATCCACTGCGATCAGAAATTACAGCGAAACTAAGCACACAACGAAACAGGTACAAACAACAAATTAGGTACAGACGGTACACTGCTGTTGCTGCTGTTGCTGTATGAACAATTTCACCTATCTGTATTCACACGATTGTGTTTTAGAAGATGTAGACATTTATTTTTCCATTATTGTAGATGAAAGCCTTATAGGAAAGGGATAACAAAGAACTTCATCGAGTTACTTCAGGCTTGGCATTGAAGCAGTAAAAATATATTGAATTGATAAATGATAGATGAGGTTAGCTGTTGCACTCCATTTTGCACAGCACACTCAAGTTCGTTTATTAATCAATTTGTTTTCCCCATGAGGCTACTAAGAACAACTGGCAAGACTTTTTCCACAAGACTATTTGCAGTTAGTTCCAATAGGCTGAGATGCTAACCATAGCGTGTCACTCACCATCTTCTTCACTTTGGGCCTCGGGTGAAGAATCAGACTGGGAAGACGAGAATTCCTCTTTCCACTTTTTCCTTTTCTTTGGAGGTGGTTCAGCCTTTACTTTCGGCTGCTTAGCTTTGGGTTTCACAGAAGAGACCTTTGTTGCTGCTGGTTTTGGGGGCGGTGGATCAGGTGCTTTGTTGTTGCTGCTACTGGGTTTGCAATGAATAGTCCTGCAACAGTATGAATGACATCTTTATTGAAACAGTTACCACACTAGCCTGCAATTTAAGGGAAGAGCTGCTGGCTTGTTTAACCATGAGATATTCCCTGTGGATTATATACACTTATTTTGCTGTCATGTGTAACTAGGACATATGCACTATAATGCCACATTTTTTTAATATGATGCTCAATAATTACTCTCAATTATCTATAACTAAATGGTGTGTCAACTGTATAGCTAGACAACAAGCACAGCAAGTTCAAATTGCCCAGAATCAGAAGAACTTACAAGCTACAGAATATTGGGACTAATATTAAAACAGACCATAACAAAAAAAAAATTCAGACTTGACAGACTTGAACAAATAATAGCAATTAATGACCTCGGATGACAAAGTGAATTTGGAATACTGTATCAATACAAAGATGGTACTTCCAGTAGAAGCACCAGGTAGGATTGCAAGGAGGACAAAGACAACTCCTCCCCTTTCAATTCCTAGCAAACAAGACAGGAAAACAATCAGGAAAGTTTGTATTTTAGGACCAGTAGAAATTTATCATAATCTGAGAACTCATCATCTGGAAACAACAGAAGAAAACTGTGTGATGTAGTCAGTTGCTAAGTACCAATGCAATACAGCTTTGAGAATATGGGATGAATGGGAATGGGAATGTCTGGGAAGTGCCAAGGAATTTCTCACTCAAATGAGAAAGCAGTGAAATGTACTATTAACACTGCTGATATCTTCTGGAATCTTGTGAATTCCAGACATCTGACAGAAAGGAAGACTTCCAACTGAAATGGGTGTCAGCAATAGATGACAGCGGGATGATTTGAGAAATGGAAAGCCTGCCTTAGAAGAGGAATGTGGAAGGGCTTTAATCCAGCTTAGTGATACTAAAATGGAATCTGATGGCTCTCCCAAAATATATCAGTGCAGTAACAACATCAGGGAAAAGCAGAAATAAGAGTCAAAAAACTGTACTGGAAAGAGAAAATACAGGTACAAGCTAATCCTGGTATTTTGACTAAAAGACAATATTGTTTCAGGGTGCTGGACAAACAGGTCCTGGAACAGTTTCCTGTATTCCAAGAGGAAAAAAAAGGTACCCAAATCCCTGCAGTTTTAAGTAGACTGCGATTATTTTATAAAATCAGTTATCTGATGGAACTGCCTTCTTTGAGAGAACTGGACTTACAAACCCAGGGACTGCCTGAAAGAACAACGCTATTTTTTTTCATTGCTGTTTATTAACATCTGATTAAAAAAAAAACCTACATTAAATATGAAAAGCCACAGAGAGGGAAAAGCCTCAGATAGCATCTGAAGCTGTGGGAAGATGAAATGAACTAAGCACAGAAAAGGCTGCATAATGCAGATTCCATAATCTTTTGCAAAAGTACAGCCAACACAAAACGCAGCAGCAAAGGCCTTTGCAAGCATACTTACAGTGTACTGGGTCAGGTTGGTCACTAAAGCAATCTATAAAGCATATCTAACTTGCAGAATCAACAAGATAGGAGAAAATGGCAATAATAATAATTATAATAATAATAATAAAATCATTATGCCTGTAGGCTTCTATCAGGCACATGCTGAGCATCAGTACAAAAGAACACAAAAGCTCACAGCATACAGAGCTGTAATACCTCTGAAATTCATGATTATTAGAATCCATGGATTCCAGGTAGGGAAGTCTGGATACAACAGCAATTTATACCTCGTTTCTTAAAACAAAATACAGTTTCCAGTTTCCACTCAAAGATGAATTAAAATAGCACTGAGTTGTAAGCCTTGTTTATTAAAATAGGTTCCTAATACAAAAACAATATGACAATAAAAAGCAAGCTGAAATAAAATACCTTGCAGACTGTACAGGCTTGCTTCGTGGCTTTCTCGAACACACTCTAACATATTCCTTTTTGTTTGCATTCTCAATGAACTTCACATACACTCGTTTGTATTTTGTTTTTGCGTCCCCGAAATAGCCAAGATACTAGGAAAAAAAGTAACATTCAAGTGCTTCTGTTAAGCAGAATTATTTAGTTTAATAATTAAACAATAAGAACAACGTTAAAAATAATCAGTTCACATACAGTGATGAGCCATCTCCCAGCAGTTGAGGAACAGGAATTATTCAATGGATTTCAAATAATGCTTATAATGAGAAAATGAGGCCAGAGGTACTTCGGGCTTTGTTTTTGCCCCTCTATTTGATAAACCACAGGTCTACTGCTATCAGGATTACCTGCTGCCAAAGGGCTACTGGTTGAAATTCTACCCTACATGTATCCTTCCCACAGAAAGCAGCTGGTTCACAAGCCTGCCTCCACTCACTTTATTCCAGTTGTGAAAAATTGTTCCGTCACCCCGAGTCAACAATAACAAAGAATCCATGCCCCAAAGCCAAGAATCTGCACAAATCTACCCATTTATATATTTTGAAATAATTTTAGAGTAGGAAGAAAGCTTTCTTTTTTTTTTTTGTAAGGATGCTTTTAAGGATGTTGTGTCAGAACTGCTCGTGATTTTGCTTTCTAGTCTTCCATCAAGGAATTTAGTTGCCAAGAGTCTTCCCAAAGAACATTCAGACTCACACTGTTGGTAGCAGCAAACTCTCTCTGTCCATCCCGCACTTCAGGAACAAACTTTTGCAGTAAGGCCTTCTGTACTTTCCAAATAGCTGGAGGCTCCTTTCCTGTTTGCAAAGCAAGCTGTAAGAACAGAAAATTATTTGCTAATAACAATACTTGTTCTTATCTCATGTGTTTGTGCACTATTGGTTGGGTTGTTTTTATTCTTTTGAGCAAGTTATCCGGGGATAAAATGGAAATAGAGGTAATTCAGATTCCAACTGCTTATTACATGCCATTTTTATTGAGATAGCATGCCATGTGCTACAGTAAGCATAACGGTCTACAGACTTCACCTTCAGAGGATGAAGCTGTGCCAAACAGCTCTGCCTATGCTCAGTGTCAGAACGAGCAGATCCTGCAACTGAGTCACAAAACTGCAGTTTTTAAAACACGACACTTCCTTAAAATTTGATGCCCGTTGGCTCTATTAAATACTTTCCTAATAAAAATTCAAAAATCACAACAAGCAGCAAGAAAAGTTTCCACGGTCCCTAGAAATTCCATAGCAGAAGTCTGTAGTCTCTATGATATTACAGTGTGATGCTCATGGTAACATGAAAAAGCAGCATTCAGTACAAATGAGTGAACTGAACTATGCAGCTCAACTTTAATCCCGAATTGACTTTGGAAGACTTTTCTTATTCAAATAACTAAAAAAGAAACAAATTCAGTTGAAAGCAGGTTTGAAATTATTACCTCTAGTGAGAATTTGTAAATTACTAACTCAAAAACTTTTTTTGGAAAACACACAATCAAGTATAGAAGCACTTTCCAAGGACCATCTAAATAACAAGAAGAAAAAAATCCACCAAACCTGAACTGCTTTATAAATGACAAGAGAACGTTTTCTTTTAAAGCTGGTGACACTAATTTGATAATGCTACACGAATTAATGTAAAACTTTGGCTGGAGAGGATAAATACAGATAAGTAATAAAAAATACCAGCATGCACTGATTCGAGAATTGCAGGCTATGACAAGATCAAAAGAAAAGGTAAGCATCCACCAGAATGGAAATGGAATGACAGTAAGAAATAAAAAGGCAATAAGGAACTCTCCTATAAGCTCCTGTGAAAGCTGTATTGGTTGCTTGTGGAAACCATTTCAATGGAACCACTGAAACCTACAGAGCCATTAAACCTGAACCTCTCCCAAGAAAGAAAAAAGACAACTCCAAGAGTGCCCACAAAACAGCGTTATTTTTTCAGCACCTTGGCCCTGAGAGCCCAATGCAATCTTAAAAAAAGAAAAGCCTCTCAATAGCCTATGGAAAATTTTTGTTATATTAAAAAAAAAAAAAAAAGTAACTTCAAATTTTAATAGAAGTAACTTCTATTAGGCAGAGATTTGCATTATTATGGATAAAATGGGCCACGTACATTCAAAATATATTCATAACCCATGCTAGAAAGTTACTCTTAAGGTAACTCGGCAGCAAACAGAGCAGAATACCAATCTGTAGCCTTCCCCTTTTCAGCAGTTTATTGGAGCTAAGTTAATACGGAGGTTTTCTGGTGTTTTATTTTGGTTGGTTTTTTTCCCCATGCTCACAGGAAACATTCACATTACCTTTAGTGTCTCTATATCTTCAATCTTCACTACGAATTCATCACGCTCTCTGTACATGCCCTCTCCTCCACTGTCCGTATTCTCCTCCTCAGTACCTCCTTCTATTGCAACAGTCGCCTGGATTTTTGCTAACTGGTCACAGGTCCCAGCATCCTGCTGAGCTGCTTTTAAGGAGTCGGCTGAGCTCATTTTCTCCTGCACACTGACTACAGGAGATGTCATCTGTGGCAATTCCTGCTTTATTGTGGCAGCAGTGGAGGTAGCAGAAACGACTGGCACTTTTTCAGCTTCTGAAGCAAATAAATAAATAAGTTATCAAGAATTAGCAACGTGGATGGGAACTAGATTGCTTTTCTCTGTTACAATACATATTAAAAGCATACATTCTAAGCAACACACCTGTGCGAAGAGCTGCATACGATTGTTTACTTGGTCACAACTCAGCCATTACCAAAATTACAATGTTGTAGCTAATATACCCCTGATTGTATTCAACTCAAATCTATCAGCATCTAGGAATAACAACAAAGAATGCCTCGGGAAAGAACTTTACAGCTACAGGCAGGTCTGACAAAAACACTGCTGTGCTCTGTGTGACAAAACTTACAACACTGAATGGTGCTTCCAGTCTGCTGGTAGGTAAGGACTTTTTAAACTGGATTAAGGAGAAAGAAATACACATGAACTATGAGAACATTTGCCCTGTAGCTTTTGAACATTCATCAATTATATCTTGTACTAACGTAACTGGAAGTTTCAGGTTGCAGTTTGGGTAATACCCTGACAACCTGTTAGTGTTAAAAGCAGTACTGAGAACTGACAGAAAGAAAATAGAGAGAAGAGAAATAAATTCTTCTCTACATCTCAGTGCCAAAGGAAACTCCCACCCTTCAAAAAGATCATTCTTTCCCACCCGAAAAAAAATTAGGACACTGTTAGGTATTACTTAGTACTCTTCTATACACATTAGATTCGACATTTATTTGCTAATCAAAAAGAAATCAAGTTAAATAAGCCACAGGGTAATTACTAATTTCACTAAGAAAACTGCCTTCAAATTTAAAAAGGCCATTTTACGGTTATTTTGCAATGACTGTTAGTTGTTGACTTGTTGAAAACAAACAGAAAAAAAAGCAACATTTTGATAAAAAATAATAAAACTAAAATATCAAATTATTGCGTCAAATACAGAAGCTGGATACCACATGAAGATTCATTACATCAATTCACTAAAAACTGCTAAGCCATGAAATACTTTCTTCTGCATACATCATGTCCCGTTATTAGAAATATGTTATTTTTATTTGTTCATTGAAGACTGTCACAGCTTTAATAGACACAGCATTATCAGTTCCCCAAGGATATTTACATATTCTTCAGAACAGCAAATAAACACATATATATACTTCATACTAACCACAAATGATTGCATTTTAATTTTTGTCTTTCCACATTTGTGTGCAAACACAGAGAGGAAGGAATTACTAGAAATTCTGCAGAACGCCAGCATGTGGGAAAGAAGTCATTATGAAACATCTTGTATTCCGTACAAAGTCTTGTGTACAACAAAACAGGAACTTGATTTAAAGAATCTACTAGCATAAATATGCCATCCTTACTAATAATAAAGATATCACAGCAACTGTAAAACAAAGCCTTGCAAATACAAATACCCATGCAACAAAAAAGAAGACAACCTTTGAAATCCTTCCTTCGGAGGCTGTACACGCAGTTAAGACAATCAGAAAGAGACGTTCAAACCATGGAGCTGTCCAAATTTTGGCTTTCAAGGTGGAAAAAAAAAGTCACTGCTTTCTTTTTTAAAATGCTTCTTAAATTGAGAGCTTATTTCTCTTACATTTGCTTGTGCAGTTACGTGATCAACCGGGTAGCCTTTAATTGCTTACCAGAGAAAATCAATTTCACTGACAAGATCTAGTTAGGCAAAAATATGCTGTATGTCAAAAATACCTCAAAACAAATCAGCATCAAATAAAAGCTATGATTGCAGGAAGTGTAACATATAGCACAGATGTAATACAAGTGGAACTGAAAAGCCAAACAAGTGGAAAACTGACCAATGCTGTCATTGGTGGTTGCTGCCTGTCCTTCTGCCCAAAGCATTTCTCAGCTTTTGTTCTTCTGCAAGCCACAGATCAACATGAAATACTCCTGATACACTGCTCCTGATTAACACTCCTGATACAACACTCCTGATTAACACTGCTGAAATAAACAGGCTCCCATCTCAGACATGGCTAGCTAACTCAGCAGCACTCAGTTTAAAAGCTTTCAGAAACATTTTCTGTACAGCTGGAGCATCATAGGAAGCAAACATTTAACTCTGCCCAGGAAGAACTTAGCCTGTGCTGACAGCAGTGATTCACTAGTTCTCTTGCTATGAAAATGCACTTAAAACCACTGGATGTGATGGTTTGTTGAGGTTCATGGATGACAATCACACTGAGCATTCTGAGACAGAGGAGAGAACAGACACAGAATTCCAAGTCTGGGCTAACGTAGTTTTTCAGCATTAGAAGAGTCTTACATAGGCAGCGTGAAAAAATGTACTGACACATTTTCCAACTGTGCACAACATTAGTTTAAGTCATACTCAGCACAGCTTTTGAACACAACTCTCTATGGCTTCAAATGAAAACAAAGTCAGTCAAAACATTTACCTGAATTAAAGATAGCCAAGGTTTTTCTTTCCCCATCCCCTTCTCCACCCCGTCAGCTACAGAATCCAGCAACGTACGCACGAGCAGCAACTGTTTTACCTGATTTGTTCTTTCTGTCAGAAGAATCATCCAGGGCTGACAGCGCAGTAGAGATGCTCTTCTGAAGATCGTGGTTACCTCCCACAGAATCATCCTCATCAGAAGAAAATGAAGGCAGTGTTTCTAAATTTTTCTTAAGTTCTTCATCAGCTTTTTTCGTTGGACTTTCTCCAGTGACCTCAGAAGCTGCAGGTGCTGCTGCTGGCATAGGCTTTGTAGGTGACTGCAGGCAAGGGCCACGAACCACGTGAGTAACCGGTCGCCTCGTCCTGTTTGGCATTCGCACAGCCGGAGCTGAAAACTGTTGCCTAGGCCCAGACTTGAGAAAGTCTAAAAAAGATGCAATGAATCCTGTTTTCACTTCGGGCTGTTTTTCCTCAACTTCTTTAATTTTTTGCCTCATTCTTTCCTGATGCTGATACGTATCGTAACAACTTTCAGAAACAGGAGAAGAGTACATCAAACAAGAGTCGTTTCCTCTCGAGTTCTGACGTTTACACTGTCCGCTTCTCTTTACCTGTTTCTGAATTGCACTGTCTTCTTCTGCAGCATTTCTGTTTTGGCTTTTTCCTTTGCTTTTCTTCTTCTGAAAGTTCCCCTGACTTAAATCTTGGCATTCTTCCTCAGCCCCACTTTGGGACACAGGCAATGATTGCAATGGACCCTTTGACTGGTTACCTGCTACTGTACCATCGTCACCACTCATATTAAAATCATTCTCTGAAGCAGCACTTTCTTCACTTAGACTCTTACCGCTTGAAACAAAGTCTAGGTCTCTGGCATTCAGTGTACCATCAGCAGAAACATTGTTATCCTCTTCCGATTCACGACTGATGCTAGACTGTTTCTTAACTGGGACAGCACTTTGTTCTTGCTCCTCCTGACCAGGGCCAAGCGTGGGAGAGGTCATTCTTGTTGGTACATTTTGATCAGAAGCATCAATGTGCTGATGATTAAGGTTCACAGCTTTTGTCTGTATTGCTGACACCGGTGTAAGATTTATAGTGATTTGGCCTCCATTAAGAGAAATATTATTTATGCTTGCTGGCTTTCCAACTACAGCAGACGAGGCACTGAAACCAGAAGATACGTGCCTTACATCCATTGATCGGAACTGCGTTTTAGACTCCTCACTGTTTTCAACAGACCGGATCTCCTCTTCGTTAGATGCTGATTTGGCAAAGTCAGATGGTGTCACTCCGCAGGCTGCTGCTGTTGCTGCTAGGATATCATCCACATTGGATAGTATATTCCTCTCATCACTGAGAAGCATCGATTCTGGGAAACATATCGAACTAAGAGAAACAAACTGGTTTTTTGAATCGTGTTGATTTGTCTGAGTAAAATGATCTTTTGTTGCCAAATGTTGCTGTAGTGGTTTAGAGGGCTCAGAAACGTCCATTTTCATTACTTCCGAATTTTGGGTATGAAGCTGTTGCTGAGAATGACCCCCATTGCTCTGAATAATATGTCCATCCATCTGAAGGAACGGATGCGCCACCTGCTGAGGGCTCTGTATTCTTTGCACTTGCGGTGGTACCTTTGCTTGTCCTAAACCCGACTGCAGGATTGACTGATGCAGGATCTGCAAGTCACAGGTTGACTCCAGAAGCACCTGTGCACCAGGCAAACACAGCTGATGACCATGTCTTAAGGCATGGGGCTGCACCTGCGGAGTCGTACTAATGATCTGGCCTTGCTGTTCTGAAGCTTTACTTTCATGTACCTTATGCATAAGAGAATGTTGCTGGTTTAGTTCTTTAGAACTCACATTTACTTGTGCTGATTGCATTAAATTAGCTGATTTTTTCATATCATGGCTTAAATTAGTGATATGGCCAATATGTTGGGAGAGCTGTTCCACAGTATTAGCCATTCTCTCATCCTTTTTTGCTCCTTGAAGAGTAAGTCCAACAACTTGATCCTCAAGACGAGAGTTACTTCTGATTACGCTTTGAGAGTACCGGTCATCTGCTTTCGTGACCCGATAGGATGCATCCTGAGCACCGATCTCCTCATCGGTTAGCCTTTGGGTGGAAGACTCAAGAGAAGCTTGTCGTTGCAAAGCCTGCATATCCTGCATTGACAACTCTTCCTCTTGTTTTGATGATGCATATAAGTTAGAGTCTGATTTCCTTTTTACGTATGCTTTTGTGTCTGAGGAAGGCCTGCTGTTCTGCAGTGCCTGTGAATGAGCTGGGGATACAAAAGGAGGAGACTGGACAGATGGCAAAAACTTTTGAGACTGCGGGGAGGAGGATTCTTGCGACTGAGCGTTCTGGGAAGAATGCAAAGAAATATAGCTCTGATTGGGACTTGAGGCTGGAAGAGTCTGTATCCGAGGAGAGGCAGAAAAGGGAAGAGAAGGTGATGTTAATGCTAAAGACTGCCCTGAAGAATAGCTTTCTGAAGGACTAACAGCTGATAAAACTTGTGATTGAGATGAAAAGCTAACTTGGGATTGGCTAACTGGAGATAAACCCTGAGAGTGACTAGAAGAGTAACTCTGAGATTGGCTGACTGAAGAAAGTTCCCTTGTCTGTGGAGAGTAGTTCTCATTTGGAACTGAAGTCAGAACTTGCTCATCTGAGGAGTAACTTAGAGTTTGGCTATCAGAAGTAATAGTTTGTGACTGCCCAGAAAAAGTCAATGTTTTGTACAATGTGGGCAGCTTCTCAACCTTGCTAGATGAGAAATCCTGCGGGTGACTGACAGGTGGCACATTCTGAGCCTGGGAAGAAATATAATTTTGAGACTGGCTGACTGACAACAGACTTGGCAGCTGTGCTGTAGAATAGATCTGTGCTTGGCCTGTGATGACAGAACTCTGGTTTTGTGCAGTTTTAGCATAGCTTTGTGTCTGCACGGGGGGAGCTATGCTCTGAGGTTTGGGGGTCTTCGTTGACCTTGGAGGCTGTTTTGTGGAACAGTTTTTCACTTTTGCTGCAGAAGCAGATGGAAAGCCAGGTGATGGAACTGCAGACGCATAAGACTGAGCAAGTTCCACTGTGACTTGAGAAGTCTTCTGCTGTGGTCCTCCATTGCTCACCTGAGTAACATCTCCAACTGGACTGCAGGATAACGCTGAGTGCCTGCACGTATCCTGAAAATTAATTCCACTTGTACTCGTTAAATAGCTGTGTAAGGAATGCTGTGAAACAGTCAATTGAGCCTGAACAGGCTGAGTACTTGAAGGCCGCTGATGGTGCTTAATAACACTACATTCTCGCTGAAGTGCTCTATCGATAGAAGCCGTGGAACCAGTAAAGACAGATGTGCTGTATGCCTGAGAAACCTGCTGAGCTCCTCCAATGGTTGAAGGCAGCAAACTAAATTGAGGTTGCAAAAGATGGGGTGCAGACTCTTGAGCAGAACGATACGTTGATGACTGAGGTGGTACGCTGGTACTTAAAACAGAACTGCCGAGGCGCTCAAATGTCAAAGCAGCTGGAACAGTGCCTTGTGATGTTTTGATCTGTAATAAAGGATCATGGGTAGTTAAGAGGCCATTTGATGTAGCACTGAAAGTAGTATCTTGAAGAGTAAGAGAAGGAGTAGTAGCAAAGTTTCTACTGCTGAACGTGTTTGGATGCTGATAAGCTGATAAAGCAGATGTTGGTGGAAAGGTTCCAGAGGTTGGCAACGCTCCAGTAACAAATAGTTCTGTGGCTGTTGAGGAATGCATACCTGGAAAGAAACAGAAAACATAAATGGAAGAAGAACGTAAGGGAGCTTTACAAGTTACAACTCTGCATTTGGATAAATTATTTCATTGCAAGATCTTAAACACTTACAAATATAACAATCCCTAGAATCAATATGCTTTTCAACAAAAAAACATACAAAGAGAAGCACTTACTGTGGGTAATTTCCAAAAACAAGAAGTGACGTTCAGCAAGAATTCCAAATTCTATACCTTCAGTGGGTTGCCCATGGAAAGTAACTTGCATCTTTATCATGCAAATTTTGGATTAAAAAACGGTACAAGAACAATTCTGTTTTTAAACTGAAGGCTCTTTCGAGTTCAAAAGGAATTCCTAGTAGAGGACAACTGATTAAAAGCTCTGGACACTCATAATGTAAACAGACAAAATTACATCATACTAATTGTAATACAGAATTAGAAGAGCAATTTCACTCTCTCCAATACTTCTGTAACTCACTTTATACAAAACACCATTTTGGAGCATATAACGCAACAGCTGTATGTAATTCTTAATAGGAAGGCTTTAACTTTCAATAGAATGAATAAATAAATGATTTGTAAGCCCCCTTAAAGGAAAGTTGATGTCCGAGTGAAAGGTTGGTCTCAATGATCTCTACAGGCCCCTTCCAACCCCTACAATTCTGTGATTCTGTGGTACTCCACCATTTATTTGCACCCTAACACTGCTATGACAGACTTGCTTAAATGCTTACTAATATACAATTATATAACTGAAATGACAGTGTACAACTCCCCTGTAAGCTCTGGTGCTCAGAGCAACAACTCATATCATTCCCTTTATTATCCTGTGACTTGAAGGTACTGGTAAAGTTTATGTACTACTTCTAAAGTATATGAAAGCAAATGAGGAAGGCAGATTTATTTTCAAAGAGGATTATGTTCCTTCCAAAATAATCTGTAAAGCAATCTCTTTCCACTGAGATATTTACAAACACATGAGAAGTGGAAAAATGTAAAATCTCAGATATAGTTTGACTAATTTCAGTTCTTCTTGGGCAATTAAAACAGCTCTTAATAATGGATTATTGGAGAATAAATGGAACTTTACAAATCTGTCAGTAAATAAAGTTTGTCTTGTGACAAATATCTCAGTAAAAAGTTCAATTTCCATTATAAAATACTTCTGCAACTTAATCACAAAATGACTTTGGAAGTGTCAGATGAAACTGCGAAAGAAGGCCTTTGTTTCTTCTTTCCAGTTCAAGACATGCAGTGATATGAAGAGATATGATACTGAAGGTATTTTTCGCAAGTCAACAATAAGGTCTTTCTGAGTAAGAAAGTATAAGCAGTGTTTTAATGCATTTCTTTTTCTGCTCTACGAAGCTGCAGCATCACATACAAGTGGGTTCTCACTTTCTGATCACTACCACTACACAAAGGTAGGGGCAGCCAGAGGGCAAAGAAGGGGAACAATTTACTCCTAAATTAACTGTTGATTTTCAGTTCTCCTCCTACTACTGAAAGAGTGGAAAACTAATCCACCACTAAAGGAAAAAAGAAGAGTGCTTTCTGTCAGATCAGTGAGTAGCTCTGTGTAAGATTAAGCATAACTTGAAGCTACCACAGATGCAGTGACAATACTTAGCTTGGTGTGGCTGTCTATAGCAAGCTCCAAATATGCAAAGTTTCCTGCTCTGCACAGAAGGCTTGACAGATGGGGGAAGTTTACAGAAGGCGGTCAGTCTGCTATGAAAGATGGCAGATTTGTTTATTTTTGAATTAAACCACTGATCACAATGCAACATGCGCCTCAGACCTGCTTTTTGAGAAAAACCCTGGTCATTACTTGTGTACAAATGGGCTGAAGTTATCCATGGACTTCTAGTGGCTCTACCAATAGAAGAACTATGACAAGGACAGGAGTCTAAGAACGAGAAGTCTGCTAAGGTGTGAGTGAGGCTAATTGCAAACAGAACATCAGATAATGAAATTGAGTAATTAGATAACATTAAATCCTGCCCATCTAAACCCCTCCTAGACATCTTCTGTTAAGAGATTAATATAATTTAGCTGATTTTGAGATTTTAAATTTCAAGATGGAAAAGAAGTGGAAGATGTAGCCTTTTCTGGTAGGATATTTTTGTCTTAAATAATCCCAAACGTTTAATCACAGTCACCACAGAATTACATTTCAAGAGAAAATTTTCACCTGTCTGCCAGGAAGGAGCCCTGAATTGTGGCAAAAGGGTAGATCCTGAAGAGGCTGTCTGAGCTGTGCGAGACTCAATTGCAGAGAGAAAATTCATAACTGAAGTTTCCTTAGTGTTACTTCCAGAGGTGTGCATACCAGTATCAAAAATTCCTGAAAGACCTATGTAGGGGCCAGGAGGAAACGAAACAAAGTGATTAGACAATTCAGATAAGCTTCTTATAAAAAGCTCAATCAAATAAAAAGGATAACCAGTCATAGTCCACTAAAAACAACCAATGAAACATTACCAACACTATTCAAGCACATTCATTCTTCACTGTTTTGACTGTTTTGCAGCTTTACACCTGTAAACCGGATCTCAGTGATACATTTTAAAATACCTATTATTAAATGTCTATTAAATATGATGCTCTGAAGTACTGTTGAGGTCAATCAATAAATATTCTCCCTTCATTATGAGATTCACTGTTTCACATGTTAATTGCTTAAACATTCAGAATCCTCTCTGAAATGGGTTCAGCTTTCCTGTACTGATCTTTTCTTTTGTCAGCTTCTAGCAGCTTGCACTTCCCTGTGGGACTGGCACCAGAAATGGGGTCTTGGCTTCATTCCTTGTTTCAACAACTGCTATCCATACCCTTCGGTGGCTCGGGGCCGGATGGGAAGTAATGCATAGATTGCAGAGCTTTGAGTAGCTAAAATTCTGTAAAGATTACAGGGTCTGCAGCCTGGAACGTTCGCTGCAATTCCAGTCCCTCATCATGCTGATCAGTCCTGGGCAAGAGCCTGCAAATACCTGCAGACCATAAGCTCACTATCTTTCCCTTGGAAACTGGGTTGCAAAGTGAGGGGTAAGAGACACTACACTACAGACGTATATGCACATTTTTAACCTTCCCTCCAGCACTGGGTCTTAATTTGCACATGTAAGTACTTACATCATTACGTTCCTACTTGCATTATTTATTCTATTTGCTTTAGTCTGAAAGAAGTGGCACGACTTCTGCAGCTGGCTTTGAGGCAAACTCAACGTCTGGCCCTTCTGCCTATGACATCATCTGAGTGCAAGAACATAGGACTCACAGTAAGTTACAGAGGAGATCTGCCCCTTATGTTTTCCTTCCTGCTTTGGACATTTGAATAAAAGCTATCAACCGTTAACTTTTTACTACAAAATCAGCTTTTCTTACACCATTTGCTACTACCTGTTTAATAATCCCTCTGATTAAAAAAATTCATCTTAAAACTAAGTAACTAAACTTTTTTTTTCTCATAATATATAGACAATTACCAGTAGGATGGTGCGTAGCAGAGTATCCAGGAAGCTGATGAGAAGCTGTGTATGTCTGTCTATGAAGAAGATCTGTTTCTGAATGTGATGGATGTCCTCCTCCATAGCTTAAGCTAAGGAAGAAATCAAACATTATGAACAAAACCGTGCAGCTGCAGAGGAAAGGTACAACTACAACACTATCAAAGTTGTCAACAAGAGCACCAGCAAGTGAACAATCGACAGTTTTTGGAAATTAGGCATTTGAATTAACATGTTTTGATCAGGCTTATCTGGAAGCAAGCTGAAGATAAGTGTCTAAGCTGGTACACAAGCAATAATGCGAGAAATAACGAAATGCAAACTAAACATCGAGCAACATCAGGACCTGGTCAGAAATGCTAATGTTTTCCAACTTAAAAGACCAAAAAAAAGGGCAGAAAGCAAAACAAAATCCCAATGCTTTCAAGCTCTGTACAGCACTTCCAAATGGAGAAAACCTAAGCCAGTACAATTTGCCTTTTGATGTGAAGATTACAGGTAGCTGATACTTCAGTGTTCACATGAGATTGCTTAGGTTCAAAACGCAGCTGTAACCAGACGCCAAAAGACACGAACCACTAAACTCACAGCCCTCCCTGCAGATAGCTGTGAGGAACCTCACTCACCCTCTGCATCCCCTAGGATGAGGGGGCAGTCACTCTGCACAAGGGAAAATGGGAACATTCGATGCCAGGAATCATGAGATCATGGGAAACTTTCATGGAAGTCACCACATAATATAAAAATTGGCAACACAACTGGATTTACTTCATTTCATTAAGATGACAAGAGTAGGCAGTGGAGATCTGATAAGCCTGAAACAGTACCATGACCTCTACACATTTTCACAGCAGAAGCCAGCCTATAACAGCCTCTTAGGCTTTGAGCTTAGCTTCCAGCCTGGACTGTGCTAACAGCAGACATCTTCCATCTCATCTGCTCGCAGGATAGGAGTGCTCATATATTCCATTTGCCAGGCTAAGGCATTCTTCATTCAGCACATGAAGAATGAAAGATTCTTTAAAGGAGAACGAGAAGCCTCAGGAATCGCATTGCATCAATTGCACGTGCTGACTTTCACAGCAGTAATGTCCTTTTAGAGAAGTGCCAGATCTCAACTCAGAGCAAACACAAAACAACCTCTAGAACTATACCTCAAGAAACTTAATGACAAGAACCTCTACGTTCTAATAAAGCTACTTGAATGAACTTCCTCCTTATTTCTATCGTGAGAATAATCAAAGCACACGATGACTTTTTATTTTATTCTTTACACAAACGCCCAGCTCATAGTTAATGCAACCGCAACCTCAAAAACGAGCCTGCCTTTCAATAAAAACACTGTATTTATTAGAACAGTTAATTGTTTATTGTATAATTACTTGTTGCTGGAATGTAGATTCTTATCTCAAAAAGCCTGCATACATGCCTTTAGTTTACATAGGCTTATCCTAAACACAGGCACAGCAATCTGAAAGATTACAGCCTCAGGGTTTCTCCTTATGAAAGTTAACCTTTACACAAATGAACTTGCACGGGCTGTAATTCGCCTATCAAAAACCCACTGAGCACGGCAAATAACAGGATGGCCGTCTAGCCTTTCCTACTCTGGTTTCACAGTTTGTTAGAATATCACAGGTGTTCCTGCTTGTACTCAAACTCTGCATTACTTCCTGAAGAAAGCATATTCACGTTTCTGGGCACCTGGTTGGTTATGATTAGTTGCTAGTCAGAGGCCAAATCTATTTCTCTCTAACACTAATCTATCACAGCCTCTCTCTCACTTCCACTGGCATAGTTAAATGCACAGCAGTGACTACGCTGGAAAGCAATACAGAGCTCTCATCACATTGGTAAAGTAGCTCCCTCTGAAAGCATGAAAAGCATGAAAGCACTGAAAAGGTCCGTTCAGAAGATCAGAGATATCCTAGCTAGAGCTACCGCTATTTCTTGCTGCTGCAAAGATGCAGTCAAAACATCCTTGCCAACGAGAGCCAAGTAACTCCAGTATTACTCAGCTACATTGCCTGGTTTGATAGAAGATTTAAGCTATCTAGTAAAATTTATTGAAGAAAGTGTGCATCCTCTGCACTGTACCTGTTAGTAGAATACCTCAACCTTGACTTACAACTCTTTATAATTACCTGCTTTTAAGTCTTTCCTGAATCAACTGTTCATGTTATCTTTTTATATTGCTGTTAAGGTAATTTATTGCCACAGCCCTCTTTGGCTTAATGATTTCATACAAATTTAGGTCACCAACTGCAGGAGGTGCTGACTTATACTGCACGAGCCAACCGCCTCAGCTGCCAACACAATTATTTGCTTTATGCTACCAATAAGTGCATTACTTAACTTCAAAATGGAATGGGAGCACCACTTCTGCAAGGAAACAAAATGTATTTGCAATAAGCGCTGAAGATAAATAGTAGCCTTCTAAAAACTTGCTTGTTTTCCTCAAACAGCCTTGCTCTGTGCTAAGTATCCATACCCAACAAAGTGCAGACATAAAACCACTTCAAACTAGCACCTTCGCTTACTTCATTCTTTTGTTCTTAGGCAGTTGTAAGTTCTGCCTCTGATTTCAATGAGAAGAGCTCCAAAAACTGAAACCCTGTAAATCACAGGGCATTTTCAAAGTATTCACACTGTGAAGACTGCTCTGACAGTGAAACTGGACACCCAGAAGACGAGTTGTTTCCAAAACACAGCACAGCTCTCGGGCATAAGAGACTGAAGTCCAAAACAACCAACCCAAACAAGACAAAGAGCAACAACTTGCCACGCACCATACAGCGATGGGATGCCAGGTAAGCGAGGGAAACAGTGGGATTTCATCTGGGCAGCCCAGCTCTGCCTTACTGAAAACTACAGCAGTGTCCTGACTTGTGGGCAGATGAGCAGGCACACACTCAATTTATAACTCAATCACTCAAGTGATTAAAAATGCACCAGTATCCTCATATGTATGAGGAAATAGCTTAGAACTCACAATTTGCATTCTGTCTGACTTGAGATTTATGTGAAATAGGAGAAATAGGACTCAAGTTAACTCAAGTGTATTTGAATTAAACTATACTTTAAAACAAAAACCACCAGTTCTTAGCCATCTATCCCAAAGCTCAGACACTTTGCAAAGGCATCTCCCTTTGGGTAGCTCTTCAAATAGACAACACTGAGTCCCAGTTAAGAGCTTGAAAGCAAAGCTGCTGAAGTGCCAACTAGCACAGCCCAATTAATTTCTAAATATTAAAAATATTCTTCTAAAAAGATAAATATATATATAGATTCACAACACCCTGTGGAGGCAGAAAGAATGGAAACATCGTATTTATTACAGATCCATTACAGATGGAATGGAGGGCCAATGGAAGATGGCACTGGCCTTCAGCTGCAATGCGCTTCCACTGCCCGCTCTAACAGTGATGGAGTCACAGGACTTTGCCTCAGTCAGTAAAGCAATGCCAGAAGTAGGCATATTTGATCCAAAATCAGTCGGATCTTGTATTTAAAAAGCAAACAAACAACAGAAAGGAAAACACCAATGACTGAGAAAGCAAAATCATAAAGAACTGAGGTATCTGCCTGGAAAGAAAGCAGCTCCTTAAATGAGTCCAACATGGCTAATAACTTTTTATCAGTGCTGTCCAACTGATAAGCCAACTCACTTCTGAAACTTTAAAAAGCACTTAATACCAATGCAAGGAAAACAAATCCCTGTTCAGTCCACAGACTGGTTTTCTGACTGACTTCAGTGCTCTGTTACTAAGAAATGCATACAATGTGCAATTTTTCACCTCTGTGGACCAGCCTCAGACATACTGAGAAGAAAAAACCAACAAAAACAAGGCTGCGAGAGCAAAGCTGGCTCAACACTTTCAAATGCTGGCAGATTCAAGAAAAAATGAAAAGGAGCCAACACCTTGTATCTGAATTCTCTTGGTTCTCTCACTGGACTGTACAAGAGATGACCCTTTATACTTCAAAGTCAACCAATATTTGCACAAATATATATATATTTCTTTTCAATAGTCTGGAACAATCATGGTACCCCTGAAGGAAAAAGAATCTGATGCTTGAAAAACAAAGCCCACCACTGAGAAATTAGGAAAGTACCCCAGAAGTTGATTTGTCTTAAAAGGGAATAGGTCAGATGTTACTGCAACCAAGAGCACACATCTATGGTATCTGCCTGCCTTGTTTTTGAACTATCATGTAAAAAAACAAAGAATGAACAACATTTTAAGGCATTTTTAATGCTGTTATCCTGCAAGATAGAAGGCTTCCAGAAAGACAGAAAAGACAGAGTTAGACTTCAATAGTATTATGTTACAGTAAAACGCACAGTCCTGTTCTATTCACAACTTTGCATTCTTAACTTCTAAGATTGTTACAGGCAGTGCATTCAGAGTCACATATATAAAGCCCTAATCCACTGCACTCCCATTAAAGACAAACTTATAACGCAACACTCATTTCCACTTCGACCCACAGCCCCCATGAACACGACTGACACTGCTGGCGCTCAGACACGGAATGCCTGCAGTACTCACCAGAGGAAACACTCCTTACTTCTTTGCTTTCCAGGGCCAAGGTGACAGCTTCCAAGAACTAAACTCCGAGGCAGGAAATTATACGTAGGTAATTGCTGGAACGAGCACAAGTTTGCACCATTCACATGATCCCTTCCTTGAACGCATGTCATTTCTTAACAGAGGAAAAGGATTTCACAGCAACAAAGACCTGTCTCCGTCTTATTCCCATGCCAGCGTGTCTGACTTATTTATGCTTGAGCCTTCTAGAAAGCAAAGGCAGAATTGCTTCAGGAAAGCAAAAACAGCCTTACTGGCACTCCAATACCTGAGCACAAGTGCTGGCTTGCCTGACTAAGGAACCTGCAGAGTTCTCAGTAACAATTATAAATCTCTTCAGAAAATCAGTTAAACTACATCTTGAAGCTACGGATGTGAAAATTCTGATTCCTACAAAAAACAAGCTGTTTCTGAACCTCAGGTATATGAAAGGACTTCGCACACTGCCATATGTTCTCTTTTTAAAGGTACAGATTGTCACCTGAACTTTATTTTTGCACAAGTCAGCAGAGCGTTATCTGAAGACGTGGCTTAGCTGCATCAATGCCTTATAAAACAGACAATTCATTTCAGCTCCTGAGATGCTTCCCAACTCTTCTCCTCCCTCTCCACTACTACAGTGCCATAACTTGTGGTAAGCTAAAGTATTACCTTTCGGGTTCTATTTGATTTCTTATCTTTTTGTTTTCCAATTACATGGAAAAGATAAAGTTGAAGTTGAGATGTTAATCACAAAAGATGGAAGAGATGCAAATACCTCTGTCCTATTGACAGCTATCTTAGGCAACACCTCTCCATCACCACACCTCCAAGCATTTCACAGTCAAATAACCCATGAATTTGGATTTTGGAAAGGGTCCAGAGGAGGGCGACTAAGATGATCAGGGGGCTGGAGCACCTCCCCTATGAGGACAGGCTGAGGGAGTTGGGCTTGTTCAGCCTGGAGAAGAGAAGGCTGCGGGGTGACCTCATTGCAGCCTATCAATACCTGAAGGGAACCTACACCCAGGAGGGGAGTAAACTCTTCAAAAGGGCTGACAACAGCAGGACTAGGGGAAATGGATCCAAGTTGAAGGAGGGAAGATTTAGGTTGGATGTTAGGGGGAAGTTCTTTACAAGGAGAGTGGTTAGGCCCTGGAACGGGCTGCCCAGGGAGGTTGTGGATGCCCCGTCCTTGGATGTGTTTAAAGCCAGGTTGGACAGGGTCCTGGGCAACCTGATCTGAATGTGTGTGTTTGGTGGCCCTTCTAGGCAGGGGGGTTGGAACTACATGATCCTTGAGGTCCCTTCCAACCCGGGTGATTCTGTGATTCTGTGATTCTGTGATTCTATGAATTATCTTCTACTTTAAACTAAGGCACACGCACTAAACCACTCAGATTTACAAAGGAGGCCAACACCCAAAAGCAAAGATTTAAGCATCCTGTACTGAAATAACAGTCAATTTTTCAACGTTTCAAAGCTGGTATCTCTAAACCATTGTGAAGCTCAGGCTTTGCATTCCAGAGCCACAGAACTTGCACAGAATTGAGGCAGCTACTCACCACCTACATTTAGGAATGCAAACTGCAATATCCGTGTTCATCTGCACGGCCCATCGTTCGAGGCAACCAAATATACTCTAAGTCTTCATGCAAGCCTAGATGTTTCCCACACTGGTTTCCCCATCTCACAACACACAGCAGTGGGTAAGCAGCTGACATGACCTCCTTTAGATTCAATAAAGAGGCACCTCTGTGACTAAGACCCCTTCTGTGCTGATGTAGCAGGCGTGCTCAGAAAAGATTTAACACTGTAAAACACATCTGCAAGAGTCCTTTAACGTAAAGGAGACATCAGAGGATGCTGCTCCCCACTTCTATAAGGAAGCTTAGCACAGTCCTTGAAGAAGCGTTCAAGCTAAATTCATCAGTGCTCTCTTCATCTTACAACAGATTGCAATCTGCATTTCCAGTCTTCCCAAGGGGACCCTGCCTAACGCTGTCAGCAGGAGTTCCTATTCATACCACACGAACCCAGTTGCACAAGTACTTCAATGAGAAAAACCTGTGCTGTTCAAAATGGCAGACAAATAGCTGCGCCGTATTTACTTCTGCCTGTATTAGGGAGAAACGTCACCCTCTATAACGAGCTCCTGCATTACACCCCTAATCATCATTTTAAGATCTTCTAACTTTCAAGCAGCTTTCTAAACAAAAAAACACAAGTAGTAATAGAGAACAAGATGACACACACACACACACATTATAAAGTTCTTCTAAATAATGAAAAACCTGTATTTGCTTTTAAAGAGAACAACAGAAGGCAGTTTTGGGGAGGGGAAAATATCAGAAGGAAATCCCAGCTCTCTTCAGCAGCTCTGAGGATTGGTGACCTTCACATCACCAGCTCCAACAAAAAAATGAAGTTATTTGTCAAATGCTTGCTGCCCAGAGGCTTAAGGAGTCAGCTCTCTAGGATCACTCTTGGTATAGCAAATACAATCAAGAAAAACTTAGTACAAATGCTATCCCTGGCAGACTCGGTAGAGAATAACAAAATGTGAGAAAGAGATGAATTGAAGGATTATTCGCTGCCTAGCACCCGAATTTTTGACACGAAGAGAGAAAGTAAACAGGATGTGGTGTGAAACACTAAGTTGCCATATTTCTGACAGGGATTTCCTGGTCAGAACGAAGCGCAACACAACACGCAGCACAGGCTGGTACATTCAGTATCTGCACAGAACAGCAGCTGGACCGCACACACGTGCACAGCCCGTTTGTCTGCCTCAGCCCAGATGTCCAAGAGCTTTCAGACAAACTGCCAGACATCTGGAAACACCAGACAAAGGGCCAAAGCTCTCAAACTCTTCTCCTGCAACCTCAGGTGAAAAAGAGGGCTATCTCCAGTGAAATCTAGACATACGACAGCCCTATGCAGCTCACACAGAGTTATTAAGGAGTAAGTATTCCTTCATATCCTCCTATGTAAAATAGCATTACTCTCAGATAAGTGCGCCTAAGGGTGACTTTTACCTGCTCAGTGTAATTGGTTACACTTATACAAGTCCCAGGCAAGCATCAGAGGTAGGCATGTAGAAGGAAGATGAAAAGAAAGGCAACGGGGGCAAAGAAGAGCTTATCTTAACACATATAGGTTCTCAGTGAACTGCTCTGGAATAAGAAAATCCAAGTACGCAGGTGCTGGTGAATAAAAGTTCCCTACCCGTTCCTTGTAACCCACGGCCAGAGAGGTTTTAAGCACAGGTGTCCATTCACGTGTAACAGCCCATCCGGAGCAAGAAGGCAAGGAAGCAGCGACAGGAGAGGTGACAAAATCAAACTGGTGAGATCTGCCTCATAAATCAGTATATCAGGTAAATCAGTAAATCAGGTAACCGAGAGCTCAATCCTCTCTGAATGCACCGCTTTTCTTTGCCTGAAACTTCTCAGAGTCCCCTCCATCACTTGCATGGCACAGCAAAACTCGCCTTGCTGCAGAGGCTGAGCACCGCATGGTGTCCGCATGGCATTCAGAGTTATTTCTGTCACACTTACGGCCACCAAGGAAGGTCTGAAATGACAGGATTCATGCGCTATCTTTTAACCAGATTTATTTTAAGTGTATGGAATAGGCACTCATAATGCAAAATGACTTTTCGATACGCAGAGTTGTGAACGCTTTGCCTAAGTGCGAAGAAAAAAAAAAAAAGAAAATCAAACAATCCAAGGAAAATACTCTTGTGTTGTATAAGAGCTCTCCTTATTGTACAATGAATAAAACCAGTCAAAGTCCTTTTCTCCTAACGAAGACTTTTCTAAAAACAACCTCCTTCCCATGACAGCATCATGCCAGGATCAACAGCATCTCCAAAGGAACAAAAAAAAGAGGTGGGCAAAAGTACAGAAGAAACAAAGGGAAAAGGTTGTTCTCTGGTGATACAAAGTAAGTGCTCACACCTAAAGTAACAGGGTGAAAGATAAGATACTCATACCGACTGAAAGACTTTTTGCAAAGGTGAAAGAACACAAAATCCCTTTCTTTCCGAACAAGGAGGTATTAAGTAACCTGCGGTGAAGCTCTCAGCTCCATGGGAAAGAGCTCACATCTGAAATATCACCGTAGGTGACCTCAAGGCGGGCCCAGGGCTTCATGTGGTTCATCTCAGGGAGCTCCTCCCGGGGATCTGGGCAGCAAAGCCTTCTCAGGACACCTGCTGAAGACAGCAGGGCTGCACCCTCAGCTCCTGCAGCAAATAACAAGATGCTTGAAACACCTGGTGTAGTTGGTAGACTCCCAGACAGGTCAGTAGCACAGCATTTCAGAGATGCCCTTTCGGCTCATTCATTAAGTCCCTCTAAAATACCTGTGCTACTCCACAGATTGATTGCGTCTGAATGTTTCCAATACAGACTGTGACAGAAAGTTTAGTAATGTTTAGAAGTGACTCACCTTTTCATATGTTTATCAATTTTATTTAATCCTCTTGTGCCTTTATCTTTTCATAGAAAACATTTTAAACACATTCTGTTTATGAGCTTCAGCTTTCTGCAAGTGAAACACCGCACCACAGGGAACTTCTGGTATTACACCTGTTTAGCAACAAACACTGTTTTTACCCCTCAGGAAGTTTCATTTGATTAAAAAAAAAAAAAAAAAAAAAAAAAAAAAAAAAAAAAAAAAAAAGAGAGTTGTATATTTTTCTACATTACCTGCATTTTTAATTTTTATTTTCTACAACTTCTATAGCTATGCACAAATCTACTATTACTTCAGATTGAGCCCTACCAAAGTCACATCCGTACAGCTGTTACAGAAAGTTTGACAGCTATGCAAAAAGGGTAAGTTTAAAAAATAAATAAATCCTAGCAGTGCATTATAAAAGTTGGAGTCTCGCAGTTACATAACTTTCCCTCTGAACTATCACTAAGCAGTTTGTTATTTTAGATTAGCTGCTATAAATATAGGTCACGCTAACCAAATGTCAGTGCTATCTATTGTAAAGAACCGTCTCAAATTCAGTGCTGTAAAACCCATACGTCTGGGTCGGACAGAGACGGACACAGACTGCCAGCACAGAGGAAACACCAGAGACCACAGCGGTTGCCATCAAGCTTAAAATAACAAATAACTGGGAATGTCATTCAGCCACACACAACACAGGGTCAGGTCCTAGAGCTGGGCTAACACCAAAGGAGAGCAATTAGCAAAAATCCTTCTCCGAATGGAAACGAGGGCTCGCCAAGTCAGACATGTACTCAACCAGGAACTCATCATCATTATCGCCTTTCTGCATTTCTCCTTCCAACTAATTATGACAGTCTCACCAACTACTACACAGCCATTATGGTTTTCTGAAGACCGTGTTTTTCCTCAAGCGAGTAACAAATCAATCTGCTGCTCAATACGGGACTGTACGACCAAAGAGACAGCATCGGCGCAGAAATCAGGTTTCCTAAGAGATAAAGGTCACAAGCAGCGTTGTTCTGCAGGAATTCCTTCCAGATGCAAACAGACAGCATAAGAAGCAGGGGGAAAATGGGGAGCATGGAGGACAGGAGCGCCCATCTCAGCCCTCCTGCTCTGGGCTGCTTTGATTGCACTGCCCAAGCACTCCCCAGTGCGACTGAGCTCTTCTCAGCTAACGAAGAGGTTCCAGTGATTTCCATTCTCATTCGTTGACTTCTATTTACTCCAGGATAAGCTATGTCACAGCAGACCTGGTAACGGTGTCCTTACAATACTCCACCACAAGCTTCCTTCAATAGGAGCAGTGCCACTGCACAGACAAAACAGTGCCTGCAAGAAATAAGGAGCAGGATAAAAACCAGATGGCTGAAGTTAAGTACAGGACGACAGAAGCAAGGCTTGTAGGGAGGAGAAATCATTTTGATGAGCCACGACTGTGAACACGGCTCTGCACACAAAGGGAACGCAGCCTGCCACAACACAGCCTGCACCAGCATAAATATCAGGACAGCCTGACGGAAATACTGCTGCCTGTACCACCTGAAGGCCACGTTCTCTTCAGACAAGGACCAGATGAACACGGCACACATTTTTGTGATTTAACATCAGATGAACACAGCTTCAGCTGTTCAGATGACTACCTGTCAGCCACAATCAAAACCAGCGTTTGGAACATGGTGAAGCAATCTACAACAATGCAAACCGGAGTGCTCGAGCTCTGTCCCAGCACACCAGCACCTACACGACCCGCTTCCAGCCTCACTAGTGACCAGCATGGCTCTGAGGTCCCAGTTCCCCACCCGGCCATGGAGAATAGCAGTGGGAGCGAAAACAGAAACACCTGTGCACACTGAGACTGTATTTAGCACTGTCCCCAAGGCAGTTTACATCCTACTGCATTTTAAATCTTACCATACAACATGAACCCTACATAAGAACTCACTACAGGAGAACTTCAAGTACGCTGCAATTCAGGCTTTTTTCCCTGACATTGCTGCAGCTTAAGAAAGAAAACACAATCAACTTAAAACATTTCAGTCAATACCTTTAAAAACATACCGTTTATCACCATCTACGTAGCCTCAAGATGAAACTTTTAGGAACTGAAAGCAAGATCTCCTTGACATTGCTTCCTAAAGCATAGCAAAAATATTGTCATATTAGAATGCATTCAGTAACTCTAATTTGATTATTTTTTTTATTAGCAGGCTGAGCGTTATAGGTAGCAGGCAACGATCCCATAAGCTTGTGTGAGGAACTTGTCTTGAGACTGCTCTCCATACCATTTCCATAAAGGAATTTCCAAAATAAAAAACTGATAATGCTTTAAAGTAGCACCTATTAAAAAGATTTAAGTCGTGTTTTGAAAGCAGGGTGGTTGTTTTTCGGAAGGCAGGAACCAATCATCAAGCACTTGTGTATCTTCAGAGACCCTGGAGGGATCCAGGGTTTCTCTGCACTACAGATTCTTAACTGACCTGGAAAATACAAAGCTTCTTCATGGAACAGATGACATGATCCTCCACAGATGCTGAAAACTGGCAAGAGCAATACAAAAAGGGCATGTCGCTGACTACCGCTGCAGCCAACATACTAACATGACTAAGAGGAGCCCAACGATTAAAAAGGAAGATGAAACAGAGCAGTGGGAGATTCTGTTTTACCACGCTGGCAACTTCGAAAGGACCGAAGCAGCTTCATAGGGCCAGGTTGTGGCCAGGAACCCAACACTCCTTGCAGTTCTCTGCGAAACGGAGAACCTGGAGCCTCAGGCCACACAGAGATCTTCTTGACATCGATTTAATTGCTTAAAAAATGCACTGTCTGCAGTTCAAGGAGAATGACAATATATTGGAGGGCACCCAGGAGAAAACAAAATAAATGAAGTTAAAAAAAAAAAAAAAAGAGAGAGAGAGAGAAAAGAATGCCTGGTAACAAACGTCAGGAAATTATTTTTCTTAATGAGAATGTAACACAGAAAACAGATGAAAACTCTGAAGAATTCCTATTTGGGAAAGCATGACTTACCATAGGACTTCCAGCATCAATAGGACCATAACAAGATTTGGAGCTGAAAACTGAAGGCAGCCACCTTCAACTCAGGGATAAGAAAAGAAACGTAGAGCAGGTAGGTCTGGGCTGCATTGGAACCGGCTGCCCAGAGGGGCCGCGGAGCCTCCTTCCCTGGAGACATTCAAGACCCACTCGGGTCCTTTCCTGTCCAACCTGCCATCGCAGGGGCTGGGACTCGACGATCTCCAGAGGTCTCTTTCAACCCCTACGGGATGCAGAGCCCAACGACTCTGCAAATTCACGAGGAATTTGTAACCCTAACCTTCTAAAGCTTAAACTCTAGCTTCAAACACAGAGGGAAACAACAAAAAGAAGCGCCGCGACTGGCATGACGAGCGCGGCAGTCCTCAACCCGACGCCCCGTTCATCTGACCGCACGGACCGAACGTGAGCTCTGCAGCTCCACGCACACCTAATCGACAGGCAGCTTTCCGCGCTCGCGACGCCGTTTGCCTTCACGCCGCGCCGCACAGAGCGGCACTGCAGCTCCAGCAGCGCGGATCTCGGCGCCCAACAGAGGCTCCTTCCAGCCGGCGGAGCTGTGCCCTCGGGGAGCAGCGCAAGGCCGACGCGACGGCCCGGCTATCCCCGCGCTTCCCGGAACTCCACCAACTC